>NC_133328.1:0-320945 GCF_042186555.1 Aquarana catesbeiana | reverse complement strand
TTATGTTTTATATTAAGGACACAACAATGGAAACATACACATAAAAACAGGTTAAAGGGTATTTACCCCCAAACCTACCTCTTCAGCCCCCCACCCCAGCAACCCCCACCCAGATCATGTCCCAACATTAGTTTTTCTTTTACCTTGTCCCTGTAGTAAGTAAGTAATCAACTTTTATTATTAGTAAAGTTCTTAGAAGGACAGCTGCTGGGTGGTCATTTGCTATTGATGTAGGCATGCCTCCAGAACTACATTTTCCAAGATCCCTTTTTCTATATACAGTGTGTGGCCATTAGTGTCACCTACTAAAGGGGGAATGTTCCACAGAAATCAGCAAGCTGGAGCCTGACTTGCAGGTCCAGGAAAATTGTAAAGCTATAAGTTTCCAAAATGAATACAGCAGGAGGCAAATAGCAAACAGATGGGCCCTTAAAGCAACCCTGTCAGTCACTTAAAAAATTCCTCTTCATTGTGGTCAGCTAGTAGTGAGCCAGGACTTTATGGTTCAGGATGTGTCTGTGTCTCCTTGTCAGATTGTCCCTGAGGGGGTGCACTGTGGCTGGCGGTCTAATATAGTCAAGTAGTTACTCAGAAACCGAAAGTGGGATTGTTCTTGTGCCTTCAAAGACCTTCAGCCTAAACCTACTGTAGAGTTGTACGGGTCTTTAAAGAATGTGCCGCTAATAAAAGGCAATTATGGTCATTTAGGACCATTTAATGTCTGGTCTGGTTAGTACTGGGAATTTATGGTTGGGTTTGGGATGAAAATCTGTGTATATCTCTTCCACTGTAGTCTTGGTATTGACACCTTTTCTGCATCAGTGACTCAAAAGAAGCAGCTGGAATGAGAAATCGGTGCCCCATGTGAGGAAGGGATCCTTAGAGTAAGGTAGATCTGTCTTTAAGGACCACCCCACCTGATGCCAGCCACCATCCACCAGGGAGACTTTGTTTGAACATACAAAATCTCTCCAAGTTAAAACCATACAAAGAAGACCCATTACAATCACATGCCATCCATTGGACATACACTTGTATTTGCTGATTCATCCAACAGATTTGTTGGAACAAGGTCCAGTTTTTCAAGGATGCATATGCCGCTCAGATATCGTCAACAGTTTCATGTCATGGGTCATAAATAATTATTAAATCTCTGTCAATGGACAAAATGTTAGTAAAGGCAGCTAGAATGGGGAATTGGTGCCCCATGTGAGGAAGGGATCCTTAAGGTAAGGTAGATCTGTCTGTAAGGACCACCCCACCTGATGCCAACAACCATCCACCAGGGAGAATTTGTTTGAACATACATAAATTCTCCAAGTTGAAACAATACATAGAAGACCCATTACAGTCACATGACATCCATTGGACATACTCTTGTATATGCTGATTCATCCAAAACATTTTTTGGAACAAGGTCCACCTTTTCAAAGGTGTATCATCAGTAGTTTCATGTCATGGATCATAAATAATTTGATATATCAGATCGGTGTCACAGCATGGCAATAAATACGTTCACTTTAAATTGTCTAACAAAGAATAGAACATTTCACGGAGCAGAAGAAGCCACCATGAGTGGTGATAAGCGTCCGAATCTTATAATAAAGCAATTTTGGAAACTGACGGATGATGGAAACCAGAGTTCAGAGTGGAGTTTCACTCAAGAAAGGAAATAAAATCCACAAATCAGCGGCAATTGGCTCGGCTGCATGTTAACAGGAAAATAAAAAGTGAGAAGCGACTTAATTAGAGCCGCCACCTCGAAGAAAGCAAATAAAAAATGGACGTTTTTATTTATTTGCCCAACCTCCGCAAAAAAAGGCAACTTATTATTTTTCGCTGTTCCCGGCAGCGACCCGAATAATTGCTCCATTCTGCTGATCAGTTCTTACATTTTCAATTTGTCGGCGGACGGCTAAAAAACAAGCCGGCGTTAGGCACGGCGCGCCATTTGTCAGGCGGCCTCGTCTTCTGGTCTGGTTGACGCTTTGTGCGCTCTCTCTGTAGCTCTTAGCGGCGCGGCTCCAACGGTATAATGCACATGCAAATTCCTCTCTCAAAAACTCATTTGGTTTCTTTAGCTGTTCAACTACATGGAAAATAATTTCATTTACGGCTGGCAAACTTACAAGTGACAGATAAAAGTATTATGAAAGGAGGCCGTTCTCATGAATATACAAGCAGGCGTCAGCCATGTATGAAACGCGTTGGACGCACCGACCGTAGTCTCACCTGCAGAAGTGCGGGGATTAGCCAGGGATTTGCTTGAAGGATTTTTCTCTCTAGAATCTTTTTTTTTTATTCCCTTCATTTGTTCGACCAAAACACTTTTATTCTTTAATAGAATCTTTATGGTTCTGGTGAGTTATTTCTTTATTTCATTGTATTTGGAGATCAGTGAGGAGGAAAATGCATTTACTTTGCTGTCCCTATCTCTGCAGGGCAGACTGGAAGAAGTCATTTCTGGGGGAGTTTTCTGTCCTCGCCATCAAAGTCTGCTTCTCTCTATCTCAGTCTTTTTTTGTTCCTCTACCTTGTTTACTACCCCCCACCCCTACCCCCCCCCCCATCCCCTTCTCTCCCCACTATCTCTGCCAACTATTTATAAAGGAGGAGCAAGTGGAATTGGGTTGGCAGCTCCTCGCTTCACAGTTTTTCAGATTTTTTTATGATCATTTTCCCATGGTGCACCATGGATAAACACAAGCTGTCGAAATTGGTCAGGCCTTGATTCGGCCTCAATGGTTAGCCCCACCATCCTGAATGGTTATTCCCGCCACCCTCAATGGTCATTCCCATCATTCTCAATGGTTATTCCCACCATTCTCAATGGTTAGCCCCACTGTTCTCATTAGTTATTCCCGCTATCCTCAATGGTCATTCCCATCATTCTCAATGGTTATTCCCACCATTCTCAATGGTTAGCCCCACTGTTCTCATTGGTTATTCCCGCCATCCTCAATGGTTATTCCCACCATTCTCAATGGTCAGTTCTACCATTCTCATTGGTTAGCCCCACTGTTCTCAATGGTTATTCCCACCATCCTCAATGGTTATTCGCGCCATCCTCAATGGTTATTCCCACCATTCTCAATGGTTAGTCCTATCATTCTCAGTGGTTAGCCCCACTGTTCTCAATGGTTATTCCCACTGTTTTCAGTGGTTAGCCCCACCATTCTTAATGGTTAGTCCAGCTATTCTCAATGGCTAGTCCCACTGTTTAAAGTGGTTAACCCCACCATTCTTAATGGTTAGTCCAGCTATTCTCAATGGCTAGTCCCACTGTTTAAAGTGGTTAGCCCCACCATTCTTAATGGCTAGTCCAGCTATTCTCAATGGTTAGTCTCAGTGTTGTCAATGGTTACTTCCATGGTTCTCAATGGCTAGCCCTGCCATTCTCAATGGTTAGTCCCACTGTTCTCAATAGTTAGTCCCACTGTTCTCAATGGTTAGTTCCACTGTTCTCAATGGTTAGTTTTACCGTTCTTATTGTTTAGCCCCTCTATTCTCAAAGGTTAGCTTATTTATTCCTAATTGATTAGTCCCACTGTCCTCAGTGGTTAGTCTTGCTATTCTCAATTGTTAGTCCCACCATTCTCAATGGTTAGCTCCGCTTTTCTCATTGGTGAGCCCCACTGTTCTCAAAGGTTAGTCCAACCATTCTCAATGGCTAGTCCCACCATTCTCAGTGGTTAGCCCCACCATTCTTAATGGTTAGTCCCGCTATTCTCAATGGTTAGTCCCACTGTTCTCAGTAGTTAGCCCCACCATTCTCATGGACTAGCTCTACTATTCTCAATGGTTAGCCCCACTATTTTCAATGGTTAGCTTCTTTATTCTCAATAATTAGCCCCACTGTCCTTAGTGGTTAGGCTCGCTATTCTCAATTGTTAGTCCCACTGTTCTCAATGGTTATTCCCACCATTCTCAATGGTTAGACACGCTTTTCTCATTGGTTAGCCCCACTGTTTTCAAAGGTCAGTCCAACTATTCTCAATGGCTAGTCCCACCATTCTTAGTGGTTAGCCCCACCATTTTTAATGATTAGTCTTGCTATTCTCAGTGGTTAGTCCCGCTGTTCTCAGTGGTTAGCCCTACCATTCTCATGGACTAGCCCTGCTATTCTCAACGGTTAGCCCCACTTTTTTCAATGGTTAGCTTCTTTATTCTCAATGATTAGTCCCACTGTACTCAGTGGTTAGTCTCGCTCAATGGTTAGCCCAGCTATTCTCATTGCTTAGTCCCACCATTCTCAGTGGTTAGCTCCACCATTCTTAATGGTTACTGGAAATGGAGCGAGTACAAAGAAGGGCAACAAAGCTAATAAAGGGTCTGGAGGATCTTAGTTATGAGGAAAGGTTGTGAGCTCTGAACTTATTCTCTCTGGAGAAGAGACGCTTGAGAGGGGATATGATTTCAATGTATAAATACTGTACTGGTGACCCCACAATATATAAATACCGGACTGGTGACCCCACAATATATAAATACCAGACTGGTGACCCCACAATAGGGGGAAACATTTTTTGTGGAAGGGAGATTAATAAGACTCGTGGCCACTCACTAAAATTAGAAGAAAAGAGGTTTAACCTTAAACTACGTAGAGCGTTCTTTACTGTAAGAGCGGCAAGGATGTGGAATTCCCTTCCACAGGTGGTGGTCTCAGCGGGGGGGGCATAGATAGTTAAAAAAAACTATTAGATAAGCACCTGAACGACCGCAACATACAGGGATATACAATGTAATACTGACATATAATCACACACATAGGTTGGACTTGATGGACTTGTGTCTTTTTTCAACCTCACTTACTATGTAACTATGTAACTATGTAAAGGTTAGCCCAACTATATTCAATGGTTAGCCCCACCATTCTTAATGGTTAGCTCAGCTTTTCTCAATGGTTAGTCCCGCAGTTGTCAATTGTTAATTCCATGGTTATCAATGGCTAGCCCCGCTATTCTCAATGGTTAACTTCTTTATTCTCAATGATTATTCCCATTGTCCTCCGTAGTTAATCTCACTATTCTCAATTGTTAGTATCACTGTTCTCAATGGTTATTTCCACCATTCTCAATGGTTAGCCCCGCTTTTCTCATTGGTTAGCCCCACTGTTCTCAAAGGTTAGTCCCGCCATTCTCAATGGCTAGTACCACCGTTCTCAGTGGTTAGCGGTCACCTTTCTTAATAGTTAGCCCAGCTATTCTCAATGGTTAGTGGTTAGTTCCATAGTTCTCCATGGCTAGCACTTCTATTCTCAATGGTTAATCCCACTGTTCTCAATGGTTAGTCCCACTGTTCTCATTAGCTAGCCCCACTATTTTCAATGGATACAGTGAGGATGGAAAGTATTCAGACCCCCTTAAATTTTTCATTCTTTGTTATATTGCAGCCATTTGCTAAAATCATTTAAGTTAATTTTTTCTCCTCATTAATGTACACACGGCACCCCATAATGTACACACGGCACCCCATATTGTACACACAGCACCTCATATTGTACACACAGCACCTCATATTGTACACACAGCACCCCATATTGTACACACAACACCCCATATTGTACACACAGCCCCCCCATATTATACACACAGCACCCCATATTGTACACACAGCACCCCATATTGTACACACAGCACTCCATATTGTACACACAGCCCCCCATATTGTACACACAGCACCCCATATTGTACACACAGCCCCCCATACTGTACACACAGCCCCCCATATTATACACACAGCACCCCATATTGTACACACAGCACCCCATATTGTACACACAGCACTCCATATTGTACACACAACACCCCATATTGTACACACAGCCCCCCATATTGTACACACAGCCCCCCATATTGTACACACAGCACCTCATATTGTACACACAGCACCCCATATTGTACACACAGCACCCCATATTGTACACACAACACTCCATATTGTACACACAGCACCTCATATTGTACACACAGCACCCCATATTGTACACACAGCACCCCATATTGTACACACAGCACCTCATATTGTACACACAGCCCCCCATATTATACACACAGCACCCCCATATTGTACACACAGCACCCCATATTGTACACACAGCACCCCATATTGTACACACAGCACCTCATATTGTACACACAGCCCCCCATATTGTACACACAGCCCCCCATATTGTACACACAGCACCCCATATTGACAGAAAAACACAGAAGTGTTGATATTTTTGCAGATTTATTAAAAAAGAAAAACTGAAATATCACATGGTCCTAAGTATTCAGACCTTTTGCTCAGTATTTAGTAGAAGCCCCTTTTGATGAGTCTTTTTGGGAAAGATACAACAAGTTTTTCACACCTGGATTTGGGGATCCTCTGCCATTCCTCCTTGCAGATCCTCTCCAGTTCTGTCAGGTTGGATGGTAAACGTTGGTGGACGGCCATTTTTAGGTCTCTCCAGAGATGCTCAATTGGGTTTAAGTCAGGGCTCTGGCTGGGCCATTCAAGAACAGTCACAGAGTTGTTGTGAAGCCACTCCTTCGTTATTTTAGATGTGTGCTTAGGGTCATTGTCTTGTTGGAAGGTAAACCTTCGGCCCAATCTGAGGTCCTGAGCACTCTGGAGAAGGTTTTCGTCCAGGATATCCCTGTACTTGGCCGCATTCATCTTTCCCTCGATTGCAACCAGTCGTCCTGTCCCTGCAGCTGAAAAACACCCCCACAGCATGATGCTGCCACCACCATGCTTCACTGTTGGGACTGTATTGGACAGGTGATGAGCAGTGCCTGGTTTTCTCCACACATACCGCTTAGAATTAAGGCCAAAAAGTTCTATCTTGGTCTCATCAGACCAGAGAATCTTATTTCTCACCATCTTGGAGTCCTTCAGGTGTTTTTTAGCAAACTCCATGCGGGCTTTCATGTGTCTTGCACTGAGGAGATGTTTCCGTCGGGCCACTCTGCCATAAAGCCCCGACTGGTGGAGGGCTGCAGTGATGGTTGACTTTCTACAACTTTCTCCCATCTCCCGACTGCATCTCTGGAGCTCAGCCACGTCATCTTTGGGTTCTTCTTTACCTCTCTCACCAAGGCTCTTCTCTCCCGATAGGTCAGTTTGGCCGGACGGCCACCTCTAGGAAGGGTTCTGGTCACCCCAAACGTCTTCCATTTAAGGATTATGGAGGCCACTGTGCTCTTAGGAACCTTAAGTGCAGCAGAAATGTTTTTGTAACCTTGGCCAGATCTGCGCCTTGCCACAATTCTGTCTCTGAGCTCTTCAGGCAGTTCCTTTGACCTCATGATTCTCATTTGCTCTGACATGCACTGTGAGCTGAAAGGTCTTATATAGACAGGTGTGTGGCTTTCCTAATCAAGTCCAATCAGTATAATCAAACACAGCTGGACTCAAATGAAGGTGTAGAACCATCTCAAGGATGATCAGAAGAAATGGACAGCACCTGAGTTATATATATGAGTGTCACAGCAAAGGGTCTGAATACTTAGGACCATGTGATATTTCAGGTTTTATTTTTTAATAAATCTGCAAAAATGTCAACAATTCTGTGTTTTTCTGTCAATATGGGGTGCTGTGTGTATAATATGGGGTGCTGTGTGTACAATATGGGGGGCTGTGTGTACAATATGGGGGGCTGTGTGTACAATATGGGGTGCTGTGTGTACAATATGGGGGGCTGTGTGTACAATATGGGGTGCTGTGTGTACAATATGGGGTGCTGTGTGTACAATATGGGGGGCTGTGTGTACAATATGGGGTGCTGTGTGTACAATATGGGGGGCTGTGTGTACAATATGGGGTGCTGTGTGTACAATATGGGGTGCTGTGTGTACAATATGAGGTGCTGTGTGTACAATATGGGGTGCTGTGTGTACACTATGGGGAGCTGTGTGTACAATATGGGGGGCTGTGTGTACAATATGAGGTGCTGTGTGTACAATATGGGGTGCTGTGTGTACAATATGGGGTGCTGTGTGTATAATATGAGGTGCTGTGTGTATAGTATGGGGTGCTGTGTGTACAATATGGGGGGCTGTGTGTACAATATGGGGAGCTGTGTATACAATATGGGGTGTTGTGTGTACAATATGGGGTGCTGTGTGTACAATATGGGGTTCTGTGTGTACAATATGGGGAGCTGTGTGTACAATATGGGGTGCTGTGTGTAAAATATGGGGTGCTGTGTGTACACTATGGGGAGCTGTGTGTACAATATGGGGGGCTGTGTGTACAATATGAGGTGCTGTGTGTACAATATGAGGTGCTGTGTGTACAATATGGGGTGCTGTGTGTACAATATAGGGTGAGGAAAAAAATGAACTTAAATGATTTTAGCAAATGGCTGCAATATAACAACGAGTGAAAAATTTAAGGGGGTCTGAATACTTTCCGTCCCGAACTGTAGCTTCTTTATTCTCAATGATTAGTTCCATTGTCCTCAGTGGTTAGTTACGCTATTCTCAATGGTTAGTGGTGCTTAGGGATGAGCCGAACACCCCTCGGTTCGGTTCGCACCAGAACATGCGAACAGGCAAAAAATTTGTTCGAACACGCGAACACCGTTAAAGTCTATGGGACACGAACATGAATAATCAAAAGTGCTAATTTTAAAGGCTTATATGCAAGTTATTGTCATAAAAAGTGTTTGGGGACCCGGGTCCTGCCCCAGGGGACATGTATCAATGCAAAAAAAGTTTTTAAAACGGCCGTTTTAATAATGCTTAAAGTGAAACAATAAAAGTGTAATATCCCTTTAAATTTCGTACCTGGGGGGTGTCTATAGTATGCCTGTAAAGGGGCGCATGTTTCCCGTGTTTAGAACAGTTTGACAGCAAAATGACATTTCAAAGGAAAAAAGTCATTTAAAACTACTCGCGGCTATTAATGAATTGCCGGTCCGACAATACACATAAAAGTTCATTGATAAAAACAGCATGGGAATTCCCCACAGGGGAACCCCGAACCAAATAAAAAAAAAAAATGACGTGGGGGGTCCCCCTAAATTCCATACCAGGCCCTTCAGGTCTGGTATAGATATTAAGGGGAACCCCGGCCAAAATTTTTTAAAAATGGCGTGCGGTCCCCCTCAAAATCTATACCAGACCCTTCAGGTCTGGTATGGATTTTAGGGGAACCTTGCACCAAAATTAAAAAAAAAAATGGCCTGGGGTCTCCCCAGAAATCCATACCAGACCCTTATCCGAGCACGCAACCTGGCAGGCCACAGGAAAAGAGGGGGGGACGAGAGAGCGCCCCCCCTCCTGAACCGTACCAGGCCACATGCCCTCAAAATTGGGAGGGTGCTTTGGGGTAGCCCCCCAAAACACCTTGTCCCCATGTTGATGGGGACAAGGGCCTCATCCCCACAACCCTTGCCTGGTGGTTGTGGGGGTCTGCGGGCGGGGGGCTTATTGGAATCTGGAAGCCCCCTTTAACAAGGGGACCCCCAGATCCTGGCCCTTCCCCCTGTGTGAAATGGTAAGGGGGTACAAAAGTACCCCTACCATTTCACTAAAAAAGTGTCAAAAATGTTAAAAATGACAAGAGACAGTTTTTGACAATTCCTTTATTTAAATGCTTCTTCTATCTTCTATCTTCCTTCGGTTTCTTCCTCCATCTTCTTCTGGTTCTTCCTCCAGTGTTCTCGTCCGGCATCTTCCTCCTGGCGCCGGCGTCTTCTTCCCTTCGTCTTCTGGGCCGCTCTGCATCCAGCATGATGGGATGGGAAGCTCCCGCTGTGTGACACTTCTCTTCTTCTGACAGTTCTTAAATAACAGAGGGCAGGGCCACCCGGTGACCCCGCCCCCCCCTGACGCACGGGTCTTCCCTGTGGCATTCCCCGTGACGTCAGAGGGGGGTAGACAGGGAAGTCACCGTGCATCAGAGGGGGGCGGGGTCACCGGGTGGCCCTGCCCTCCGTTATTTAAGAACCGTCAGAGGAGGAGAATCGTCAAACAGCGGGAGCTTCCCATCCCATCATGCTGGATGCGGAGTGGCCCAGAAGACGAAGGGAAGAAGACGCCGGCGTCACGGAGGAAGATGCCGGATGAGAACACTGGAGGAAGAACCAGAAGAACCAGAAGAAGATGAAGATGGAGGAAGAAACCGAAGGAAGATAGAAGAAAGAAGATAGAAGAAAGAAGAAGCATTTAAATAAAGGAATTGTCAAAAACTGTCTCTTGTCATTTTTAACATTTTTGACACTTTTTTTGTGAAATGGTACCATACCATTTCACACAGGGGGAGGATCTGGGGGTCCCCTTGTTAAAGGGGGCTTCCTGATTCCGATAAGCCCCCCACCCGCAGACCCCCACAACCACAAAGGGTTGTGGGGATGAGGCCCTTGTCCCCATCAACATGGGGACAAGGTGTTTTGGGGGGCTACCCCAAAGCACCCTCCCAATGTTGAGGGCATGTGGCCTGGTACGGTACAGGAGGGGGGGCGCTCTCTCGTCCCCCCCTCTTTTTCTGCGGCCTGCCAGGTTGCGTGCTCAGATAAGGGTCTGGTATGGATTTTTGGGGAGACCCCAGGGCATTATTTTTTTTTATTTTGGCACAGGGTTCCCCTTAAAATCCATACCAGACCTGAAGGGCCTGGTACGGAATTTAGGGGGACCCCCTGCGTCATTTTTTTTTTTTAATTTTGATTCGGCGTTCCCCTGTGGGGAATTCCCATGACGTTTTTATCAATGAACTTTTATGTGTATTGTCGGACCAACAATTCATTAATAGCCGCGAGTAGTTTTAAATGATTTTTTTTCCTTTGCAATGTCATTTTGCTGTCAGTCTGTTCTAAGCACGGGAAACATGCGCCCCTTTACAGGCACACTATAGACACCCCCCAGGTACAAAATTTAAAGGGATATTACACTTTTATTGTTTCACTTTAAGCATTATTAAAATCACTGCTCCTGAAAAAACGGCCGTTTTTAAAACTTTTTTTTGCATTGATCCATGTCCCCTGGGGCAGGACCCGGGTCCCCAAACACTTTTTATGACAATAACTTGTTTTTAAGCCTTTAAAATTAGCACTTTTGATTTCTCCCATAGACTTTTAAAGGGTGTTCCGCGGCTTTCGAATTTGCCGCGAACACCCCAAATTGTTCGCTGTTCAGCGAACTGACGAACAGCCGGTGTTCAAGTCGAACATGAGTTCGACTCGAACTCAAAGCTCATCCCTAGTGGTGCTATTCTTAACTTTTAGCCCCAATATTCTCAATGGTTAGCCTCATTATTCTCAATAAATAGCCCCATTATTCTCCATGGTTATCCCTACTATTCTCAATGGTTAAACAAAAATAAAGTAAACAGGGTCACTTATCCAGCGCTTCAATCTAAATGACGGTTAATTATTCTAATAAAAGTTGGTGGAACTAACAGCCACTATATTAGTAAAATGAAATATAATCCATAAGCCATGAAGTTCATTCTGAAAAAAGTCCTTAAGGCAAAGCAGCGCTTCCAAATAGATTAGATAACAATAGTACAAGACACCCAGTGAGACAAATTTGGTCAAGATGCTTGGGCAACAGTTTATAGAAATTCATCAGGTGTATGGAGAATCCACCTTCACCGCACCACGTGATTCCACTTCCACGGGAATTGCACTTACCAGAAATATGTCAAATAAAGCTTTGGATAAGTTATGCCCAAACAATATCAAGGGATCATCTTCCAGGATATCTCAAATAAATCACCAGGACCATGGATTGGTACAATCCAAATCACGCTAATCCAACACATGTAATCATAGGTATTTCCTCGGACTCAAACATAAAGGAAAACAATCCTTCACTTGTACTCACAGCCCCCACTTGTAAGGTTCCCAGTCCCAGGTCCTGTTTCTACATGGTCCTAGTGATTTATTTGAGATATCCTGGAAGATGATCCCTTGATATTGCCCAAGCATCTTGACCGAATTTGTCTCACTGGGTGTCTTGTACTATTGTCATCTAACGGTGTACAACATTATTTGGAAGCGCTTAAGGACTTTTTTCGGAATGAACTTCATGGCTTATGGATTATATTCTCAATGGTTAGCCCCATTATTCTCCATGGTTATCCCTGCTATTCTCAATGGTTAGACCTGTTATTCTCAGTGGCTAGCTATGTTATTCTCCATGGTTATCCCTGCAATTCTCAATGGTTAGCCCCACTTTTCTCAATGGTTAGCTCTGCTATTCTCCATGGTTATCCCTGCAATTCTAATTGGTTAGCCCCACTTTTCTCAATGGTTAGTCTCTTCTATTCTCAATGGTTAGCCCTGCTATTCTCATTGGTTAGCCCCACTATTCTCATTGGTTAGCCCCCTTATTCTCAATGGTTAGCCCTGCTATTCTCATTGGTTAGTCCCGCTATTCTCCATGGTTAGCCCTGCTATTCTCATTGGTTAGTCCCGCTATTCTCCATGGTTAGCCCTGCTATTCTCATTCGTTAGTCCCGCTATTCTCCATGGTTAGCCCTGCTATTCTCATTCGTTAGTCCCGCTATTCTCCATGGTTAGCCCTGCTATTCTCATTGGTTAGTCCCAGTATTCTCAATGGTTAACTTCACTACTCTCAAAGGTTACTCACACTATTCTTAATAGTTATCCCTGCTATTCTCATGTCTCACACCCCTATCCCTTCCCCCTGCAGTGCCAAAACACCCTCCAGTTTGAGACCCCCTTAGATCATTGGCTAGCACTAGAATGTGCTCTGCTTTTAAATACAAAAGCTTACATAAACTCTAAGCACCCCATAGTGAGACAATCCTACCCCGTACTTTGGTGTCCTCGCTCTGCCCAGAGAAAGTGCACTTGTCTCGCTCAACGCACCTGAGTGGTAATTCCTCCCCACTTACAGCTGTTTGACAAAGTAAATGACAAACATCTTAAATCATCAGACTCACAATAGACTCTCTCCCGATAATGCACAGGAAAATCAAAGGCAAACATGCAATCTTCCTCTGTTATGTAGTGTGTACATTATACTTTGAAATGAAAATTTGTCTGAGCTCTTTGAGATAAAAATGGAATTACAGTCTGCTTTCATTACCCTCCCCCTTCATCAGCATCTAATATAATCACTTCCTCTGTTGGGTTATCTCTCTCAAATCAGTTCATTTATTTGCAGTGTGGCCTCACAGGGAGGACTGTCTCAGCATCTATGCTAACGACCGTAGAGTTCATGGCGTAGCGATTAAAAGTGGCTAAGCTGTCTGCTACAGGCATTCTTGAAGTGATTGTTCTATATGATTAGAACTTCTTCATTGACAAATATCTCAACAAATCTCACTCTTCATAATGGAATAGAAGTTTAAGGAAAAACACAAATACAAATGAGTTGTTTAGGTTTTGCAGATGTTTTCATTAAAGGCTGGTGAAGTTTATCAGTTATCTACACTGGCCCAAATTGTGTATCCCCAGTGAAGCGACCTACTAATACTCCATCATACAAATACATTGTAGACAATTGTGCTCTTCCAACCGTGTGGTAACAGTTTCCTGCAGACCCTTTTCTGTTCCAGAATGACTGTGCCTATGTGTACAAAGGCAGCTCCATAAGGACATGGGTTGACCAGTTTGGACCAGCTCCATAAAGACATGGGTTGACCAGTTTGGACCAGCTCCATAAAGACATGGGTTGACCAGTTTGGACCAACTCCATAAAGACATGGGTTGACCAGTTTATACCAGCTCCATAAAAACATGGGTTGACCAGTTTGGACCAGCTCCATAAAAATATGGGTTGACCAGTTTGGACCAACTCCATAAAGACATGGGTTGACCAGTTTATACCAGTCCATAAAAATATGGGTGGACCAGTTTGGACCATCTCCATAAAGACATGGGTTGACCAGTTTGGACCAGCTCAGACATGGGTTGGCCAGTTTGGACCAGCTCTATAAAGACATGGGTTGACCAGTTTGGATATGCTCCATAAACACCTTTGGGATGGATTGAAACGTTGATGGTGAGCCAGGACTTCTCATCCAATATCAGTACCTGACTTCACAAATGGGCACAAAGTCCCACAGGCACACTACAAAATCTTGAAGAACATGTTATAGGGGCATCTCCATGGTCATCGGGGGAGAACTTCATATTAATGGCCCTGGTTTTAGAATGTGACGTCCAACAAGCTCATACAAGTGTGATGGTCAGGTGTCGACAAATTTGGACCATTTAGTGTATCTACAGTATAAATGGCCAGCACATCATTGTCTTCTTAAATCTGAACTCCAGACAAACAGCTGGTGTGAACTGTTGTTAAATGGCCAGGGTAGAAATGTTCAAATTGCATTATATATGGCCCACAGGTGATGTTGAAGGCCCTCACCCCTGTTCAATGACAGTTGTTCCAGTTTGATAGAGATGGCCCATTTCATGCCTCCTGTAAACCAGTTGTTCTCTTGGACCATAATGTGCTCCTCAATGTTCTGTCTACATACAGGTAAGCTTATAATAAAGCTTACCTGTACGAACAAGAGATATCTCATAAACGTGCACCATTTAGGAGATATTCAGTGTCCCTGCAGCCAGTGAGGTCACCTGCGTGTGCACTCTAAAGGAATAGCATGCCCGTGCCAGTCCTTCAGAACCCTGTGCCGCAAACATGACATCATCATGGCTCGGCCACTCAAAGAACCGCAGGAAGACTGGGTGAAGATAGAAGCCCTGTCAGCAGTGACAGCACGCCGCTGGAGGGTTTTGTTTCCAGGTAACTTTTTCATAATGTGCTAACATGCGTTGCATACTAGCACATTATGACTTTACCTTGCAGGGAGAAGATTTTTTTTTTTTCAACTTTACTTCCACTTTAACATTTGTTTTAGGGGTTAAGGTACAGTGAGGGGAAAAAACTATTCGATCGGCTGCTGATTTTGTACGTTTGCCCAGAGAGAAAAGATGTGCCTCCACATAGTGCAGGTAAAAAAGGGTGTTTTTATTGATAAAACAACCATACACATATAAAAACCGTGCACTATGTGGAGGCACATCTTTTCTCTCTTTACTACCCCTGTATGAGGTCAAGTGCCTCCAACTGTTCCACAAGCGACTTTTTGGCCCTCTTGATCCACGCCTCGTCCATCTACCGTGAGGACCTACCTGATGGTTCCCGGAGATCCATGCAGACTACAGCCTAGAGGATCTGAGTGTCAAGACCTTCCACTCCACGCCTTTGGTGGTATACTGCTCATGCGATTCCCTGTCGCTGACATGGGAATCCACGGGATCTGGTCTCCTTTTTTATTTCTGCCATGATTGGTTCGTCCAGTTGAGAGGTCGGTTTATGCAAGGGGACTTCTGACAACCATCGGAATACCACCATCCCCTGGAGTACCCCCATTTCTTGTGCAGTGGGACATTCACATTTATTTATGGACTTTATGTTCAATCCATCTTTGGTTTGACAATATTTTTCCAGCACCAATTCACAACCCTAGTAGTTTTGATTATTCACTTATGTAGTATGCGCTGCATTTTTTTCATATGTATGTTCACTGTTTTTGTCAGACTGTATGCAGCAGCTCCCGTTAGTCGTACTGGTTAGCGCAGTGTTTTATATTTATTTTTGACACTGTATAGAAGACACCTGGAAGCCAGAAATCTTACTGATTGATAGGGGATCAAATACTTATTTCACTCATTAAAATGCAAATCAATTTATAACTTTTTTGAAATGCGTTTTTCTGGATATTTTTGTTGTTATTCTGTCTCTTACTGTTATAATGAACCAACCAATAAAATTATAGACTGATCATTTGTTTGTCAGTGGGCAAACATATAAAATCAGCAGGAAGTCCAATACTTTTTTCCCCTCACTGTATAGGAAGATTGCTGAGTCTTGACCTGTAGAAAGTCTATGTTGGGCCGTTCCGTTTTTCTAGGGGTTGTTTCATCTCCCCGATGTAGAAGTCTTTGCAATCCTCAGTACACTACACTGCATATACCAGATCACTTCACTTCATATTTGGGTGTTGGGTCTTTAGGCTGTCCAAGCTTTCTTCTCAGTGTATTGCTGGGTCTTTAGAATGTCCAAGCTTTCTTCTCAGTCGATTTTTGGGTCTTTAGGATGTCCAAGCTTTCTTCTCAGTCGATTTTTGGGTCTTTAGGATGTCCAAGCTTTCTTCTCAGTGTATTTATGGGTCTTTAGGACATCCAAGCTTTCTTCTCAGTGTATTGTTGGTTCTTTAGGATGCTCAAGCTTTCTTCTCAGTGTATTATTGGGTCTTTAGGATGTCTGAGCTTTCTTCTCAGTGTATTGTTGGGTCTTTAGGACGTCCAAGCTTTCTTCTCAGTGTATTGTTGGGTCTTTAGGACATCCAAGCTTTCTTCTCAGTGTATTGTTGGTTCTTTAGGATGTCCAAGCTTTCTTCTCAGTGTATTGTTGGTTCTTTAGGATGCCCAAGCTTTCTTCTCAGTGTATTGTTGGTTCTTTAGGATGCCCAAGCTTTCTTCTCAGTGTATTGTTGGGTCTTTAGGATGTCTGAGCTTTCTTCTCGGTGTATTGATTGGTCTTTAGGATGTCCAAGCTTTCTTCTCAGTGTATTGTTGGGTCTTTAGGATGTCCAATCTTTCTTCTCAGTGTATTGTTAGGTCTTTAGGATGTCCAATCTTTCTTCTCAGTGTATTGTTGGGCTTAAAAGACACAAGGATGAGATGTTTGTTAAAAATCCTCCTCAGTTACAGGATGACTGTATGACTATGTGTCTTCCTCATGCTCTGTTTTTTGGGGGGTTTTTTTGGGGAAATGTTGCCGAGAAGTGGAGGGAAGGGTCGGATTCCTACATTAATTCTGAGCTCAGTATATGAAGAAATAAAGGCTGGAATGGAACTCTACCCAGATTTGCACCCATCCTGACAATGTACACATTTATTAGGCAAGTGATTAAGCGGTAAACAGACTTGCCGTGTTAAATGAATGCATGGTGGTCCTTTATTTTCTGTTTATCTAAATCTTATTGTAAATTCAATAAAGCTATAATTATAAGTCAAGACGCGAACATAATAACGGCACAACTCATTAACACAGCACACAACATAGAACATTGAGACATTGGACAGCTGCCTGAGAGCACCTCTAATAACGCACATTCATTGCACTGGACTTGTTTTCCTTCATTGAACAAATTACATTGTAGCATGGAGATATTCTTCCCACTAGTTTCTGGTTTAACCCTTTCTTCACAACAGGAGTTTTTGCACCTTCAAGATTAAGGTTAATAAAAAGGCTTCATAGCTGAACCCAAACCTCGGCAGGCTGACTCAGGCATACTAAGACTGGTGCTGGGAGCGACCAAAAGGTGTGCAGGTGCCAGATGTCGAATGGGCATCCACCCAATGGAAGGGATGACAGACCACTGGTTGAACCCGTAAGGGTTAGGGATTTGGAGAGGCCCCCCAATGGACTGGACTCCAAACTGGATGGTGCAGCTGGTGTAGTTGGGTGGCACACTGGATGTGACATCACCGACACATGTCCTCTGATTTGATAAAGGGCCACACCCAAAATGCATCATCATGACTAAAGCCTGCTGACAGCTTTCCTTCTGCTTTACCACCGCATCTACGTTCCATCCCAAACCTCCTTGGGGTGAGTCGGTTCAACATCGCTCTATGCTGGTGACATCACATCCATCGCACCACGCGACTACACCAGCTGCACCATCTGGCAGTTTGGAGTCCTCTGTTCGGTCCATTGAGGGTCCCCCACATCACTGACCCTTACAGGTTCAACCAGTGGTCTGTCATCCCTTCCATTGGGTGGATGCCCATGTGACATCTGGTGCTTACACACCTTTTGGCTTCTCCCAGCCCCGGCCCTGATATGCCTGAGTCAGCTTGCCGAGGTTTGGGTGAGATCGAGGTTCATAATCAAGCATGATGCTTAACATTGATTGTCTGTCAGCCATATTTTAACCCTTTCCATTCTTGGAATATTTTGACTTTGATTTTACAATAAATCTTTTTATCACAAACCGTGGCAGAGATATTTCTATGACTTTTCTGAGGTAAGCCTCAACTGGTTTGTAGCCATTCATTACCACCCTCCAGTGCTGGATTAAGAGGAATATTTTGTTGTTATTTCACTTGTTATGTCTGTAATGTTATCATATCAGGATTTATGGAATATGAATATATTTTGAGCGTTTGTTTGTATGAAAAAGGGCAACAGTGAAATCATTTTTTTTACATACTGGATTTTTTTTTTTTTTTAAGACTATTGTTCCCCTTAAACTAGAATGCATAAAAATATCACATTTGAACATTACCTGCGCTCATCCTGGGAAAATAAAGCCCCTTATATATTTGTATGTGAACACTGTATTTCATTTGTATCATATTGTATGTGAATAGAAGGCGTTCTCCGGTTGCAGTGCGGCGTAGCGACGTTTCGTGTTGTTGCAGTGTTTTGTGTTCATGCGTTGCGCCATTATTATCTTATTGTCCCCTTCTACAATTATAGCTGTATTAAAGCCGCGGTAGCTTTTTAGTTAAAAAAAAAAAGAAAATAAAGGACTAACAGGCTTTCCTTTGACACCCGGCGCCTGTTTACAGCTTAATCTGGCTGCTAATTAGAGGCATTCATTTCCAGAATAGGCGCAGTGCGGGCGATTGTCCTCTAATCACGATATCGGAGGGAAACCTGAAATAGAGATTTCATTACGGTGACCCAATTTCTCCCCTGTGAGTTCTGTGGTTTCCATTGTGCGGCCAAATCACCAGATATGAAAACACGCTTGTTAAGAAGCGGCGGAAATAATATTTATATTCTGCCCTAATAAATTATTTAAAGGAGACGTCTACATTGGAGAAAGTGTCTTCCCAGAGTGGAGCGAAGACGGGAAATTCTGCTCCATCCATTATCCGGTTGTCACTATATAAGTGACCTGGTAAAAAAACATTCACTAGCTTACCTCCAAGCAGCATAGACCATCCCTCATGAGAATGGGCCAGTGGCGGCCCGTAATGCAGGGCGCAGGGGCGCCGCCCCCCTATCCATGCGTTCAGCCCCTAATCTACATGCAGGGTGCCGGACGCATGGATTTCAATGGGGGGGTTTTTTTTGTACTACGTGATTAGAGCCTGAGGCTCTAATTGGCTTAAAAAAAGGGTGGGCTCTGGACACAGAGCACTGAGCCCACCCACTTGTGTGACAATAGTGAATTAATATTCTCCTCCTGGCCAATCAGAAAGCAGGTCCTAAGACCGCATTGGCTGGGAGCCCAAAGACCCGATTGGCCCGGGAGGAGAAGCAGCAATCGCCAGGACAAGGAGGAGAGGGAGGGGGGAAAGCCGCAGCCGTGACCTGGATGGAGCAAAGAGACGGAGGGGGAGAATCTGCAGCCGTGACCTGGATGGAAGAGAGAGATGGAGGGGGAAGCCGCAGCCGTGACCTAGATGGAAGAGAGAGGCGGAGGGGGGGAGCCGCAGCTGTGACCTGGATGGAGGAAAGAGATGGAGGGGGAAAGCAGCAGCTGTGACCTGGATGGAGGAAAGAGACCGGGGGGGAAGCCGCAGCTGCGACCTCGATGGTAGAAAGAGACGTAGGGGGGAAAGCTGCAGCTGTGACCTGGATGGAGGAGATGGAGGGGGGGAGCCACAGCCCCACTGCTGGATGGGGTAAGGGCCGATCGGGGGGATTGGTGTGGGGTGGCAGGCTGGAGTGACAGTGGGGTAGATGTCTCAAGTTTGTTTGCCGCCCACCTGACCGATGGAGCACCAGCCGCCACTGGCATGGGCTCTATGCTTATTGGATAACCAGTGGGATCCCTCCTTAAAAAATCCCTCCTATGCTATGAAAGCTGTGCCCAAAACACTCATCACCAGCACTGCCTGTATGCTCTCCACAGCTCACGTTTCCCCATTACTGGCTTACCGCGTAAAATCATCCAGCAAAACATCGCTTTCTCAGAATAAAACTCAGATCAATACACTAAAATGGCTTCCTGGTCACTTCCGGTAACAACGTGGTGACGTCACACCTGGATCCATCCTACGTGTTTTGCCATATCTGACGTCTTCTGGGGCACGGAGGTCATGCTGAGAGTCACTCAAATCTAGGAAGCAGGGAAACCAATCCTTATTGTTGATTCTTTTGCACTCCCAATGAAAAGAGATCACGCAATATCAATGGTAGACCAGGTGTCTCTATAAAGAGGGAGATGTGCCCCCCCTTATAATTAAATGCGATAAAAAGTGTTCAAAAATAACACAAAAAAATTATACTATGTAGATGTTCATTAAATTTAATTGGAAAATTAGGTAAGATGAACACCGTAAGACCATAACCCTACAGTTCAAATGCATTTAAAGCTCAAGAGACATGTCCCCTTTAGAAAGAACAAAAGACAAAGCAAAATCCCCCCTTACATCCAGGTCCCCATCAGAGTTCCCTGTTACATGAGAGTCCCAACGAGAACCCCTTTATATCAGAGTCTTCATTAGGCGTCCCCCTTGCTGGATGCACTCCTACAGTGGGCAGGAATTGTCCCGTGGGCCGTAGTTTGGAGACCCCTGAACTAAATAACACAAGTTCCTTCATTAATCTCTTTGGCAGAAAACCCTTCCATGATGGCTCATAATGTGTGGGGATGAAGAAGGGGGGCATCTGATCTGGGAAGAAGAGGGGGGCTGGTTGTCTCTGTAAGACTATATAAACATATCTTCTCTTTATCATATTAAATGGAGTTTAGGTAGGGAGCTCCTCACAAATTTACTTGCCAGGAGTCGTTATCCTGGTTGATTGATAGAGATCTATTGATTTCTATCTAAGTTTGGCCTTGTTGTACTTTTCTCTTCTACCACTAGGTGGTCGGGTACTTGGTGGTACAAGATATGAGAAGGGCAACTCAAGGTCAGGTTATGAGTATATGGGGTATCTCAGCCAATGGGCAGGGGTTTTCTTAAATCCCTAGGCCTGCTGGGAGCACCTATATATTCGGGTTGAGTCAGGTGATCGGTGTTCTGTGCCACCCAGATGGACATGTGTCCCCGGGCTGCTAGGCTGGAGATTAGGCTTATCCCGGGGTCATCTGGCTGCCAGGCTGTGTAAGGGTCTATCCAGAAGTAAGAGGGCAGCACAGGGTTGGGATTGCGGCTTGCAGTCCAACCAGAAGTGACGGTTCTGCTGGCCGGAGAACCTGTCAGTGGTCGGGGATAGAAGAAAAGCTGTCACCCCAAAGGGACCAACCACCTTTACCAGGGACCACAATGAGTAACTGAAGCAAGTACCGAAATCATATTCTTACCGAACGGGCGCGGTGGTGAACATGGAAACTTCAGGCGGTGATCAAGTCAGGGACCCAACCCGCGGAGGA
This sequence comes from Aquarana catesbeiana, assembly GCF_042186555.1. Lineage (NCBI taxonomy): Eukaryota > Metazoa > Chordata > Amphibia > Anura > Ranidae > Aquarana > Aquarana catesbeiana. The sequence continues at coordinate 299,633 of NC_133328.1, read as the reverse complement.
GACGCTTACAGAGCAGCCTTGTGTGTCAAGCCAGGGACCTCGCCAGTCAGCAGGGGTGAAGCTTGAGAAGTATCTGGAGTGCCAGGCTAGGGACCCAGCAGGAAAGCGTGGGTGATGCTTCAGGGAGATACCACCACCAACCTTGGAGGAGCTCCAGGGATTCCGAGTCAGTGAATCAGAGGGTCTAGTGAGAGACCGGGAGCTCAGTGTTGAAAAACTACAAGAGGCAGTTGTGGTAAAGCTGAAAGAACTGTTACGTTTGAGTTAGGAACTGTTACCATAGGAGACAGCATTCCCGCACGTGCAGATGTAGCGCCTTGCTGGGGCTTTTCCCTGCGCGGCTGTCCTCCTATTGAAGTCTCGTAGTCTGCCAATTGAATCTACCACTACGTAAGGGTGTCCTGGCCCTAACCTTCTTTCCACCAGAAATACAAAAAGGACTGTCAAAAGAAATAAAACCTCTTTTGCATCCAAGAAGTGTCTGGCGCCCATTGACTTTTACCATCTTTGCATCCACTAAGCCTCACAACCCACCACATATTGAAGGATGTCAGCTCTCTTTGGTCTTGGAGGTCCTCATTAGACTGGACAAGTCTGGAGACCTTTCTACAGTAATACATTATGATACCAGTGTTTTGTGTGACCCTCCTTTTCGATAATTATAGGGGGCGCAGCCAAGGCCATCAACTTCCCCTCTAGCCTGGCTGGGGAACACGAGGAGCTGAAGAATGTCAGGCGGGCACAGCTGGGGAGGCGGAGGACAGCGGATGGGAGAATGATGAGGAGCCAGACGAGGTGGACACCATCTCCGATCGTGGGCGATACTATCCTTCCTGGTGGGTCTGCTCTGACGCTGTTCGGAACTGTTCCCTGTTGTAGTCACTCGCGCCCCAGGCAAGACTAACACCCCCTCCCCCAGCCGGGCCGCAAAATATTCAAGCACCGGCCCTGCTTGTGCTTCTGCATGGAAGAAACTAGCGGTGGAGCTGCAGGGTCTGAAGAAGGACCAGCGGAGGGCCCGAGTCAGCTGAATGCTGAGACCATGGGAGACAAGGAGGTGCTGCACAGAGAGGTGCAAGATCTGTAGGAGGAGTTCTGTCCTCTCTGCTGCCACCTGCTGAGATAAGGTGGGGACGGAGGTGAGGAGGGAACCATAGGAGAGGTGCGAGGGCCTCATTAAATGGCCTGGCGGTCCATATTCGGCCTGTGGGCCTTGTGTTTGACACATGTGCTTTAAACCTTTAAAGGGGAAGTCCACTGTGAGACTAACAACGCTACATCTACAGACATTCACGATCGAACACTAACCTATCCAGCCCTGTAAGGAAGAAATCGCTATACATACCTTTTCTGAAGCTGGTCTCCATCGGTGGAAGCTCTGCAGAAGACACGGCCAACAACGGCTGTGAAATGAATGGGAAGTGACGTCACCCATAGACTTACTATGGGGCTCCCGTTGTCGGCTGCCTCCTCTGCACTCCGCCTACACAGCGAAGTCGCCGCTGACAGCTCAGCCTGGGACCGGATCGGATTGGCTTCAGAAAAGGTATGTACAGCGATTTCTTCTTTACAGGACTAGATAGGTTAGTGTTCGATCGCGGATGTCTGTAGATGTAGAGATTTCAGTGTTAGGGTGGACTTCCCCTTTAAACAAAGCCGTCCTCTCTCCCCATACACTGCACCATCTTTGTGAAAACTCCAAACTCTCCAACGCCGTGTTCTGATCTCTATTGTGGCTGAACATTCAGAAATCAGACTAATTATACCCAATGTACGTGCTGCAGGGCGGCGGTGAAAGGCGCGCTTCGTCTCCGGCCGTGATCTCTAATTATAAGCTGAACCCCGGAATTTGTTCCAAATTATTAGATAATAATAAGTCATTTCTAATGGAGATCAAACCGTCCTCAATACAAAGTGACATCCAACACAGAAATAACGCTGTGTTATCGCACGGCGGACCGTCATCAATTAAATTACAAGAAGTCCGAAGAATTATTGCTGAAGAATATTCTGTAACCATTTGTATCACTTGACCCTCCCTAAAGAGCTGAGCAAACTGTTGGTGCTATATAAATCCTGTATAATAATAATATTAATATAAATCCTGTATAATAATAATATAATAATATTAATAATAATATAAATTCTTTATTATAATAATATAATAGTAATAATATAAATCCTGTATAATAATAATATTAATATCAATCCTGTATAATAATAATAATAATAATACTATATATATATATATATATATATATATATATATATATATATATATATATATATATATATAGTGTAATTATAATATAATAATAATAGAAATGATGTGTAATAATAATAATAATAATAATAATAACAATAATAAATACTGTATAAGGATAATAATATAAATCCTGTATATTAATATAATAATAATAAAATCATGCATAATAATAAATTAATACTAATAATAATACTAATAATAATCCTTTATAATAATAAAATAAATCCTGTATATTATTAATATAATAATAATAATAAAATCCTGTATAATAATAATCCATAATAATAATAATATGCTGTATAATAATATTAATAATATTCATATTATTCCTGTATAATAATAATAATAATATAAATGCTGTATTATAATAATATTACTACTAATAATAATAACAATAAAATAAAAATAATCCTGTAAATTATAATATAATAATAATATAAATGGTGTATAATAATAATAAATCCTGTATAATGATAATAATAATAATACTTTATAATAATAATATAAATCATGTATATTATTAAAGTAATAAGAATAAAATCCTGTAGTATTATAAATCCTGCATAATAATAATAATTTTGGATTGAGTTTCGGGGGGAATCTCAGCTTCTTATTTGTAGTTTCTGCTGAAAAATGTTCCATGTTATAGAGGAACTTCATGAAGTAAAACAAAGTAACAGATAGAACAAACAGTAAAAAAAGAAAACAGCTCAAGCACCTAGCTCATTATCCACAGCACTTTATTGAAGGATAAAAGATACAAGTTATCCTCACAAAAGCATTGTGACTAACAGCTTTGTACAAAACCCAGGACCCAAAAGCCAGCCCATCAGTGGAACTCTTCAAGCTCAAATAGATGAAAATATCAACTGCCGCGTTTCGGGGGACAAGCTTGCTTCCTCAGAGCAGAACCCGAAATTGTCCCCCGAAGAACACATCAGCTGGCATAGACGTGTGCACAGGGTGTGCCAGGTGTGCCTGGGCACACCCTAATCACCTTGTGTGGTACAGATTCCCCCTGTTTAAAGTTTTTTAAACCCCTTCACCAAAGCCCCCAACGGGGCTCCTAAAAAACTTGTAAAAAAAAAATTCAATAAAATTGTAAAAAAGAGAAAAAGTACAAATAAAAACTACTGACACCAATCTCTGCCCTACTGACACCATCAGTATGTATACACATGCATACACACGTAGGTGTTTGAAATTCGAGGTGCACCCCTTAATGCAATTGGCTGTGCACACCTCTGTCAGCTGGTATTATCATCTAATTGAACTTGAAGAGCTCCACTGATTGGCCGGCTTTTGGGTCCTGGGTTTTGTACAATGCTGTTAGTCACAAAGGTTTTATGAGTATAATTGTTATTCTTATGGCAGGAGAGATTGTGCACATGTGCAGGAGTTACGTCATCTTCACCCAGCCAATCAAGAAGGCCTAAGACTCAGAAAAAGACCAGGAGAAGATAGTGATTGGCGACATCTTTTCACTGGTGGGGTCAGTAACGAGCTCAGGCAGGTTCAGACACAAGCCTTAGCTGTCCCACCAGGAAGTGGTCAGAACCAACAGCCAATCATCAGCGTTGGAGACCTTCTCCGCCACACAGCCGTACATATACGCCCCCCATTCATACATGCGGCTGCAGGGCAGGGAATGCCTCCATTACCTATGATTGGTTGTCGGCTTTGACGATTTCCTGGCGGGACAGCTCAGGTGGGTTCGGACTCGTGTTCAGGCTGGGGGATGGTCAGTTAGATGTACGGGACAATTAGGAGAACTTTAGGATTTCTCTTCCATTGCTCTGAGAACTATTACGGACATTTCGCCCCATTTCCACATTTTTCGGAGCGCCGTCTTGGCAGGCCATGCATCACCAGCCCGCGATTTACTTACCTCTCTTCCAGTCCCCCGCCATCCATCTTCAACTGGTTGGAGGAAACAAAACATTATGAGGGGGACGGTGACATTTGTTATCCCGGTGGCGGGAGTGTCATCAATAACCTTCAATGGAGCCGGCATTGGTCATTCCCTGATCTGTATTCTCCGGTCAGTGTCTCCCAGATACCGGCGCTGTCGCTGATCTCGGCCCGTCGCTGTGATGAATGCCGCATTCATGATCTGCAATGAATCAATGGGGAATCGTTCATGTGACGGCCAGGAATCTAATCTGTTGGAGGATATCTGGCAGGCTAAGTGCAATTCATCTCAGCGGGCCGCGCGCCCTACTTGGGGGACGTGCAATGCAAACCATTCCGAGGGCATTTACCGAGCGATCCGTCTAAAGAGGGGACAATCACCTGGACTGGAGGGGGGCGGAAAAAAAAGGCTTTTCATTTATGCTTTAGATTTAGAACCTCTGTTAGGTTGTTATTGCTGTCTGTGTCCCCATTGTATGTTTATGTACCTTGATGACTTTCAGGTGGGAGAATGATGTCATTATGATGTCATAGGCCGTGGCTGATAGTTTTTCATTAGTGTTTAGGTGAATAAATATGGATGAGTTCCCAGTTATTTCTTATGTAACATTGACTTGATGAAGAGACCCAGCATGGTTCCTAAACATTGTATCCACCTGTGACATATGTAACCATTCACTACTAGAGACAAGATTGTGTTTATGAGAAAATTCATGTGCTGGTGGCAACATATGATTCCTTATTAGGAAGATTTCCCTCACTTCCTGTCCGGAGAAAATTCTCTATTACATTGTATAAAGAGCCCCCAGCATGTATAGTCCTTAATATTGATTGGACCCTGGGCAAACATTTTCTTGCCTCCTCTTCCATGCAATTTCCCTCTCTACCTGCTCTGAGTCTACAATAAATAGCAGCTAGACTCGAAATCAGTTTACTGAATCAGATCAGGCAGCGATTGCGATTGGTTGCCAGAGATTACAGTGTATCATTACCGCTCACTGACTGGTTGCTAGAGGTTACAGCACACATTATGGCTCACTGATTATTTGCTAGAGGTTACAGCACATAACTTCTGCTTGTTTTTTGGTTGCTAGAGATTACTGTATATCACTACTGCTCACTGATTGGTTGCTAGAGGTCACTGGACATCCTTACCACTCACTAATTGGTTGCTAGAGGTTACTGCACATTATTACTGCTCACTGATTGGCTCCTAGAGGTTACTGCATATCCTTACCACTCAATGATTGGTTGTAAGAAGTTAATACACAGCATTGCTGCTTACTGATTGGTTGCTAAAGGTTACAGCACATCATCTCACTGCCTGCACACCATGGACTGGAGAGGTGAGGGGACCCATCAATAGAAAACTCCTGGGATCAGTGGCAATGCTGGGGGGGGGGTGATCAGTGGCATTGCTGGGGTGTTGATGGGATCAGTAACAGTGGTGGGGTGGATGGGATTGGTTAGGAGGCAGTACTCTGTGGCAAATTCTGAATCATGTAGAGCAAAGCTGGGGATCTTCGGCAAGTATACAGTGGGGGATTCTACCAATGTAATGGGGAATTTACATTGACCACCAATGTGATGGGGGTTTACACTGACCACCAATGTGAGGGGGGATTTACACTGACCACCAATGTGAGGGGGAATTTGCACTGACCACCAATGTGAGGGGGGATTTGCACTGACCACCAGTGTGTGGGGGATTTGCACTGACCACCAGTGTAAGGGCAATTCTGCACTTACCACCGATGTAAAGGGAAATGTACACTGATCACCAATGTTATGAAGGATTTACACTGACAACCAATGTAATGGGGGGATTTTACATTAACCGTCAATATAGGGGGATTTACACTCACCCCCAATTTAAAGGGGGCTTCTACATGGACCACCAATGTAGGGGAGGATTTGAAACTGACCACAAATGCAAGTTTGGATTTTTTTAACAATTACCATTATAAAGAGGAGTTTCTACAATGGCCACCAATGTAATAGGAGCATTCACAGTAACCACCAATGTAAGGAGAGATTTACAATGATCACCAATGTAAGGGAAACCTTCACACTGGTCACTAGTGTGAATGAAAGGATTGTACACCAAACACCAATGTAATGAGAAGATTTACAGTGACCACTAATGTAAAGGGGATTTACATTGACCAATAATGTAATAGGAGCATTCACAGTATCCACTTATGTAAGGAGGGATTTACACTGACCACTAATGTAAGGGGGACCTTCACACTGGCCAGTAGTGTGAATGAAAGAATTGTACACCAAGCATCAATATAACGAGAAGATTTACAATGAACACCAATGTAAACTGGATTTACACTGACCACTAATGTAAAGGGGATTTACACTAATGTAATAGGAGCATTCACAGTAACCACCAATGTAAAGAGATATTTACACTGACCACCAATGTAAAGGGGATTTACACTGACCAATAATGTAATAGGAGCACTCACAGTATCCACCAATGTAAGGAGGGATTTACACTGACCACCAATGTAAGGGGGACCTTCACACCGACCACTAGTGTGAATGAAAGGATTGCACACCAAGCCCCAATATAATGAGAAGATTTACACTGACCACCAATGTAAATGAGACGTTTAGCCTGCGTTCACATTTGTGTGCCGGGAACGCATGCAAAATCACTTTCCTGATACCACAAAAACGTGCTGCCCTTTAGCAGATACACAGCAGTCATTTTGAAGAAGGGTTCCACCTCTGATTTGCTTACCTTTGCAGAACAGGCTGATGTTGGGCTCAATAACTATAGTTGTAGGCAGGACTTTCCAGCATAACCCTTTACCTCCCCAGTGGGCAGAATTCAGCAGAAGTGATGGTGGATATGACCTCAAGGGGGCCTGATATAAATATGAATGTCGCCTCTATTTATATGTCAATGCAGCCGGTCTGCCGCTATTTACATATGAATGCCAGTTATTTACACGGGGTCTGCAGGTGAGTCATCTGTGGATGGCAATAGGGCAGAGCTGGAGAGTAGCAACAAAACTTTACACTGAAATATCGGGACACAGCACGGGACTAAAACTTCAAGAGAGGAGTTGCCCAATGGTGGAGGAGGTCATTAGTAGAAAGCAGAAGGGGAAGTCTATAGGATGGGGAGAGTGATGAGGGTGAACTCAGCACGGGGATGGTGGGAACCCCTCATAATGGGCACAGCGGGTGTACAGACCCGGGGACTCAGCACAGGGATGGTTGGAACCCCTCATAATGGGCACAGCGGGTGTACAGACCCGGGAACTCAGCACAGGGATGGTGGGAACCCCTCATAATGGGCACAGCGGGTGTACAGACCCGGGAACTCAGCACAGGGATGGTGGGAATCCCTCATAATGGGCACAGCGGGTGTAATACAGACCCGGGAACTCAGCACAGGGATGGTGGGAATCCCTCATAATGGGCACAGCGGGTGAACAGACCCGGGAACTCAGCACAGGGATGGTGGGAACCCCTCATAATGGGCACAGCGGGTGTACAGACCCGGGAACTCAGCACAGGGATGGTGGGAACCCCTCATAATGGGCACAGCGGGTGTACAGACCCGGGAACTCAGCACAGGGATGGTGAGAACCCCTCATAATGGGCACAGCGGGTGTACAGACCCGGGAACTCAGCACAGGGATGGTGGGAACCCCTCATAATGGGCACAGCGGGTGTACAGACCCGGGAACTCAGCACAGGGATGGTGGGAACCCCTCATGATGGGCACAGCGGGTGTACAGACCCAGGAACTCAGCACAGGGATGGTGGGAACCCCTCATAATGGGCACAGCGGGTGTACAGACCCGAGAAATCAGCACAGGGATGGTGGGAACCCCTCATAATGGGCACAGCGGGTGTACAGACCCGGGAACTCAGCACAGGGATGGTGGGAACCCCTCATAATGGGCACAGCGGGTGTACAGACCCGGGAACTCAGCACAGGGATGGTGGGAATCCCTCATAATGGGCACAGCGGGTGTAATACAGACCCGGGAACTCAGCACAGGGATGGTGGGAACCCCTCATAATGGGCACAGCGGGTGTACAGACCCGGGAACTCAGCACAGGGATGGTGAGAACCCCTCATAATGGCCACAGCGGGTGTACAGACCCGGGAACTCAGCACAGGGATGGTGGGAACCCCTCATAATGGGCACAGCGGGTGTACAGACCCGGGAACTCAGCACAGGGATGGTGGGAACCCCTCATGATGGGCACAGAGGGTGTACAGACCCCGGAACTCAGCACAGGGATGGTGGGAACCCCTCATAATGGGCACAGCGGGTGTACAGACCCGGGAACTCAGCACAGGGATGGTGGGAACCCCTCATAATGGGCACAGCGGGTGTACAGACCCGGGAACTCAGCACAGGGATGGTGAGAACCCCTCATAATGGGCACAGCGGGTGTACAGACCCGGGAACTCAGCACAGGGATGGTGGGAACCCCTCATGATGGGCACAGCGTGTGTACAGACCCGGGAACTCAGCACAGGGATGGTGGGAACCCCTCATAATGGGCACAGTGGGTGTACAGACCCGGGAACTCAGCACAGGGATGGTGAGAACCCCTCATAATGGGCACAGCGGGTGTACAGACCCGGGAACTCGGCACAGGGATGGTGAGAACCCCTCATAATGGGCACAGCGGGTGTACAGACCCGGGAACTCAGCACAGGGATGGTGGGAACCCCTCATAATGGGCACAGCGGGTGTACAGACCCGGGAACTCAGCACAGGGATGGTGGGAACCCCTCATAATGGGCACAGCGGGTGTACAGACCCGGGAAATCAGCACAGGGATGGTGGGAACCCCTCATAATGGGCAGATATAAAGATACAGGAACTTAGTACAGATATATCACCCGGGGATTCAGGAGAGATAATATAAAGTGTCTGATGATGTAACTGTCCAGTTTCTACTTAATCTGAAATCTCAGGTATGGGGGGACTGATCCGCTCGCTGTATCATTTTGCCTCCACTTGATTGATTTATATTCTGAATTCTCTATTGTGTTCAGTTCTGATGAGTTTGGGAAACTTCTTCGGATGTTTTTGGCACTTTTTATATTCCTAAATCTCCTCCTATTCCTGGGATGTCACTAATCCTTCCAATGTTGTATTATAATGACAAAATGTGGGGCTCGTCCGGGATTTGAACCCGGGACCTCTCGCACCCTAAGCGAGAATCATACCCCTAGACCAACGAGCCAGCTGTATACAGATGTTCATATACTGCCACATCAGCAGCAGCCTGACCTGGGATCAGAGAACACAGTCAGTGGGATGTCGGGTGCTGAGGTGTGTTGTAGCTCATTCATAACTCACACAATCTTCTTTAACACATGAAATGGAGCTTCTATTGTTTGGCCCTCTTGAGGTGTCAGGGGCCCCTCTTGAGGGCCCCTATAATTTTCAGGTTGACCACCATTGCTGTAGACTGAAGGAGAGGATATGCCAGCGATGACAATGTTTCTATAGCTGACGTCTGTTTCTTCAGATCACAGATTTTTATGAAGAATGAAATATTTCTCACCAACCAAATTAAAGGAAATAATAAGACATCGGCAACATTTATTTCTCTGATATAAATCATAAAGAGGAACTCTACATGAAATGTGCGGATTAGGGATGAGTGGGGGGGGATTTCAGGAAATCTCATTTTATTTTCTGTACAATGAGGATATTGGGGGGGGGGCAAAAGAACCATCAGGGATAGGAGGGGGAGCTTCAATAACTCCATGTACCCCTAAAACACCCAACACACCCACCTCATTTAGCCTCTCCCATTGCCCCTCCCCCCTGAAATTATGTTAAAAGAACAATGTACTCTCCCCCTCTCCCAAAATGAACCAGCCTGATACCCAGGGACAGTGGTGGCTGGCGTCCCATTTTTTTGGGAGAGGGGTGGCAAACAAACCACCCCCCAACCCCCCCCCCAAAAAAAATTTTGCCACCCCTCTCCCTTGTTTGATCTATCAGTTAACCCCCCTTCTTTTCGTCAGCTCACCATCCTGGCACTTACCCCTTCTAGGTTGCAGGCAATGCTTCCTCCTCAGTGGCTTCACCCTGCGTCTCCTCTACAATGAGGAGCTGATACCCCAGTTGAAGTCTTTGTAGGCAAAACGCGTCAAATTTAATGAGTCCTTTCAATGCCATTGCGCCTTTTTTGAATTTTATACTTTTGTGATCACAGAGGAGATTTTTACTCGATGTAATACATCTTGGAATCTATGTTGGAATCTAAGCTTTTTTATTCCAAATAAACCTGTAACCATACAGTTTTTTCCTATGAAGAGACTTTCAGTTGTTTATTTTATGAATGCTGTTAACCATAAACCTACCAAACGGTTCTGTTGTGGAAGGAAGTTTTTTAATCATCTGGGACACTGCCATCCTGATCCATATTCTCACATGCCGGGTCGAGGTTGCTTGAGGTGGCTCAGCTGAGGAGGAGACATGTGCGGCTCGTTTCGTTTTTTTTCAGAAATTCGGATTTATCCTCCAGCGGCACGTGCGCGCCCACAAAAGCGTTTTCCAGAGCCAACGTACACCTACGGCGGTTTCGTGCCACCTTGCCGCAGTATAATGACGGCGGCTGGTCGGCAAGTGGTTAAATATACTTACCTGCTCTCTGTAATGGTGTTGCACAGAGCAGCCCTGATCCTCCTCTTCTCAGATCCCTCACCGGCACTCCTGGCCCCTCCCTCCTGTCAAGTGCCCCCACAGCAAGCAGAGTGACTGGCCCTCAGAGACGGCTCTTAGCATTCTAGCTTAGTTCTGCTGGAAAACCTCCTAACTGCCAATTGCAGCAGATTTCTACTGACACCAGAGGGCGCCACTGAGCCAACCCCCACCCAATCAAATGTGCTGAGGAGTGTGACATAGGAGCATCTTCAGACGACACTCCCTTAATGCCAAGCAGACTTGATCAAAGTTTTACAATCCAGAAACCAACATATCTAAAAAATTAAATTATAGTTTGATAAAGACCAAACATGACATAAATCGGCCCACAGCAGTAGGGATTGGCTGTTGGTGAGTAGCTGTAAGCCCGTGTACAGGGCTCAGGGTTGTTTTGCTCCTGTGGGGTGCGATCCTGATAGACAGAGCTGCACTGAACACATGGCAGATATCAGGACTGGGGGCTGTTGGGGGTCCCTTTGCTGTGCAAACTACAGAGCTCAGGACTGAGGATTGTCTGCAAAAGACATTGCTGTTGGATGCAATGATAAGGGAACTCAGCACAGGGATGGTGGGAACCCCTCATAATGGGCACAGCGGGTGTACAGACCCGGGAACTCAGCACAGGGATGGTGGGAACCCCTCATAATGGGCACAGCGGGTGTACAGACCCGGGAACTCAGCACAGGGATGGTGAGAACCCCTCATAATGGGCACAGCGGGTGTACAGACCCGGGAACTCAGCACAGGGATGATGGGAACCCCGCATAATGGGCACAGCTGTGTACAGACCCGGGAACTCAGCACAGGGATGGTGGGAACCCCTCATAATGGGCACAGCAGGTGTACAGATGTGGGAACTCAGCACAGGGATGGTGGGAACCCCGCATAATGGGCACAGCTGTGTACAGACCCGGGAACTCAGCACAGGGATGGTGGGAAACTGCCATTCCTCTTCTTGACAGTGAGGTGTGAGGTTGCTGGTTCCTTTGCTCCTGTGCTTCCAGAGACCAGGGACTAGAGTTGCTCCTCTGCCCCAGGAGTGATGCAGGATCCTGGGGAGGACCCTGGTGGAGGCCCCCTGGATAGGCCTCAGCCTGTGGACGACACTGGGCCTGGCCCAAGGAAAGATGAGTCCCTGTCTGCCTTTAGACAGAGGGTTATTGAAACGCTGAAGCGGATTGAGAAGGAAGAGGAGAAGTTGGTAGCTTTGAAAAATGAATTTAAAAAGAAAAAGCAGATTTGTGCCAAAGTGTTCAGCAAGAAAAGAGCGGCTCTGAGGCCTGAGCTGAAAGACCTGGAACAAGCTCTGCGGAAACAGAAAGAACTGGTGAGTTCTCTGAAGGAGAGTAGTGGAGCATTTAAAGAAAAATATAAGAATGAAGAAAGATTCAGCCAAATGAGAAGAGGAGCCGCTTCCTGCATGGAGGGTGAGGAGACCAGTGAGGAGATGCAGGTACAGACAGCAGAGAGTGAGAAAGTGGGCCCGGAGGATGAGCCCAGCTCTTCAACACCTCAGACATCTGCTGAGTCCTCAATGGTGGAGGCCTCTGTCCCCTTCACTCCCCAGCAATGTGGAACATCTGAGCAGGAGGTTGAAGGTTCTGCCATGCTGGATTTCATCAATAAACTTGAATCCCCTCCAGGTGTGGCTTCCCAGGATGATGAGGAGAAGATGGACGCCGTTCCTAGCCCTGTGGAAGAAAGACCTGTGGAGAGACAAGGTGCAGGTACAGTGTATGTGCAGGATGATGGTGTGAACTTTAATGACAATGTGCTTGCTGAGGGTTGTAGTGCTGCAGGCAGTCAGCCCAGACCCATAGACAATGTACAACATGCAATAACATCTGCTAATAACTGTCAGCTTCAGTCTGCAGAGAGGTCCATGGACAATACAGAGACTTTGCCTGGACCAGGCACAGCGGCTGTTCCTGTGAATGGTGGAGGAGATGCTGGGTGCAGTAGTGCTACAACTTTCCAGGAGTCTGCAGCAGCCATGAATGTGATTGATCCCAGAAAAGAAACTGTGTGCTCGGGGGAGGGGGAGGGTCCTGCCTCTGCTAATCAGAAGACTGCTATCCCAGCTGAATCAGACTCTCTGCCAGCAGGTTTGATTGTGTCTAAGGACAAGACTGCAAATGCTGCTGGTGTAAGAAAAACTTATGCTGGTGTTGCTGCTACAAGATCTGGGAAGGGGCAGCAAGCAGGGAAGGAGCATGAAAATGTTTTATCTTCCTCCATGTTTAAAAGGAGGAATGTTGTGCAGTTAAGATGGGAAGGCGGTGGAATCCCCCCACATAGGAGGGCAGTGGTGGATAAGATTCTACAGATGGGGTTTACACCCACAGATATCTTCGCCCTGATCAGTCCGGCAGGTTCCTATGAATATGATTTGTCCTTTATCCGTCCGGAGTCTTTGGACATATTTTGGGAGAAGTATGAACACGTGTGTAGGGGCCTGCCGGACTGGAAAGGGCTCATCCCAAAGCTTGTGTCACGTCAGCCCCTCATTAAAATGGTCACAATTTTGGTCTGCAATGAATCCATACCACAAGGGGATTTATCTGTATGGTTGAGGAGGTATGGAGACATTCTGAGCCCCCTAAAAAAGATTGTAGATGATCAGGGAATATGGACGGGGGATGGTCTGTGCAGCTAAAATTAAAGGTTGTTGATAATGTCGTCCAGCATCTGCCATCCTCAGCTTTCCTGGGGAGGGACAGGCTGACCATCTTCTATCCAGGCCAGCCAAAGCTCTGCAATAAGTGTGGTGATAAAGGGCATCTTGCATCCTCCTGTCCAGTGATGAAGTGCTCTCTGTGTCAGGGTATAGGACATTTGGCGAAGGATTGTAATATCATCAGGTGCAATCTGTGCAATGCGGTGGGACATCCTTACAGTCAGTGTCCTGAGGCAATGCACAACAATCCTGAGCTCATGAGAGAGTTCTTCCGCCTGGACATGGAGGATGCTCGGAGCTCATCAGCTGGGGTGCCTGTGAGTCCATCTGAGTCTGTGCCAATACCCAATGTGTCTCCCCAGTCTGTGGTGCCCCAGTCTGTGCCAATACCTAATGTGTCTCCCCAGTCTGTGGTGCTCCAGTCTGTGCCAATACCTAATGTGTCTCTGCCTCCCCAGTCTGTGCCAATACCTAATGTGTCTCCCCAATCGGTGGTGCCCCAGTCTGTGCCAATACCTTATGTGTCTGTGTCTCCCCAGTCTGTGATGCCCCAGTCTGTGCCAATACCTAATGTGTCTGTGTCTCCCCAGTCTGTGCGTTTACCCAGTGTGCCCGTGTCTTCTGTAGGTAAGGTATCAGTTGCCAAAAATGTGTCCAATCCTTCTGTGTCTGTGTCTTCTAAAATTGCAGAGGCAGCAAGAGGTGCTGAGGCAGGTGCGTCAGGTGTGGTGTCAATCCCCCTCCCCCGACGCTGCAGGGTTTCTATTGAGGATCGTGGGGAGGATGGTGGAGAGGCTGGCCTGGTGGTAGATAAGGGAAGGGGGAGTGGGGTGGAGGGGAGGATAGGTGTGGGGAGGCTGTTGAATCTGGTTTGTCTAAGGATGATATGGAGTGGTTGGAGGATAGGAGGAGGAGGGGCAAAAGAAGGAAAAAAAGGGGTTCAGTTACCTTAAATCCTAAAGTTTTGCCTTTGGAAAATAAGTTTAAGGTCCTGTCTGATGAGGATGATGAGTGGGACTCATTGAGTTCTACATCCTCTATGGAGGATGAGTGCCAGGATGCAACGAAGCGCGCTGGTTCTCCAGGCAGAGGGAGTAGTCAGGCTAAGAAACGGCTGCCTCAACTACCCTAATGGCAGTTCCCACTCCGTTAAAAGTGGCAACCATTAATGTTGCCAGCTTAAGATCAGTAAGTGCTCGTCATATGGCCTTATTTTTGCTCAGCGAGTTTGATGCTGACATTTTGTTTTTGCAAGAGACCCATCTGAGTAGTCTGGCCGATATACATCTGGCAAAGAAGGAGTGGAGACGTGGTCCCTCATTTTGGTCTCTTGCGGCCGAGCCTTACAGCGGAGTTGCAGTCCTTTTTTCTGGTATGGTAACGTGCCGGCGGGTAATTGAGGTAGAGATAGGGAGATGCATGGTCTTAGACATCTCTGTGAAGGGGCAGGACTTGCGCCTGATTAACATCTATGGTCCCCAGACGAAGTGGGACAGGAAATGCCTCTTTACAAAGATTAAGCCTTTTCTTTTTACGGCCCAGCAGGTTATCTTTGGAGGTGATTTCAACACCATTACTAGGTCTAAAGACAGGAGAGGTTTCAGAGATAAGCTGGGCTATGACACCCTTTTTCTTAATGCGATAGTTAGGGAAGCAGGTCTGGTAGATGCGCACATTAAGCGCTGCCCAGACAGCACGGGGTTCACTTTTCAGCGAGGTAATAGTCAGAGTAGGATAGATAGGTTTTTTTTTAACGGGAGACTCCGCTTTTTCGGCACCTGTGTGTCGGGCAGTAGAGTTTTCTGATCACTGTATTCTATCTGTGACTCTGAATGCCCCAGACATGCCACCTAGGGGGAGGGGTATCTGGAGATTGAATTCGGCCCTCCTGGAAGACGAGAGAGTAAGACAATCCTTTGAGGATTTTTTTCAAGCACAGGTAACGATCCTAGACTTTTGCAACAGCAAGTCAGAATGGTGGGAGCTTGTTAAACAGCGGACTATTGGGCTTTTCAAGGCCATAGGAAGAAAGAAGCAGCAAGATAAGTATATCACCTACCAGCGTTTGCGGAGGAAACTTGACCGCCTTGTTTCGAATGGAGGAGATTCTGGGGCAATCTCTGAGGTGAAGCTCCTCCTTAGGAGACATCAATATGACCGGCACGCCTCTTTGGTTCAGGAGAGGGATTACGGGAAATACCATTCGCCTGACCCTTACCAGAACTGTAAACAGAGCGTAGCAGTTAAGACGGTCAATGGCCTGAGGGACAGTACGGGCTCTCTGACGAAGTCTAGGTCAGGGATCCTAGAGGTTGTCAGGTCATACTATGCTGATCTCCTGGGAGGAAGGAACCTTGATCGGACAAGGATGTTGGGTTTTTTGGACTCTACACCAGGACTGGAAAAGTAATGTTCCTCCCTCCATCCATGAGGCAATCTGCAGTGATCCTTCCGTCAAAGGGTAAAGATCCTTCGATGATTGGGAATTGGCGCCCCATTAGCCTTCTTAATGTCGATAGAAAGATACTGGCAAAGATTTTATTCTGGCGATTATCACCAGTTGCAGGCACTGAGTATACCCTTCCTCCCCCGTATGAGTTATGCAGAGTGGGTGTATGGGGCATTCCAGACTCGTCGGGATTATGATTTGGAAACACTTTTTTTAGTTAGTCTAGTAGTCCGTTTTTTTCACGTGGAGTGCACGGTGTCAGGTATCCTTACGGAGTAAAATCCTCCCTGTGGAAGTGGTGGTGGAGGACGACATTCTGGGTGAGGTTGGGAAGATTCGGGGTCTTGAGAAAGGCAGGTGGCAGCAGGAGGCCTGGATAAGGGCGTGGAGGAATATCAGGACTCTGTAGCTGCTGCCTGTTGATCTCGGGGTGTGCGGCTTTTCTTTGTATTCTTGATTCACTCCCCTAGATTTTCAAGATCAAATCTATTTTTGATAAAAGGCTCCATGCATGGTGACGGTGATGTTCCTTAGTCTGGCTCTCCCATAGGGATTGTGTTGTGCGCAATTTGGTTTGTACCATTTATTATGTTCTTGTTTTGTATTATCATATTCAATTATTTTGTAAATATGTTTTATTTATTTATTATGGTTTTATTGTATATAAGTTGTTGTTTGTAAGATTTTTTCAATAAACAAAATTAACCCCTCATAATGGGCACAGCGGGTGTACAGACCCGGGAACTCAGTACAGGGATGGTGAGAACTCCTCATAATGGGCACAGCGGGTGTACAGACCCGGGAACTCAGCACAGGGATGGTGGGAACCCCTCATAATGGGCACAGCGGGTGTACAGACCCGGGAACTCAGCACAGGGATGGTGGGAACCCCTCATAATGGGCACAGCGGGTGTACAGACCCCGGAACTCAGCACAGGGATGGTGGGAACCCCTCATAATGGGCACAGCGGGTGTACAGACCCGGGAACTCAGCACAGGGATGGTGGGAACCCCTCATAATGGGCACAGCGGGTGTACAGACCCGGAACTCAGCACAGAGATATCACCCGGGGTCCAGGAGAGATAATATAAAGTGTCTGATCTCTGATGATGTAACTGTCCAGTTTCTACTTAATCTGAAATCTCAGGTATGGGGGGACTGATCCGCTCGCTGTATCATTTTGCCTCCACTTGATTGATTTATATTCTGAATTCTCTATAGTGTTCAGTTCTGATGAGTTTGGGAAACTTCTTCGGATGTTTTTGGCACTTTTTATATTCCTAAATCTCCTCCTATTCCTGGGATGTCACTAATCCTTCCAATGTTGTATTATAATGACAAAATGTGGGGCTCGTCCGGGATTTGAACCCGGGACCTCTCGCACCCTAAGCGAGAATCATACCCCTAGACCAACGAGCCAGCTGTATACAGATGTTCATATACTGCCACATCAGCAGCAGCCTGACCTGGGATCAGAGAACACAGTCAGTGGGATGTCGGGTGCTGAGGTGTGTTGCAGCTCATTCATAACTCACACAATCTTCTTTAACACATGATATGGAGCTTCTATTGTTTGGCCCTCTTGAGGTATCAGGGGCCCCTCTTGAGGCCCCCTATAATTTTCAGGTTGACCACCATTGCTGTAGACTGAAGGAGAGGATATGCCAGCGATGACAATGTTTCTATAGCTGACGTCTGTTTCTTCAGATCACAGATTTTTATGAAGAATAAAATATTTCTCACCAACCAAATTAAAGGAAATAATAAGACATCGGCAACATTTATTTCTCTGATATAAATCATAAAGAGGAACTCTACATGAAATGTGCGGATTAGGGATGAGTGGGGGGGGGATTTCAGGAAATCTCATTTTATTTTCTGTACAATGAGGATATTGGGGGGGGGGGCAAAAGAACCATCAGGGATAGGAGGGGGAGCTTCAATAACTCCATGTACCCCTAAAACACCCAACACACCCACTTCATTAAGCCTCTCCCATTGCCCCCCCCCTCTGAAATTATCTTAAAAGAACAATGTATCCCCCTCCCAGAATGAACCAGCCTGAAACCCAGGGGACAGTGGCGGCTGGCGCCCTATTTTTTGGGGGGGAGAGGGGGTGGGAAACAAACCACCCACCAAACTCCCCCAAAATATTTACCCTTTTACCCTCATTCAATCGATCAGTCAACCCCCTCTTCTTTGCTTGCTCGTTCGTTAGCTCACCAGTCCGGAACTTACCCCTTCTAGGTCGCAGGCAAAGCTTCCTCCTCAGTGGCTTCACCCTGCGTCTCCTCCTCGGCTTCATAACGGCTTCACCCTGTGTCTCCTCCTCCTCGGCTTCATAACGGCTTCACCCTGCATCTCCTACTCAGCTTCACAGCGGCTTCACAATGCGTCTCCTCCACAATGAGGAGTTGATACCCCAGTTGAAGTCCTTGTAGACGAAACGCGTCTGGTTTGATGAGTCCTTTCAATGCCATTGCGCCTTTTTGAATTTTATGTTTTTATGATCACAGAGGAGATTTTTACTTGATGCGATACATCTTGGAATCTATGTAAAGCATTATTATTCCAAATAAACCCGCAACCATACGTTTTTTCCCTATGTGGAGGCTTTTTTTTTATGGATACTGTTAGCCATAAACCTACCAAACGGTTCTGTGGTGGAAGGAAGTTTATTTGCCATCTGGGACATTGTCATCCTGATCTATATTCTCACCTGCCGGGTTGAGGTTGCCTGTGGTGGGTCAGCTGAGGAGTAGACATGTGTAGTTCCTTTCGTCCCGAATAAAAATTGGGACAATTTTTTTTTTTTCAGAAATTCGGATTTATCCTCCGGCGGCACGCGAGCGCCCACAAAAGCGTTTTCCCGAGCCGACGTACACCTACGGCGATTTGCGGGTTCGTGCCACCTTGCCGCAGTATGACGGCAGCTGGTCGGCAAGTGGTTAAATATACTTACCTGCTCTCTGTAATGGTGTTGCACAGAGCAGCTCCGATCCCCCTCTTCTCGGGTCCCTCGCCGGCACTCCTGGCCCCTCCCTCCTGCCAAGTGCCCCCACAGCAAGCAGAGTGACTGGCCCTCAGAGACAGCTCTTAGCATTCTAGCTTAGTTCTGCTGGAAAACCTCCTAACTGCCAATTGAAACAGATTTCTACTGACACTAGAGGGTGCCACTGAGCCAACCCCACCCAATCAAATGTGCTGAGGAGTGTGACATAGGAGCATCTTCAGACGACACTCCCTTAATGCCAAGCAGACTATCTATATCCATATTTCCAGATCAAAGTTTTACAATCCAGAAACCAACATATCTAAAAAATGAAATTATAATTTGATAAAGACCAAACATGACAAATCGGATGTCCGTATCACCTCGAAGATTTCCTGTGACCAATCCGCCTTCCATACATTATATCATATGATGCATATTTGTATAAAACTGTTTACTATAACCTTAAATAATTGTATAAACACTTATTATCCATATAATGTCACCAATAATGGAAGTTGTATGTGTAGCTCTGGCTGCCGGTGGACCCTTTAAGCCGCTCAGCAGAATGTTTCACCAGCCACAGATGGTTGCTCCCTCTGTGTAATGGACTATACAGGGAGAGAGGAGAGTGGCCAAGAGCTTTCATTGGCTGCAGTCAGCCACTGGACCCGCCCATAGCAGTAGGGATTGGCTGTTGATTAGTAGCTGTGGTGATGTACAGGGCTCAGGGTTGTTTTGCTCCTTGGGGGTGCGATCCTGAGAGACAGAGCTGCACTGAACACATGGCAGATATCAGGACTGGGGGCTGTTGGGGGTCCCTTTACTGTGCAAACTACAGAGCTCAGGACTGAGGAATGTCTGCAAAAGACATCGCTGTTGGATGCAGTGCTAAGGGAACTCAGCACAGGGATGGTGGGAACCCCTCATAATGGGCACAGCGGGTGTACAGACCCGGGAATTCAGCACAGGGATGGTGGGAACCCCTCATAATGGGCACAGCGGGTGTACAGACCCGGGAACTCAGCACAGAGATATCACCCGGGGCCCAGGAGAGATAATATAAAGTTTCTGATCTCTGATGATGTAACTGTCCAGTTTCTACTTAATCTGAAATCTCAGGTATGGGGGGACTGATCCGCTCGCTGTATCATTTTGCCTCCACTTGATTGATTTATATTCTGAATTCTCTATTGTGTTCAGTTCTGATGGGTTTGGGAAACTTCTTCGGATGTTTTTGGCACTTTTTATATTCCTAAATCTCCTCCTATTCCTGGGATGTCACTAATCCTTCCAATGTTGTATTATAATGACAAAATGTGGGGCTCGTCCAGGATTTGAACCCGGGACCTCTCGCACCCTAAGCGAGAATCATACCCCTAGACCAACGAGCCAGCTGTATACAGATGTTCATATACTGCCACATCAGCAGCAGCCTGACCTGGGATCAGAGAACACAGTCAGTGGGATGTCGGGTGCTGAGGTGGCTCATTCATAACTCACACAATCTTCTTTAACACATGATATGGAGCTTCTATTGTTTGGCCCTCTTGAGGTGTCAGGGGCCCCTCTTGAGACCCCCTATAATTTTCAGGTTGACCACCATTGCTGTAGACTGAAGGAGAGGATATGCCAGCGATGACAATGTTTCTATAGCTGACGTCTGTTTCTTCAGATCACAGATTTTTATGAAGAATGAAATATTTCTCACCGACCAAATTAAAGGAAATAATAAGACATCGGCAACATTTATTTCTCTGATATAAATCATAAAGAGGAACTCTACATGAAATGTGCGGATTAGGGATGAGTGGGGGGGGATTTCAGGAAATCTCATTTTATTTTCTGTACAATGAGGATATTGGGGGGGGGGGGGGGCAAAAGAACCATCAGGGATAGGAGGGGGAGCTTCAATAACTCCATGTACCCCTAAAACACCCAACACACCCACCTCATTTAGCCTCTTCCATCGCCCCCCCCCCCCCCCCCCCCCCCTCTGAAATTATGTTAAAAAAAAATGTATCCCCCTCCCAGAATGAACCAGCCTGAAACCCAGGGACAGTGGCGGCTGGCGCCCTATTTTTTGGGGGGTAGAGAGAGTGGGAAACAAACCACCCACCAAACCCCCCCAAAATATTTACCCTTTTTCCTCTCATTCGATCGATCAGTCAACCCCCTCTTCTTTGCTTGCTTGTTCGTTAGCTCACCAGCCCGGCACTTACCCCTTCTAGGTCGCAGGCAAAGCTTCCTCCTCAGTGGCTTCACCCTGCGTCTCCTCCTCCTCGGCTTCATAGCGGCTTCACCCTGCGTCTCCTCCTTCTCGGCTTCATAGCGGCTTCACCCTGCATCTCCTCTACAATGAGGAGTTGATACCCCAGTTGAAGTCCTTGTAGACGAAACGCGTCTGGTTTGATAAGTCCTTTCAATGCCATTGCGCCTTTTTGAATTTTATGTTTTTATGATCACAGAGGAGATTTTTACTTGATGCGATACATCTTGGAATCTATGTAAAGCATTATTATTCCAAATAAACCCGTAACCATACGGTTTTTCCCTATGTGGAGGCTTTCTTTTTATGGATACTGTTAGCCATAAACCTACCAAACGGTTCTGTGGTGGAAGGAAGTTTATTTGCCATCTGGGACATTGTCATCCTGATCCATATTCTCACCTGCCGGGTCGAGGTTGCCTGTGGTGGGTCAGCTGAGGAGTAGACATGTGAGGTTCGTTTCGTTCCAAATAAAAATTCGGACAAATTTTTGTTTTTCAGAAGTTCGGATGTATCCTCCGGCGGCACGTGCGTGCCCACAAAAGCAAGTTCCCGGGCAGACGCACACCTAAGACGATTTGCGGGATCGTGCCACCCTTGCCAGAGTATAATGACGGCGGCTGGTCGGCAAGTGGTTAAATATACTTACCTGCTCTCTGTAATGGTGTTGCACAGAACAGCCCCGATCCTCCTCTTCTCAGGTCCCTCCTAACTGCCAATTGCAGCAGATTTGTACTTACACCAGAGGGTGCCACTGAGCCAATCCCCACCCAATCAAATGTGCTGAGGAGTGTGACATAGGAGCATCTTCAGGCGACACTCCCTTAATGCCAAGCAGACTATCTATATCCATATTTCCAGATCAAAGTTTTACAATCCTGAAACCAACATATCTAAAAAATGAAATTATAATTTGATAAAGACCAAACATGACAAATCGGATGTCCATATCACCTCGAAGATTTCCTGTGACCAATCCGCCTTCCATACATTATATCATATGATGCATATTTGTATAAAACTGTTTACTATAACCTTAAATAATTGTATAAACACTTATTATCCATATAATGTCATCAATAATGGAAGTTGTATGTGTAGCTCTGGCTGCCGGAGGACCCTTTAAGCCGCTCAGCAGAATGTTTCACCAGCCACAGATGGTTGCTCCCCCTGTGTAATGGACTATACAGGGAGAGAGGAGAGTGGCCAAGAGCTTTCATTGGCTGCAGCCAGCCAGTGGACCCGCCCATAGCAGTAGGGATTGGCTGTTGGTGAGTAGCTGTAAGCCCGTGTACAGGGCTCAGGGTTGTTTTGCTCCTGTGGGGTGCGATACTGATAGACAGAGCTGCACTGAACACATGGCAGATATCAGGACTGGGGGCTGTTGGGGGTCCCTTTACTGTGCAAACTACAGAGCTCAGGACTGAGGATTGTCTGCAAAAGACATTGCTGTTGGATGCAGTGCTAAGGGAACTCAGCAAAGGGATGTACAGACCCGAGAACTCAGCACAGGGACTGAGAATGGTGGAGGAGATGCTGGGTGCAGTAGTGCTACAACTATCCTAGAGTCTGCAGTAGCCGAGATTGTGTTTGAACCCAGGAAAGAAGCTGAGTGGGCGGGTCCTGCCTCTGTTGATTTAATGACTGCTATCCCAGCTGAATCAGACTCCCTGTCAGCAGGTTTTATTGTGTCTAAGGACATGACTGCAATTGGTGTGTCTTTGGGGAAAACCTCTGCTGGTGTTGCTGCTACGGGATTTGAGAGGAGGGAGCAAGCAGGGAAGAAGCATGAAAATATTTAACCCCCCTGGCGGTATTCCCGAGTCTGGCTCGGGTTGGATTTTTCATACCAAAAGCGGTAACCCCGAGCCAGACTCGGGCTTGCATCGCAGGATCCAGGAAGAGCATACTTACCTTGTCCCCTGGTTCCTGCGATGTCTCCCCGCTGTGATCGGCGAGCCGCTGTGTCTCGCTCGATTCACAGTGCCGAGCTCCGTTCCCTGCGAGCGTTGCGACGCACGGGGACGGAGTTCGGCGGTAAATTCAAAAGTGAAACACACAGTATAGATACAGCATACTGTAATCTTACAGATTACAGTACTGTATCAAATAACTACACATCCCCTTTGTCCCTAGTGGTCTGCCCAGTGTCCTGCATGCAGTATTATATATATAAAACTGTTCTTTCTGCCAGGAAACTGGAGATTGTCCATAGCAACCAAAACTGTCTCTTTACATCAAAAGTGGTTTTAGAGCAGCTAGAAAAAAGCGATAATAAATTAGAATCACTCGCAGAATTGAGCGATAGTGATTTGTGAGGAGATCCGTCATCAAACACTAAAAGTAACAAAAGCTAAAATTCTGCAACTGAGCAAATTTCAGTGTTTTTGATTTGATTACATTATTGAATAATTTTTATTATTATTATATTATTATTTGTTATAATTATTTATAGTTATTTATTATATTATAATTTTTTATTTCGTTTTTCAAACTTTATCATACCCGGGATGTCTACTAGACTCTTGTTTGGACAGATTCAAGTGAACTATTCCTAAGAATTACAGGCCTACAATATAAAACGCCAAATTTCTGTGCAAAATAATTGTACCGCTTTCAGCACCTAAAATCAGAAATAATCATACCGCCAGGGAGGTTAATCTTCCTCTAGTGTTTAAAAGGAGAAATGTTGTGCAGCTCCGATGGAAGAGGGGTGGTCTTCCTCCGCATAGGAGGGCAGTGGAGTCCATACCACAAGGGGATTTAACTTTATGGTTGATGAGGTATGGAGATGTCCTGAGCCCTCTAAAGAAAATTTTGGATGATCAGGGAATATGGACGAGGGGGTGGTTTGTGCAGTTAAAGTTAAAAATCATTGACAATGTTGTCCAGCATCTGCCATCCTCCGCTTTCCTGGGGAGGGACAGGCTGACCATCTTCTACCCGGGCCAGCCAAAGCTATGTAACAAGTGTGGTGATAAAGGACATCTTGTATCCTCCTGTCCAGTGATGAAGTGCTCTCTGTGTCAGGGTATAGGACATTTGGCAAAGGATTGTAAAATTATAAGGTGCAACCTGTGCAATGTGGTGGGACATCCTTACAGTCAGTGTCCTGAGGCAATGCACAACAATCCTGAGCTCATGAGAGAGTTCTTCTGCCTGGACATGGAGGATGCTCAGAGCTCAGCAGCTGGGGTGCCTGTGATTCCCTCTGAGTCTGTGCCAATACCCAATATGTCTGTGTCTTCCCAGTCTGTGGTGCCCCAGTCTGTGCCATTAACCAATATGTCTGTGTCTTCCCAGTCTGTGGTGCCCCAGTCTGTGCCAATACCCAATATGTCTGTGTCTTCCCAGTCCGTGGTGCCCCAGTCTGTGCGTTTGCCTAGTGTGCAAGTGTCTTCCCAGTCTGTAGGTAAGGTATCAGCTACCAAGAATGTGTCCAATCCTTCTATGTCTTCCAAAGTTGCAGAGGCAGCAAGAGGTGCTGAAGCAGGTGCATCAAATGTGGTGGCAGTCCCCCCCCCCCCCCTTTTCGACACTGCAGGGTTTCTGTTAAGGATCGTGGGGTGCAGAGGAGTGGGGAGAATGGTGTAGAGGCTGGCCTAGTGGTAGGTAAGGGAAGCGAGAGAGTGGGGGGAAGGGGGTGAAGTGGAGGGTAGGAGTGGGGAAGCTGTTGATTCTGGCTTGTCCAAGGATGATATGGAGTGGTTGGAGGATAAAAGGAGGAGGGGCAAAAGAAAGAGAAAATAAAGGGGTTTGGTTACCTTAAGTCCTAAGATTTTTGCCTATGGCAAATAAATTTAAAGTCCTGTCAGATGATGATGAATGGTTCTCATTGAGTACATCCTCCATGGATGATGAGTGCCAGAGTGCAGGAGGCCTGGATAAGGGCGTGGAGGAATATCAGGACTCTGTAGCTGCTGACTGTTGATCTCGGGGTGTTGCGGCTTTTCTTTGTATTCTTTATTCACTCCCCTAGATTTTCAAGATGAAATATATTTTTGATAAAAGGCTCCATGCATGGTGACGGTGATGTTCCTTAGTCTGGCTCTCCCGTAGGGATTGTGTTGTGCGCAATTTGGTTTGTACCATTTATTATGTTCTTGTGTTTCAATTATTTTGTAAATATGTTTTATTTATTTATATGGTTTTATTGTATATTAAGTTAAGTTTTTGTTTGTAAGATTTTTTTAATAAACAAAATTAACAGGGATGGTGGGAACCCCTCATAATGGGCACAGCGGGTGTACAGACCCGGGAACTCAGCACAGGGATGGTGAGAACCCCTCATAATGGGCACAGCGGGTGTACAGACCCGGGAACTCAGCACAGGAATGGTGAGAACTCCTCATAATGGGCACAGCGGGTGTACAGACCCGGGAACTCAGCACAGGGATGGCGGGAACCCCTCATAAAGGGCACAGCGGGTGTACAGACCAGGGAACTCAGCATAGGGATGGAGGGAACCCCTCATAATGGGCACAGCGGGTGTACAGACCCAAGAACTCAGCACAGGGATGGTGAGAACCCCTCATAATGGGCACAGCGGGTGTACAGACCCGGGAACTCAGCACAGGGATGGCGGGAACCCCTCATAAAGGGCACAGCGGGTGTACAGACCAGGGAACTCAGCATAGGGATGGAGGGAACCCCTCATAATGGGCACAGCGGGTGTACAGACCCAAGAACTCAGCACAGGGATGGTGAGAACCCCTCATAATGGGCACAGCGGGTGTACAGACCCGGGAACTCAGCACAGGGATGGTGGGAACCCCTCATAATGGGCACAGTGGGTGTACAGACCCGGGAACTCAGCACAGGGATGGTGAGAACCCCTCATAATGGGCACAGCGGGTGTACAGACCCGGAAACTCAGCACAGGGATGGTGGGAACCCCTCATAATGGGCACAGCGGGTGTACAGACCCGGGAACTCAGCACAGGGATGGTGGGAACCCCTCATAATGGGCACAGCGGGTGTACAGACCCGGGAACTCAGCACAGGGATGGTGGGAACCCCTCATAATGGGCACAGCGGGTGTACAGACCCGGGAACTCAGCACAGGGATGGTGGGAACCCCTCATAATGGGCACAGCGGGTGTACAGACCCGGGAACTCAGCACAGGGATGGAGGGAACCCCTCATAATGGGCACAGTGGGTGTACAGACCCGGGAACTCAGCACAGGGATGGAGGGAACCCCTCATAATGGGCACAGCGGGTGTACAGACCCGGGAACTCAGCACAGGGATGGTGGGAACCCCTCATAATGGGCACAGTGGGTGTACAGACCCGGGAACTCAGCACAGGGATGGTGAGAACCCCTCATAATGGGCACAGCGGGTGTACAGACCCGGGAACTCAGCACAGGGTTGGTGGGAACCCCTCATAATGGGCACAGCGGGTGTACAGACCCGGGAACTCAGCACAGGGTTGGTGGGAACCCCTCATAATGGGCACAGCGGGTGTACAGACCCGGGAACTCAGCACAGGGATGGTGAGAACCCCTCATAATGGGCACAGCGGGTGTACAGACCCGGGAACTCAGCACAGGGATGGAGGGAACCCCTCATAATGGGCACAGCGGGTGTACAGACCCGGGAACTCAGCACAGGGATGGAGGGAACCCCTCATAATGGGCACAGCGGGTGTACAGACCCGGGAACTCAGCACAGGGATGGTGGGAACCCCTCATAATGGGCACAGCGGGTGTACAGACCCGGGAACTCAGCACAGGGATGGTGGGAACCCCTCATAATGGGCACAGCGAGTGTACAGACCCGGGAACTCAGCACAGGGATGGTGAGAACCCCTCATAATGGGCACAGCGAGTGTACAGACCCGGGAACTCAGCACAGGGATGGTGAGAACCCCTCATAATGGGCGTCCACTTGATTGATTTATATTCTGAATTCTCTATTGTGTTCAGTTCTGATGAGTTTGGGAAACTTCTTTGGGTGTTTTTGGCACTTTTTATATTTATAATTATATTTAGGGTCACTAATCCTTCCAATGTTGTATTATAATGACAAAATGTGGGGCTCGTCCGGGATTTGAACCCGGGACCTCTCGCACCCTAAGCGAGAATCATACCCCTAGACCAACGAGCCAGCTGTATACAGATGTTCATATACTGCCACATCAGCAGCAGCCTGACCTGGGATCAGATTACAGACTGAGCTGTGTGCGGGGAGGGGGGGAGGGGAATGAAGACCGCCGTCCATCCAGTTCTATAGAAGACGAGGATATTCCAGCAATGAAACATTTTTATAGTTTAATGATTGCGGCTTCACAGAAATAAACTCCACATGAAATGTATATATTTTTTTCCATTGGAAGGTGTTACATTTTTTTTTTTGAAAGGGTGTATTTAGGACAATTTTGTTTATTTGCCCCCTTTTTCCACTACAATTTGCCGTTTCCAAATGTAAAATGCCCCTTGTCATAAGAATGTTAAAGCTTAAATGTTATCTTATATTTTGTCCACCCTGGTTCCCCCCCTCCCCCGCCATCAAAATGCTAATTACGTTTTTTTTTTTTTTTTACATTTTTACATACCTTTTTTTTTACTTCCAATGACATTGTCACTGGGTTTTTGTGCTTCTCTATGCAATGCAGGCAGATCATGGCTGGTGGAAGGAGCCTGCAGGGGGCTGTACGTAGCTTCCTGAAGGCATCACAGCACCCCGCCTCAGTACTCCTTCCAAGAGCCCTCAGTCCTGATACAAGCAGTGGGTTGTACTAAGTCATGTTTTGATTGGGGATCAAATACTTATTTTACTTACTGAACAGAAACTCCATTTATAACATTTGTATTGTGTTTTTTCTGGATTTTAGGTTGATATTCTTACATAGTTACATAGTAGGTGAGGTTGAAAAAAGTCCATCAAGTCCAACCTATGTGTGTGATTATATGTCAGTATTACATTGTATATCCCTGTATGTTGTGGTCATTCAGGTGATTATCTAATAGTTTCTTGAAGCTATCAATGCTCCTCGCTGAGACCACCACCTGTGGAAGGGAATTCCACATCCTTGCCGCTCTTACAGTAAAGAACCCTCTACGTAGTTTAAGGTTAAACCTCTTTTCTTCTAATTGTAATGAGTGGCCACAAGTCTTATTAAACTCTCTTCTGCGAAAAAGTTTTATCCCTATTGTGGGGTCACCAGTACAGTATTTATATATTGTGGGGTCACCAGTCCGGCATTTATATATTGTGGGGTCACCAGTCCGGTATTTATATATTGTGGGGTCACCAGTCCGGTATTTATATAATGAAATCATATCCCCTCTCAAGCGTCTCTTCTCCAGAGAGAATAAGTTCAGAGCTCACAACCTTTCCTCATAACTAAGATCCTCCAGACCCTTTATTAGCTTTGTTGCCCTTCTTTGTACTCGCTCCATTTCCAGTACATCCTTCCTGAGGACTGGTGCCCAGAACTGGACAGCATACTCCAGGTGCGGCCGGACCAGAGTCTTGTAGAGCGGGAGAATTATCGTTTTATCTCTGGAGTTGATCCCCTTTTAATGCCAATATTCTGTTTGCTTTATTAGCAGCAGCTTGGCATTGCATGTCATTGCTGAGCCTATCATCTACTAGGACCCCCAGGTCCTTTTCCATCCTAGATCCCCCCAGAGGTTCTCCCCCCAGTCTATAGATTGCATTCAGATTTTTACCACCCAAATGCATTATTTTACATTTTTCTACATTGAACCTCATTTGTCATGTAGTTGCCCCTCCCCCATTCATTTGTTCAGGTCTTTTTGCAAGGTTTCCACATCCTGCGGAGAAGTTATTGCCCTGCTTAGCTTAGTATCCTCTGCAAATACAGAGATTGAACTGTTTATCCCATCCTCCAGGTCGTTTATGAACAAATTAAATAGGATTGGTCCCAGCACAGAACCCTGGGGAACCCCACTACCCACCCCTGACCATTCCGAGTACTCCCCATTTATCACCACCCTCTGAACTCGCCCTTGTAGCCAGTTTTCAATCCATGTACTCACCCTATGCTCCATGCCAACGCACCTTATTTTGTACAGTAAACGTTTATGGGGAACTGTGTCAAATGCTTTTGTAAAATCCAGATACACCACGTCTACGGGCCTTCCTTTATCTAGATGGCAACTCACCTCCTCATAGAAGGTTAATAGATTGGTTTGGCAAGAACGATTCTTCATGAATCCATGCTGATTACTGCTAATGATACCGTTCTTATTACTAAAATCTTTTATATAGTCCCTTATCATCCCCTCCAAGAGTTTACATACTATTGATGTTAGGCTAACTCAGTGGTTCTCAACTCCAGTCCTCAGGACCCACCAACAGGTCAGATTTTAAGTATTACCTTGGGGAGTTGCAGACTAGAATACTGCAATCACTGAGCAGCAAGTGATATCACCTGTAATGTATTTCAGCTATCTTGCAAACCTGGCCTGTTGGTGGGTCCTGAGGACTGGAGTTGAGAACCACTGGGCTAACTGGTCTGTAATTCCCAGGGATGTATTTTGGGCCCTTTTTAAGAATTGGTGCTACATTGGCTTTTCTCCAATCAGCTGGTACCATTCCAGTCAGTAGACTGTCAGTAAAAATTAGGAACAACGGTCTGGCAATTACTTGACTGAGTTCCCTAAGTACCCTCGGATGCAAGCCATCTGGTCCCGGTGATTTATTAATGTTAAGTTTCTCAAGTCTAATTTTAATTCCGTCCTCTGTTAACCATGGAGGTGCTTCCTGTGTTGTGTCCTGAGGATAAACACTGCAGTTTTGGTTACTGAAGCCCCCCGATTCACTCGTGAAGACTGAGGAGAAGAATAAATTCAATACCTTTGCCATCTCCCCATCCTTTGTAACCAGATGTCCTTCCTCATTCTTTATGGGGCCAATATGGTCTGTCCTCCCTTTTTTACTGTTTACATACTTAAAGAATTTCTTGGGATTTTTTTTGCTCTCCTCCGCTATGTGTCTTTCATGTTCTATCTTAGCCGTCCTAATTGCACCCTTACATTTCTTGTTGCATTCTTTATAAAGTCTGAATGCTGATGATGATCCCTCAACCCTGTATTTTTTGAAGGCCTTCTCCTTTGCTTTTATATGCATTTTTACATTGGAGTTAAGCCATCCAGGACTTTTGTTCGCTCTTTTAAATTTATTACCCAATGGGGTGCATGCTGTCTCTATCATATAAAATGCACCTATGATAAAGATTATAGACCCTTTAATTCTTTGTAAGTGGGCAAACTTGCACAATCTGCAGGGGAGCAAATAATTATTTTCCCGTCTGTACCTCTTGTATACAGTCCATATTCCCATTGCACGTGTTCCTGGAAAAAGCTCTTAGGCTACTTTCACACTGAGGCGTTTTTCAGGCGCTAAAGAGCTAAAAATAGCACCTGTAAAGCTCCTGAAAAATGCCTCCCCTGCCACCCCAGTGTGAGAGCCCGAGTGCTTTCACACTGGAGCGGTGCGCTTGCAGGACAGGAAAAAAAATCCTGCAAGCAGCATCTTTTGGACTTTGCGGGAGCGTTGAATACACCGCTCCTAAAACATCCCTGCCATTGAAATCAATGGCCAGCACTGCTGAAGCGCCCGCAAAGCGCTTTGGCAGCGGCGCTTTGTGGGTGCTTTTAACCCCTTTATTGTCCGCTAGTGGGGGTAAAAGCGCCCCGCTAGCAGCCAAAAAGTGCCACTAAAACGACGGTAAAGCGCCGCTAAAAATAGTGATGCTTTACCGCCGACACCCCCCCCGCCTCAGTGTGAAAGTGCCCTTAAGGTACTGGGTGCTGTAGCGACCGCCAGCTGGACACTGGAACCTATACGATATGTAGATATTCGCCAGCACACCAGGGATCATCAATTTCGTCCAAACATTTTTTAATTCAAGTACGATCACATCACAAAATGGTGTAGTGCAATGTTTGGGAGCCACGCAGGACCCCTTCGTCAATCAAGACCCATGCCTGACAAAGGGGTCCTGCGTGGCTCCAAAACGTTGCACTACACCGTTTTGTGATGTGATCGTACTTGAATAAAGGGGTTTCTGGAGACACCGGAGTCACAGGGGTTACTAGAGGCATAGGAGTCAAAGGGGTTGCTGGAGACACAGGATTCACAGGGGTTGCTGGAGACACAGGAGTCACAGGGGTTGCTGGAGACACAGGAGTCACAGGGGTTGCTGGAGACACCAAAGTCACAGGGGTTGCTGGAGGCACAGGTGTCAAAGGGCTTGCTGGAGTCAAAGGGGTTGCTAGAGACACAGGAGTCACAGGGGTTGCTGGAGACACAGGAGTCACAGGGGTTGCTGGAGACACGGGAGTCACAGGGGTTGCTGGAGGCACAGGAGTCAAAGGGCTTGCTGGAGTCAAAGGGGTTGCTAGAGACACAGGAGTCACAGGGGTTGCTGGAGACACAGGAGTCACAGGGGTTGCTGGAGACACGGGAGTCACAGGGGTTGCTGGAGACACGGGAGTCACAGGGGTTGCTGGAGACACAGGAGTCACAGGGGTTGCTGGAGACACGGGAGTCACAGGGGTTGCTGGAGACACGGGAGTCACAGGGGTTGCTGGAGACACGGGAGTCACAGGGGTTGCTGGAGACACGGGAGTCACAGGGGTTGCTGGAGACACAGGAGTCAAAGGGGTTGCTGGAGACACGGGAGTCACAGGGGTTGCTGTAGACACGGGAGTCACAGGGGTTGCTGGAGACACAGGAGTCAAAGGGGTTGCTGGAGACACGGGAGTCACAGGGGTTGCTGGAGACACGGGAGTCACAGGGGTTGCTGGAGACACGGGAGTCACAGGGGTTGCTGGAGACACAGGAGTCACAGGGGTTGCTGGAGACACGGGAGTCACAGGGGTTGCTGGAGGCACAGGAGTCAAAGGGCTTGCTGGAGTCAAAGGGGTTGCTAGAGACACAGGAGTCACAGGGGTTGCTGGAGACACAGGAGTCACAGGGGTTGCTGGAGACACGGGAGTCACAGGGGTTGCTGGAGACACGGGAGTCACAGGGGTTGCTGGAGACACAGGAGTCACAGGGGTTGCTGGAGACACGGGAGTCACAGGGGTTGCTGGAGACACGGGAGTCACAGGGGTTGCTGGAGACACGGGAGTCACAGGGGTTGCTGGAGACACGGGAGTCACAGGGGTTGCTGGAGACACAGGAGTCAAAGGGGTTGCTGGAGACACGGGAGTCACAGAGGTTGCTGGAGACACGGGAGTCACAGGGGTTGCTGGAGACACGGGAGTCATAGGGGTTGCTAGAGTCACAGGAGTCAAAGGGGTTGCTGGAGACACGGGAGTCACAGGGGTTGCTGGAGGCACAGGAGTCAAAGGGCTTGCTGGAGTCAAAGGGGTTGCTAGAGACACAGGAGTCACAGGGGTTGCTGGAGACACAGGAGTCACAGGGGTTGCTGGAGACACGGGAGTCACAGGGGTTGCTGGAGACACGGGAGTCACAGGGGTTGCTGGAGACACAGGAGTCACAGGGGTTGCTGGAGACACGGGAGTCACAGGGGTTGCTGGAGACACGGGAGTCACAGGGGTTGCTGGAGACACGGGAGTCACAGGGGTTGCTGGAGACACGGGAGTCACAGGGGTTGCTGGAGACACAGGAGTCAAAGGGGTTGCTGGAGACACGGGAGTCACAGAGGTTGCTGGAGACACGGGAGTCATAGGGGTTGCTAGAGTCACAGGAGTCAAAGGGGTTGCTGGAGTCACAGGGGTTGCTAGAATGAAGATATTTGCCAGCACACCATGGAACAAGGTAGATAGCGTCCAAACGTGTAATTTATTGCATGATCACAACACAAGGAGAGTGCAAGGTTTCGGAGTCACGCAGGACCCTTTCGTCAGGCATGTGATGATCATCTCATGCCTGACTAAGGGGTTCTGCGTGACTCCGAAACGTTGCACTCTCCTTGTGTTGTGATCATGCAATAAATTACACGTTTGGGCGCTATCTACGTCGTTCCATGGTGTGCTGGCAAATATCTTCATTGTGACTTGAACCAGTATTCAGCTGGCTGTTGCTGCAGCACCCATATCTGTGAGCTCATCCAGGAATATGTGCGATGGGAATATGAAGTATTAAATGGGTTGCTAGAGACACAGGAGTCACAGGGGTTGCTGGAGACACAGGTAGGGTTGCCATCTTTTCTTCAAGCCAAACCCGAACACTTTAGTGGCAGCATTTTTTTTTTGGGGGGGGGGGGGGGGGGGTATACGCTATAAGATTGTAAAAGACCTGGGACACTTTTGGTGGCCTGAAAGAGAGTAGTAATGTGGCGCATAGCTCATCACAGCAAACAGTGAACGTGGCTGAATTGTGAGTGTTGCAGGGGAATGCAGGGGTCAGATATGTCCTGGGGAGAGGGCTAGTGCTAGCAGGGGGGTGGGGAGAGTTAGATATGTGCCTTGGGGCAGTGGCAGCTGGTGCTCAAAATTTGGGGGGGGGCACAAACAAACTGAAAAATTCTGAAAAAAAAACATCAATTGCAGCCTCACTGTGCCCCATCAAATATAGCCATTGTGCCCATCAAATGCAGCCTCTGTGCCCATAAAATGCAGCCTCTGTGCCCATCATATGCAGCCACTGTGCTCATCATATGCAGCCTCTGTGCCAATCATACAGCCACTGTGCTCATCATATGCAGCCTCTGTGCCCATCATATGCAGCTTGTGCCTATCATACAGCCACTGTGCTCATCATATGCAGCCTCTGTGCCCATCATACAGCCCCTGCGCCCATCGTATGCAGCCTGTGCCCATATGTGCTGGGGTCACTTAGGGGGGTGAGATATGTGCTGGGGGGGTGCTTTGTGAGAGAAGAGGGCCAGTGCAAGGTGGAGGGGTGGGGGGTGGGATATGTGCTGGAGGGGTCCTTTGGGAAGGAAGAGAGATAGTGCAAGGAGGGCTTGTCAGATTTCAAATCCAATCCACACTTCTAGCATATCTTCCTCCTGCCAAAGCCCCCCCCAGCACAAATCCTCCTAACCCCTTGATCACTCTACATATTTTCTACCTTGTCCTCCTTTCCAGCTGTTCTCTCCTCCTCCCTCCTCCATCTACAGAGCATAATAAAAGCTTTCTACAGACCTGATATCAGCACATCCCTGCTCTCCTCCTCCTCCTCATGTGTATACAGAACGGAGAAGGAGGAGGAGGGGAGGAGCTTTGATACACTGACACTCTGCTCTGCTGAGCCAAGCTGCTGTCAGGGAGAGGGGAGACATGTCACTCTCGGTGCAGTCTGTGTGAATAATGTGTCCGGGTCTGGGGCAGAAGTAAACACGAACACATCATTCAAAACCGGACTGTCTGGGAGAAAACCGTACAGGTGGCAACCCTAGACACCGGAGTCACAGGGGTCACTGGAGTCATGGGAGTCACAGGGGTTTTTGGAGACACAGGAGTCACAGGGGTTGCTGCAGACGCAGGTGTCACAGGGGTCACTGGAGACACAGAAGTCACAGGGGTTGCTGGAGACACAGAAGTCACAGGGGTTGCTGGAGACACAGGAGTCACAGGGTTTGCTGGAGACACAGGAGTCACAGGGTTTGCTGGAGACACAGGAGTCACAGGGGTTGCTGGAGACACAGGAATCACAGGGGTTGCTGGAGACACAGAAGTCACAGGGGTTGCTGCAGACACAGAAGTCACAGGGGTTGCTGCAGACACAAGTGTCACAGGGGTTGCTGCAGACACAAGTGTCACAGGGGTCACTGGAGTCACAGGAGTCACAGGGGTTGCTGGAGACACAGGAGTCACAGGGGTTGCTGCAGACACAGAAGTCACAGGGGTTGCTGCAGACACAAGTGTCACTGGGGTTGCTGCAGACACAAGTGTCACAGGGGTCACTGGAGTCACAGGAGTCACAGGGGTTGCTGGAGACACAGAAGTCACAGGGGTTGCTGGAGACACAGAAGTCACAGGGGTTGCTGGAGACACAGAAGTCACAGGGGTTGCTGCAGACACAAGTGTCACAGGGGTCACTGGAGTCACAGGAGTCACAGGGGTTTCTGAAGACAAAGGAGTCACTGGGGTCACTGGAGACACAGGAGTCACAGTGGTCGCTGGAAGAGGTTCATTCGATCATGTGCGCTCGATCAGCTGGATAAAGAGAAAGTGGGTAATTAGAACTCTCTTTCATATCGAGTTCATATGGAGAGGTACATTTATGGCACAAGGACAGTTGAAGTGTTCTTAGATAAGCTGACTGTGGACGGCTGCCAGCTTGTGACAGGCTAGAAGTAACTCTGTGAAAGGCAAAGACAGAAGGAGAGCAGCGCCATCTAAGTGCAGCATTATTAAGACATTTTATTCCATAAAAGACAATTGGTAACTCACAAGATGTATGAGATGTCAGCGCATGTGGGATTAATATTGTTGTTCATCTGCTCGTGGGAAAGACGATCTTCTCACTGGTTGGGTGCAGAGACGCCGGTGCTTCCCAGTTTTCCAGACACTCGGGATGGCTCACAGACAGCCGTTTACGTCTCTTCCGGTTCAAGAAAGAGCGGGGAGGAGCGCGCAATCGGCGTATGCGTGCTCCTTCATTGGGCTATTACTGTGGCCATTTTGGAGCAGGTTTATATAGTCTGTTAGACAGTGGTCGCTGGAGACACAGGAGTCACAGGGGTTGCTGGAGACACAGAAGTCACAGGGTTTGCTGGAGACACACAAGTGACAGGGGTTGCTAGAGGCGCAGGGGTTATAGTGGTTGCTGGAGATATAGGAGTCACAGGGGTTTCTGGAGACACAGGAGTCACAGGGGTTATAGGGGTTTCTGGAGACACAGAAGTCACAGGGTTTGCTGGAGACACACAAGTGACAGGGGTTGCTAGAGGCACAGGGGTTATAGTAGTTGCTGGATATATAGGAGTCACAAGGGCTTCTGTAGACACAGGAGTCACAGGGGTTATAGGGGTTTCTGGAGACATAGGAGTCACAATGGTCCTTGGTGGCACAAGGGTTGCTGGAGGCACTGGAATCACAGGGGTTGCTGGAGGTACAGGAGTCACAGGGGTTGCTGGAGGCACAGGAGTCACAGGGGTTGCTGGAGGCACAGGAGTCACAGGGGTTGCTGGAGGCACAGGAGTCACAGGGGTTGCTGGAGGC
The DNA here is from genome assembly GCF_042186555.1 of Aquarana catesbeiana. NCBI lineage: Eukaryota > Metazoa > Chordata > Amphibia > Anura > Ranidae > Aquarana > Aquarana catesbeiana. Next base: position 263,244 of record NC_133328.1, on the reverse strand, counting down.
ACAGGAGTCAATGGCGTCACTGGAGACACAGGAGTCACAATGGTCGCTGGTAAAGGTTAATTTGATCATGTGCGCTCGATCAGCTGGATAAAGAGAAAGTGTGTAATTAGAACTCTCTTTCACATCGAGTTCATATGGAGAGGTACATTTATGACACAAGGACAGTTGAAGTGTTCTTAGATAAGCTGACTGTGGACGGCTGCCAGCTTGTGACAGGCTACAAGTAACTCTGTGGAAGGCAAAGACAGAAGGAGAGCAGCGCCATCTAAGTGCAGCATTATTAAGACATTTTATTCCATAAAAGACAATTGGTAACTCACAAGATGTACGAGATGTCAGCACATGTGGGATTAATATTGTTGTTCATCTGCTTGTGGGAAAGACGATCTTCTCACTGGTGAAGAGGCAGCTGATGGGTGCAGGGACGCCGGTGCTTCCCAACGTTCCAGACACTCGGGATGGCTCACAGACAGCCGTTTACATCACTTCCAGTTCAAGAAAGAGCGGAGAGGAGCGCGCGTTCGGAGCATGTGTGCTCCTTCATTAGGCTATGACTGTGGCCATTTTGGAGGAGGTTTATATAGTCTGTTAGACAGTGGTCGCTGGAGACAGAGGAGTCACAGAGGTTGCTGGAGACACAGAGGTCACAGGGGTTGCTGGAGACACACAAGTGACAGGAGTTGCTAGAGGCGCAGGGGTTATAGTGGTTGCTGGAGATATAGGAGTCACAGGGGTTATAGGGGTTCTTTCTGGAGACACAGGAGTCACAGTGGTCCTTGGTGGCACAAGGGTTGCTGGAGGCACTGGAATCACAGGGGTGGCTGGAGGTACAGGAGTCACAGGGGTTGCTGGAGGCACAGGAGTCACAGGGGTTGCTGGAGGCACAGGAGTCACAGGGGTTGCTGGAGACACAGGAGTCACAGAGGTTGCTGGAGGCACAGGAGTCACAGGGGTTGCTGGAGGCACAGGAGTCACAGGGGTTTCTAGAGGCACAGGGGTCATAAGGGTTGCTGGAGACACTGGTGTCACAGGGGTTTCTGGAGGCAGAGGAGTCACAGGGATCATTGAATACACAGAAATCAGAGGTCGCTGAAGAGTCAGAACTCACAGGGGTCGCTGGAGACACAGAAGTCACAGGGGTCGCTGGAGACCCAGAAGTCACAGGGGTCGCTGGAGACACAGAAGTCACAGGGGTCGCTGGAGACACAGAAGTCACAAGGGTCGCTGGAGACACAGGAGTCACAAGGGTCACTGGAGACACAGGAGTCACAGGGGTCGCCGAAGAGACAGAAGTCACAGGGGTTGCTGGAGACACCAAACTCTCTGGTATCACAATAGTCACTATGTCACTGGAGACACGGGAGTCACAGGGATCGCTGCAGAAACTGGGGTCACAGAGGTCGCTGGAGACAGAAGTCACATGAATAAAATATATGGAGATGCTAGATCCACTTTCAAAGCCATCCATTGTGGGGGGAGAGGAAGGGGACCCAGCTGAGATATGTAAAAAACTTTCCCCATCTCCACTCTCTGAGGCTCTGCATGCGCACCTCCGGTGTATTCCATAAAGCCAGCACTTTGTAACCTCTCAGCTTATCACTTTCAGGCAGCCCTGATCACTTCCCTGTCATTATTCGTTTCCATCTTCTCATTTCATCTCATGAAGCCTCCTCCATATAAAATATGATCTTCCATTCCCCTTCCGCATCACATACACTCTTCTAAATTAAAATAAAAGCATTCTTAATTCTTATTTTTCGGGTGCATAATTGACGTCAGTCCCTATTTCAATATTTATACATGCAGCCAATCATCTAATCTGAATTTCCTAGAGAATGGAAGCACATAAATTATCCAAGGTGGGTGAATTAGTGTAGGAGTACCTACCTATACCATTAGATGACAGATCCACTCTCTGTATGTCTCGGGATATTGTATTGTCAGTTCGGTTCAAATAAATTTTCGTCCCCCAGACAGTTCCTGAAAATGTATGGAGCTTCCATTCCACATAAATAGCAGCCTTGTCATGAGGAGTTCATTATGAATTATACATCCTCATATCCACCATCTGACGGGAATCGTTCAGAGTGATAATATTCTAGGACTGTTCATTGGGGTTTTGTGAGGAAAATGAGAAAAGTATGAAAAGTAAAAGGTGCCACCAGTGCTGCAAGATTTTCAGGTGAATCCCAGATTGCAGATTTGGGAAGCAGCTCAACACACACTTGATCTGTTAGAGGATTTCTAATTCTTGCATGATTGATATACCTGTTGACCCTTCTTTTTCAAGACCTCTGCAATTCTCCCTGGCATTCCATCAAACAACTTCTGGGCCACATCCTCACTGATGGTGGCCCATTCTTGCATAACCAATGCTTGGAGTTTGTCAGAATTTGTGGGGGGAGGGGGGTGGGTTTGTTCACCCGCCTCTTGAGGATTGACCACAAGTTGTCAATGGGATTAAGGTCTGGGGAGTTTCCTGGTCATGGACCCAAAATGTTGATGTTTTGTTCCCTAAGGCACTTAGTTATGACTTTTGCCTTATGGCAAGGTGCTCCATCATGCTGGAGAAGGCATTGTTCCTCACCAAACTCTTCTTGGATGGTTGGGAAAAGTTGCTCTCGGAGGAGGTTTTTGTACCATGTTATTGATGGTGGTGTTCTTAGGCTACATTGTGAGTGAGCCCCCTCCCTTGGCTGAGAAGTGACCCCACACATGAATGGTCTCAGGAGGCATGACACAGGACTGATGGTAGCGCTCACCTTTTCTTCTCCAGACAAGGTTTTGTTCTGGATGCCCCAAACAACGGGAAAGGGTATTCATCAGAGAAAATGACTTTCCCCCAGTCCCCAGCAATCCAATCCCTGGACCTTTTGTGGAATATCAGTCTGTCCCTGATGTTTTTCCTGGAGAGAAGTGGCTTCTTTGCTGCACTTCTTGACACCAGGCCATCCTCCAAAAGTCTTCTCCTCACGGTGTGTGTCGATGTCCTCACACCTGCCTGCTGCCATTCCTGAGCAAGTTCTGCACTGGTGGAGCCCCGATCCCGCAGCTGAATCAACTGTAGGAGACGGTCCTGGCGCTTGCTGGACTTTCTTGGGCACCCTGAAGCCTTCTTCACAAATGCAGTGGAAATGTTTTTTATGGGATTAAGTTCATTTTCATGGCAAAGAGGGACTTTGCAATTCATTGCGATTCATCTGATCGCTCTTCATAACATTCTGGAGTATATGCAAATTGCCATCATAAAAACTGAGGCAGTAGACTTTGTGAAAATTAATATTTGTGTCGTTCTCAAAAAATTTGACCACGGCTGTACAGCCAGGATGGTGACACCACTTTCTGTGTTGAAATTAAAGCCCGTTACAGCTTGATATGGATAAAAACATCAACCTCTGACGTTTTTTTTAGAAGAGGAAAGTAACGATTGAAAAGCAGGGAGGTTAATGCATCCGGAGGTCCTTAGAGAAAGGTGAAAGCACTGAGGACCTGAAGTCCTCATCAAAAGTTAGGCTTTTAAGTTCTAATCCCGGCAACACCTCCAAAATATGATTTTACATATTACTTCATTCACTTAGGAATTTGTTCAAGCAACACGTTAACAATTACGAGAGACATTCATTTCTGTTTTTGTGGAACATCTTATCATCTTGACTGTGACCCAGACTCCCGCTGTAGAATATGAAGGCTGACCTATCTCTCTACATAATACAAGACAATCCGATGAGACAAACATACAACAACATCTTTCTGCAAAGTCGTTTCAGCTATTTAATGAAGAACCTAACATTAGCATATAAGCAGCCAGTAATGTAATCGTTAGTAAAGCCTATTAATAGGTCCAGGATCTGAACCTGCAACTTCTGCTGTGTCTGGCAGTATCTCCACTTGCTGAGCCACCTGAGAAGCCAGACAATGCTCTTGTCAACCTTGCCCTGTTTCTGGTGAACCTCGAACTCTTTGCTCCTCCCATGAACTTCCTATTTTAGCCATGCCTCTGCACTTCCTGTTTGCCAGATTATTGTGCTCTCTCTGGCCAATACCTCACTCTTGTCACTCCTGCTGCCATCCGTACCTTCGCTATCATTTGTTACTGACCTTTGGCTTGTTTACTGACTACACTACTGCTATATCTTTTACTGCTCAACTCCTGGTGGGGTGATCCTGAGGCCTGTGACCTGGTACTCACACGTGGCAAAGCCCACCCCCACCACCAGGAGTTCTGGTGAGGACCAGTTACTACTTAGACTCCGCACCTCAGGTGAGTCCGTGCCATCCGCCAGTGTGACCTGCTTGTGTACTCACCCTGCTGGTCCTCTCTACTGCTATAGCTACTGGTGGTTGAAACTGACCCCTCTCAGTGACATATGTAATAGTTATTTTTCTTTATCAGGCAAATGTCACCACCCCAATTACTCCCAGAATTCCTGCTCCCACCTATTGACAACTGTATTAGTTTGCAGCCTGCTATTTAAGAGAACATGCCAGCCCCTTCTCCACCACTCTGGTTTCATTGAAACGCATTGCCTAGCTAAAGCACACCATGCAGAAGCAGGTGTTACAGCCTGAGAGGTCATTGCTCGGTTACACCAACAGGACCTCTCAGCTGCCCCCAGTGAAGGCTACATTACCAGGACCCCCCAGTTGCCTACTGGGAAGGCAATATCACCAAGGCTTCCTAGCTGCTCCTTAGAAAGGCTACAAAACCAGGGCTTTCCAGCTTCCCCCTGGCAAGGCTACATCACCAGGGTCTCCCAGCTGCCCCCGGAAGGCTACTTCACCAGGGTCTCCCAGCTGCCCCCGGAAGGCTTCTTCACCAGGGTCTCCCAGCTGCCCCTGGAAGGCTACTTCATCAGGGTCTCCCAGCTGCCCCTGGAAGGCTACTTCACCAGAGTCTTCCAGCTGCCTCTTGGGAAGGCTACTTCACCAGAGTCTTCCAACTGCCCCCTGGGAAGACTGCACCATCAGGACCTCTCAGCTGCTCCCTCAGAAGGCTACACCACCAGGACATCTTAGCTGCCCCCTGGAAAGGCTACATCATCAGGACCTCCCAGCTGCCCCCTGAGAAGGCTATGTCACCAGGGTCTCCTAGCTTCCTCCTGGCAATACTACATCACTAGGGCCTTCCAGCTGCCTCCTGGCAATGCTACATCACTAGGGCCTTCCAGCTGCCTCCTGGCAATGCTACATCACTAGGGCCTTCCAGCTGCTTCCTGGCAATGCTACGTCACTAGGACCTTCCAGCTGCTTCCTGGCAATGCTACGTCACTAGGGTATCCCAGCTGCCTCCTGGCAATGCTACATCACCAGGACCTCTCAGCTGCTCCCTGGATATAAGGAGGGAAGGAGAAGTTGACTTTACAAACCATAAATGAACCCCCTGCACAATATAAGGTAAATGTTTGCACAACTAGGAGACAGAATTCAGCTTCTGATTCCATTTACCTGGAAATGTATCATTAATATTTCTGTAACATCTCACCCACCGCCGAGCCATCTGCGTTGTGTGTTTATGGTGTAAATTTTACTTTCCTTTGTCTCCGGCATTGACGCTACAAACTTTCTACAATACGGGAAGGAAAGCAGCGTCCTCTCTCCGGGGGGCTCTGTGTTTTAAGAGACGGTGTGTAATAAAGAGAAAATCTGCTTCCCTTCCATTGGAGAAAATCTCTGGAGGGGACGCTGAGATAGAAGACGTCTTTGAAGTCGGTACATCCAAGGTTTGCTGAGATGGACGCTGTGACTTGGGTTGGACTAGTTCTCCTGTTTTCTCTGGATGCAGAACAATAGGAAAAAAGAAATCTGTCATCTTACAGAACTCAACCTATTGATTCCTACTTCCCGACAGTATGGTCAAGATTCCGGGACACTGCTAACCCCACCCTCTGTCCATATTTCATCTGCCCACCCCCTGGGAAATTCCCATCCTGTCCCTGTCTGTGAGGACCACCAATCATGCCCACTTTCAGAGTTGTTCCCCCCAAAACCAACTCGCAGCCCCAATATCATCATTTTCAGGTATCGGCACATGTGCAGTCACTCAAATAAGGTTGATGCTGTGATCCCGAGACATAGCCCAGGAGAGGAGAACGAAACCACAGGACAGAGAACCAAAGGTGAGGGACTGTCCCAGAAGATCCAACACAGCTGGCATCTTGCTGTTTACTTAAAGGGTCAGTCCAAAAATGAATTTTAGTTATGGGTGGAGCTTGGTTGGCTGAGTGGATCTGGATCCCATCCCAGGGTCTCTGCTGTGTCTGGTATTGGCTCTACCTATTGAGCCACCTAAACGTTGGATAGCTCGTGGCTTGATCTCCTCCCTTGAATCCCTATCTAAGCCACGCCTCCACCCTCCCTGTTTGCTTGATTGTTGTGCTCAGGCCAGAAGCTTGCTCTTTGTTTCTACACTGCATTTCTACTTACCACTCCCGACCCTTGGCTGCCTACTACTACACTATGTTTCTACTTACCACTCCTCCTGTACCGACCCTTGGCTGCCTACTGCTATAGAACTTTAATACTTACCACTCCACCTGTACCGGCTCATGGCTGCCTACTACTACACTACAGTTCTACTTACTACTCCATGTGTACCAACCCATTGCTGCCTACTACTACACTATGTTTCTACTTACCGCTCCTCGTGTACCGACCTTTGGCTGCCTACTACTACGCTACATTTCTACTTACCACTCCACATGTACCAACCCATGGCTGCCTACTACTACTACACTATGTTTCTACTTACCGCTCCTCCTGTGCCGACCCTTGGCTGCCTACAGCTACACTACGGTTCTACTTACCGCTCCTTGTGTACCAACTCATGGATGCCTACTACTGCACTATGTTTCTGTTTACTGCTCCGCCTGTACCAACCCTTGGCTGCCTGTGGCTACACTGCGTTTCTACTTACCATGCCACATGTGCCAACCCATGGCTGCCTACTACTACACTATGTTTCTACTTACCGCTCCTCCTGTACCAACCCTTGACTGCCTACGGCTACATTATGGTTCTACTTACCGGTCCTCATGTACCGACTCATGCCTGCCTACTACTACACTATGTTTCTGCTTACCGCTGCGCCTGTACTGACCCATGGATGACTACTACTACTACTACCATACTATGTTTCTACTTAATGCTCCTCCTGTACCGACCCTGGGCTGCCTACTACTACACTACAGTTCTACTTACCACTACTCATGTACCCGCCCTTGGCTGCCTACTGCTATAGTATGTTAATACTTACCACTCCACCAGGACTGACTCTTGGCTGCCTACTACTACCTGCTTGTTCTTGTACTGCTACAGCTATTTGTGTACTGAGCCCGGCCTGCTTATAACATGGACCTACCTGACCCCAGAATGTAAAACTACCCATCAAGGCATTTTAATATTTGCACAACTCCTCCCACTGCTTGCATCAGGGCTGAGGGCTCTTGAGAGGAGTACTGAGGCCGGGGGCTGGGATGTTTTCAGGAATCTATGTACCGCCCCCTACCGGCTCCTCCCACCAGCCATGATCTGCCTGCATTGTATAGAGAAGCACAGAGACCCGTGATGAAGTCACTGGATCTAAAATCAAGTATTAAATAAATATATGGGACTTTGAGTGAAGCACGGGGTAGTGCCTCCATCCCGGATTCAGAGAGACAAAAAGGGGGGAAGGTGGGACAACCTTTATATGACATACGTGGTAGTCACTTATTACTGAAATTTAATACTGCTTGTTTTTTTGCATGTATATATATAGGATATGTTTGGTGCATATGCACAGGTAACCTTCTACATGTTGAAAGCATATACCAGCACATTCATGTAATAAACTGTACTTTTACTTCTAACCCCAATCTGTCAACTGTTTCATTCAAAGTCCCACCTTCCCCCCTTTTTGTCTCTCTGGATCTAAAATCAGGTATGGAATGAAAATGGAAAGGCTTTAATTAAAAATGTTATTAGGAGGCCCACTCTGGCTGAGGAACTTTATCCCCTTTTTCTCCCTCCCCCCCCCCCCCCCACACATCCATACTGCCTTGGGGAGTGGCAGTAGATCCGTGGGGACGGAGACGAATGTGTGGTTTCACATGTTTTTATATGGTTGCTTTTCATTTCCTCTTGTTTAAGAACATTTTATCACACCATAATATTTGCAGAGTTGTCCCTGAAGAAGAAGCCAGTTGAGTTTGAAACGCGTTGGACACAATATGCGACCTCTGCATAAAGATTAGTTTATCTGTATCATATTATATGATCCTGTGTTCACTTTACTATAGGAAATTTAGAAAATTGTACCCAATTTTACTGTATATTTAATAAAATGTATACATTTTTATGAGAAAAACAAATACCTTCTTGAGCCTTTAAAGTCCCACCCCATGGGGGAATTCTAATTCCTGGTAAAGATGGGGGGGGGCAGGGAAGGCAAATTATAAGCAGAATAAACTTCTCCAACCAGTCTTTTTGCTAGACATCCTCAGTCTAATGGCTAGAATCAATCAAACCACTTCCTCTGAGCCCAGGTTTTCCCCCCAGACTATGATTGGACAGTGTAAGGTAAGACAGCACCGCCATGAGCTCATCTCTCTGTTACTCTGCTCTCTCCTCCTATCAGCACGCTTCTTGTCAGCACATGAACTGAATGACTCCTTGTGCTGTGTCTTCCTCTCCAAGTCTGAGCTCTGCTGTACAGGGACTGCACCAGGTACTTCCACTGTTTGTATTTTAAAAATACATTTATCGATGTACGAATGTATACAGGGCTGCATTCATTGGTGCCTTCTATATCTGCCTGGAGTACAACTTTCATCTATCTATATATATATATATATATACACAATGCCTTGAAAAAGTATTCACACCCCATGAAATTCCCCACATTTTGTTACAACCAAAAAGGTAAATGTATTTTATTGGGATTTTATGTGATAGACCAACACAAAGTGTCACATAATTGTGAAGTGGAAGGAAAATGATAAATGATACAAATAAATATGTGAAAAGTGTGGGGGGGGGGGACATTTGTATTCAGCCCCCTTTACTCTGATAACTAAAATCTAGAGGAACCAATTGCCTTCAAAAGTTACCTAATTAGTAAATAGAGTCCACCTGTGTGTCATTTAATCTCAGTATAAATACAGCTGTTCTGTGAAGCCCTCAGAGGTTTGTTAGAGAACCTTAGTGAACAAACAGCATCATGAAGGCCAAGGAACACACCAGACAGGTCAGGGATAAAGCTGTGGAGAAGTATAAAGCAGGGTTAGGTTATAAAAAAATCTCCCAAGCTTTGAACATCTCACGGAGCTCTGTTCAATCCATCATCGGAAAATGGAAAGAGTATGGCACAACTGCAAACCTACCAAGACATGGCCGTCCACCTAAACTGACCGGCCGGGCAAGGAGAGCATTCATCAGAGAAGAGCCAAGAGGTCCATGGTAACTCTGGAGGAGCTGCAGAGATCCACAGCTCAGGTGGGAGAATCTGTCCACAGGACAACTATTAGTCGTGTTCTCCACAAATCTGACCTTTATGGAAGAGTGACAAGAAGAAAGACATTGGTGAAAGAAAGTCATAAGAAGTCCTGTTTGTAGTTTGTGAGAAGCCATGTGGAGGACACAGCAAACATGTGGAAGAAGGTGATCTGGTCAGATGAGACCAAAATTCAACTTTATGGCCTAAAAGTAAAACGCTATGTGTGGGGAAAACTAACACTGCACATCACCCTGAACACACCATCCCCACCGTGAAACATGGTGGTGGCAGCATCATGTGGTGGGGATGGTTTTCTTCAGCAGGGACAGGGAAGCTGATCAGAGTTGATGGGAAGATGGATGGAGACAAATACAGGACAATCTTAGAAGAAAACCTGTTAGAGTCTACAAAAGACTTCAGACTGGGGTGGAGGTTCACCTTCCAGCAGGACAACGACCCGAAACATCCAGCCAGAGCTACAATGGAATGGTTTCGATCAAAGCATATTCATGTGTTAGAATGGCCCAGTCACAGTCCAGACCTAAATCACATTGAGAATCTGTGGCAAGACTTGAAAATTGCTGTTCACAGAGACGCTCTCCATCCAATCTGACAGAGCTTGAGATATTTTACAAAGAAGAATGGGCAGAAATGTCCTCTCTAGATGTGCAAAGCTGGTAGAGACATCCCCAAAAAGACTTGTAGAGAAAGGGGGTTCTACAAAGTATTGACTCCGGGGGGCGCCATACAAATGCCCCCCCCCCCCCACACTTTTCACATATTTATTTGTATCATTTATCATTTTCCTTCCACTTCACAATTATGTGACACTTTGTGTTGGTCTATCACATAAATTCCCAATAAAATACATTTATGTTTTTGGTTGTAACATGAGAAATGTGGAAAATTTCAAGGGGTATGAATACTTTTTCAAGGCACTGTATATATTGTAACCTGGGGGACAGGTAGGCAGTACAAAGCTCCCTGGCATTAGCAGTCTTTCAGGCACAGATACCAAACCCAGTGAGGTAGTGGCAAACAGTGCGGTGTTTATTGGTGATATATACAAGTCTATATACAGGTGCTGTACAGAGTTCCAGAAAAAACAAATAGGAACAAAAATAGCCAAACAAAAACCAAAAACCAAAAACCTAGCTGCGTCTCGGCACTAACTATACCATATTTACAGATCCTGACTACCAGGCCCAGCAAGTCTACAGCTTGTCAGCTTCACACACAGCTCAGTGTGAAGCTCTCCTAGACAGAAGTTGTCTGAGGTTCCCAGGCCGAGAGCCAAGGCTGTCCGTCTCCGGTGAGGACCAAGACCCCAACTGGACCATGGATCAGAGATCCCTGAATGTATATGAGGAGCCTGGGAGACGTATAAAACCCGAAGAGGACTTTTCCCGGCTCTCTCTGGGACACTCTGCTACAATATATATATATATAGTCATATGGGAGCCCGGGACCACCGCCAGGCGGTGACAGTTTTTATTGAAATTTACAAACAGTCCAAAAAACAAAACAGTTTGCAGAAAAACCAACAGAAAAGAGTCCATAACCGGTTCAATGGCACAAAACAAGGAAATGGCTCACCGCCACTATACCAGTCCCACATTGGGGTTCCCGTCTCCTGCAGGGGTCCCAAGGAGGGGTTTTCACAGTCCAGGAACCCTGGCTCAGTCCCAAGCTAGTCCATCCTGCTCTATCTCACAGACGGGTGCCGACTCTTTCCTCTTCCTTTTCTGGGCTCTTATGCACATGGACTAACCCCTTCAGGACCAAAGTCCCCGCACTCAGGGTTTGGAGGCTCTTCCCATCCAAAACTCTTCGAACCTCGGAAATTCCGGGTCCCTAATAAGGATTTTGCAATCCGGACAGTACTAAAAGACAATTTTTTAGACCCCGGATGTCTCATTAAAGAGAACCTGTCACCAAAAACACATCATACAGTATAGGGCAATGTGTGTCACCCATGTGAACAAAAAAAACAAAAACGAATATTAAATAAAAATAAAATAAAGTTACATCCAAACACTTAAAAATCCCCCCCCCCCAAACTTTTGAGTCCCCCCCCATCCCCTCACACATGCATGTATAAACCAAAACGCATATGTTGGGGGTGCTTACGCACAAAAACAATGATTTTGATACACATGTTACATATCACCAGAGCTCCTGCGTATCACTAGACTGATGACCTGTAGGGGGATTTTACAGAGTCGCCTATGGAAAATATAGGGGACTGAAGTCTGTCACCCATTTTTAAGGTTTGATATGTTGGGTATCTATTTACTCATCTTTTATATTTTACCAAACAAATTGGGTAATTGACCATTCTTCCAGAAGCACATTTGTGAGGTCAGGCAATGATGTTGGACGAGAAGGCCTGGCTCGCAGTCTCCACTCTAATTCATCGCAAAGGTGTTCTTTGGGGTTGAGGTAAGGACTCTGTGCAGGCCAGTCAAGTTTCTCCACCCCGAACTTGCTCATCCATGTCTTTATGGACCTTGCTTTGTACACTGGTGGGCAGTCATGTTGGAACAGGAAGGGGCCGTCCCCAAACTCCTCCCACAAAGTTGGGAGCATGAAATTGTCCAAAATGTCTTGGTATGCTGACGCCTTAAGAGTTCCCTTCACTGGAACTAAGGGGCCAAACCCAACCCCTGAAAAACAACCCCCCACCATAATCCCCCCTCCCCCCCAAACCATAACCTCCCCCACACCATAATCTCACCGAATGATTTGGACCAGTGTACAAAGCAAGGTCCATAAAGACATGGATGAGCGAGTTTGGGGTGGAGGAACTTGACTGGCCTGCACAGAGTCCTGACCTCAACCCGATAGAACACCTTTGGGATGAATTTAGAGCGGAGACAGGGAGCCAGGCCTTTTCATCCAACATCAGTGCCTGACCTCACAAATGCTCTTCTGGAAGAATGGTCAAACATTTCCATAGACACCCTCCTAAACCTTGTGGACGGCCTTCCCAGAAGAGGTGAAGCTGTTATAGCTGCAAAGGGGCGGAGCCAACTCAATATTGAACCCTCCGGACTAAGACTGTGATGTCATTAAAGTTCATGTGTGTGTAAAGGCAGGCGTCCCAATACTTTTGGTAATAAAGTGTGTGTGTGTGTGTGATATATATAGGTCACACAGTAATACAAAAAATGTAAAAAGTAGTAATTTGTGGATGAAGAGAAGAGTTCGCCTTTAATAAAGCTCTATAAAAAGAAGACTTAGAGGTGATCTAATTGCTGTTTGAGTCGCGGATCATCTTCTCGGTGATATCAGAGCCGTCATTTCACCTAATGATGATTTCCTCGGATTTGGAAGGAGTCGGACGTGTCAGAGATGTAAAGTCTTTCAATGTTTGATGAGCGTTTTTCTCCGGCACCAGACCACGCGCTCCGAGTGCCGCCGATGCGATTTCTTTCAACCTGGCTTAGAAGAAGTACAAAACTCCTGCCAGTTCCTCTGCGCAACATTAAGGAGAAGATTTATTTAGCGCAGCCCAAGTAGGTGGTGGAAGGCTTTGATCCGGGACGGCGTCTTGTCGAGTATCAGAAAGTCATTGGCAGCCGGCAACGTATACAACGCAGCTTAGCATCGCACGGCGCAATCTCTCCGCCGATAGATAAATTATTAATCTGAGAGCGCGGCGGGGATTCCCAGTTAATGATGGCGGGGAGTTTTCAAGACATGAAAATATCTATTTTCTTTTAGTTGGTTACTGAAAGTGAAAACCTAACGATGGGGGGTGGATTTCCATGGACAGATAAAAATGTCATCATATCTACCAATGGCGGCCACTCCATTAGGGCCACAGGGGCGCCGCCCCCCTAATCCATGCGCCCGGCCCATAGTCTACATGCGGGGCACCAGACACATGGATTTCAAAGGGTTTTTCTTTTTTGAAGCACATGATTAGAGCCTGAGGTCCTAATTGGCTTAAAAAAGAGTGGGCTCAGGGCCCCTTCCCCCCTCCCCCCAGTTGTGTGACAATAGTGAATTAATATTCGCTATTGTCTTCCTGCTTCTCCTCCCGGCAAATCAGGAAGCGGGTCTTAAGTCCGGATCGGCCGAGAGGAGAAGCAGGGGGGAAGCCGCCAAAGCTGCCCACAACCTGGATGGGGTAAGTGCGGGACTGGTGGGTGAAGGGGGTTTGACTGACCAACTGACCGAATAGGGGTGGGGGGGGGTCTGGTGGTTTGTTTGCCGCCATCCCCCCAAAAATGGAGCACCAGCCGCCACTGGTATCTACAATATGATACATTGGATAAGATGAATAATATGATACATTGGATAAGATGAATAATATGATACATTCTATAATATGATACATTGGATAAGATGATACATTGGGGGAACATGCCAAGTCTTTACTTCCTTCTTATTTTTATATCTGCTATAAAGAGAAAAGATTTCCGTTCTCTCTCTCTGTTCATATAACCCGAGGAACGTCAGGAGGACAAAGCTTTGGGTTCTACAACTATAGAAAGGTGGTTTGCCAAATTTCCATCTGGCCACGTCAGAGCCAAGAAGGACGAATGTGTAAGAGGAGCTTCATGGTTGGCTGAATTTGGCGCCAAGCGTTCAAGTCCCCACCCCTGCTCCTGTCCTGCTAGAGCGCTATCCCTCCTGCTGAGGCCGAACCCTTTCCGTCATCTTGTGCCCTATTTCATGCCAGAGGTCTCTACACAACATTCCTGGCCATTGACCTTCATGTCGTCCCCAAAGGAAGGGATGTCCACACGTAAAAAGTTTTGCTGTACAGGAAATGGCATAACAGTCACATCACTAGGACATACATTCCCGAAATCACATGACATTACACAATCACATTTAGTGGACGGTCCGCAGTAGTCACATGTGAAAGCATATGCACCTCAGCAGCTATCTCCCTTACAGTCTCTCCTCTACCCGCAGTCATTAGTAATCACTAGAATGAGATCTCTGAAGTCACCTCCTTGCTGGGTTCACCTCTCCCAGGAACCTTCCAGGGAAGCAACCTCACACAGAGATCTCCAGCCTGGCCTAAAAGGCCTTTTGCAATCCGCCCTAACCTTCCCACCCCACCCCACCCCACTTCCATAAGGGACAGAAATACTACAGCCAGCTCCTCCTTAATAACAGGCCCACTCCTAATGGCCTCCTGTCCAGGGCCTACATGTGCTGATTACATCTGTGCTTGTGTGGGGTTGTTGGCTCCCATATCCCAAGTGTACTAAGGCTCCTCCCACCCTGGCTTATAACAGGGCACTGACCCACCCAGGGCCATGACATCACTGCAGGAGGGCTCTAACTAAAAGAGACCTAACACCTGATGACCTTGTTTAATGTAACCAGACACTATTCTGGTACAGAGCCACCTAGTGGCAAAGTAGCAAACTGCACCTGCCTACAAACGCAAAGGGGCGCCCCAGAACTGCATTATGTTACTGTACCTGGTAAATGCTTAATCCATAAAATCTGATCTGTTGGAGTTGACAAAATTGTACGTATGTTTATAGGAAACCGGTCATATGATCAGGTCCAGAGAGTAGTGAGAAATTAGTCCTTCTTTGAATGGGGGGGCCACGGGGTTCTGTCTTGTCCATGAGCCTTCCCTCCCCACCTCCATCAATGAGCCTTTCCTCCCCACCCACCCCATCAACGAGCCTTCCCTCCCCACCCACCCCATCAACGAGCCTTCCCTCCCCACCTCCATCAACGAGCCTTCCCTCCCCACCTCCATCGATGAGCCTTCCCTCCTCACCTCCATCAATGAGTCTTCCCCCCACCTCCATCAATGAGCCTTCCCTCCCCACCTCCATCAATGAGCCTTCCCTCCCCACCCACCCCATCAACGAGCCTTCCCTCCCCACCTCCATCAACGAGCCTTCCCTCCCCACCTCCATCGATGAGCCTTCCCTCCTCACCTCCATCAATGAGTCTTCCCCCCACCTCCATCAGTGAGCCTTCCCTCCTCACCTCCATCAATGAGTCTTCCCCCCACCTCCATCAATGAGCCTTCCCTCCCCACCTCCATCAATGAGCCTTCCCTCCCCACCTCCATCGATGAGCCTTCCCTCCTCACCTCCATCAATGAGCCTTCCCTCCCCACCTCCATCAATGAGCCTTCCCTCCCCACCTCCATCAATGAGCCTTCCCTCCCCACCTCCATCAATGAGCCTTCCCTCCCCACCTCCATCGACGAGCCTTCCCTCCCCACCTCCATCGACGAGCCTTTCCTCCCCACCTCCATCAATGAGCCTTCCCTCCCCACCTTTATCAATGAGCCTTCCCTCCCCACCTCCATCAATGAGCCTTCCCTCCCCACTTCCATCAACGAGCCTTCCCTCCCCACCTCCATCAATGAGCCTTCCCTCCCCCACCTCCATCAATAATCCTTCCCTCCCCACCTCCATCAATGAGCCTTCCCTCCCCACCTCCATCAATGAGCCTTCCCTCCTCCACCTCCATCAATGAGCCTTCCCTCCCCCACACCTCCATCAATGAGCCTTCCCTCCCCACCTCCATCAATGAGCCTTCCCTCCCTCCCCACCTCCATCAATGAGCCTTCCCTCCCCCACCTCCATCAATGAGCCTTCCCTCCCCACCTCCATCAATGAGCCTTCCCTCCCCACCTCCATCAATGAGCCTTCCCTCCCCACCTCCATCGATGAGCCTTTCCTCCCCACCTCCATCAATGAGCCTTCCCTCCCCCATCTCCATCAATGAGCCTTCCCTCCCCACCTCCATCAATGAGCCTTCCCTCCCCACCTCCATCGATGAGCCTTTCCTCCCCACCTCCATCAATGAGCCTTCCCTCCCCCATCTCCATCAACGAGCCTTCCCTCCCCACCTCCATCGACGAGCCTTTCCTCCCCACCTCCATCAATGAGCCTTCCCTCCCCACCTTTATCAATGAGCCTTCCCTCCCCACCTCCATCAATGAGCCTTCCCTCCCCACTTCCATCAACGAGCCTTCCCTCCCCACCTCCATCAATGAGCCTTCCCTCCCCCACCTCCATCAATAATCCTTCCCTCCCCACCTCCATCAATGAGCCTTCCCTCCCCACCTCCATCAATGAGCCTTCCCTCCTCCACCTCCATCAATGAGCCTTCCCTCCCCCACACCTCCATCAATGAGCCTTCCCTCCCCACCTCCATCAATGAGCCTTCCCTCCCCACCTCCATCAATGAGCCTTCCCTCCCTCCCCACCTCCATCAATGAGCCTTCCCTCCCCCACCTCCATCAATGAGCCTTCCCTCCCCACCTCCATCAATAAGCCTTCCCTCCCCACCTCCATCAATGAGCCTTCCCTCCCCACCTCCATCAATGAGCCTTCCCTCCCCACCTCCATCAATGAGCCTTCCCTCCCCACCTCCATCAATGAGCCTTCCCTCCCCACCTCCATCAATGAGCCTTCCCTCCCAACCTCCATCAATGAGCCTTCCCTCCCCACCTCCATCAATGAGCCTTCCCTCCCCACCTCCATCAATGAGCCTTCCCTCCCCCACCTCCATCAATGAGCCTTCCCTCCCAACCTCCATCAATGAGCCTTCCCTCCCCCACCTCCATCAATGAGCCTTCCCTCCCCCACCTCCATCAATGAGCCTTCCCTCCCCACCTTTATCAATGAGCCTCGACTCCCCACCGCCATCAATGAGCCTTCCCCTCCCCCACCTCCATCAATGAGCCTTCCCTCCCCACTTTGATCAATGAGCCTTCCCTCCCCACTTTGATCAATGAGCCTTCCCTCCCCACTTTGATCAATGAGCCTTGGCTGTTCATGATCCTTTCACTGGTTGGTCGGTTCTCCTTCCTTGGATCACCAACATCCCACAATAGCTGCAGTTTTGCAGTTGCTCTGTCCCAGTTGTCTAGATATTACAATTTGGTCCTTGTCATAGTCCCTCAAATCCTTACACTTGTCCATTTTTTTCTTTTTCAAGACATCAACTTCAGGGAGTTGCCTAAGCTGTGGATGAGTTCCAATATCTCAACGCATTTCGCAGAAGGTGCTTCTTCAGGAGTGGGACGTTCTAACGAACAAAAAAGGGAGGAGAAACAAAATACATATAAACAGATATAAATACAAATAACATGGTATGGTGTAATATAATGATTGAAATCATAGGCCGTGGAGGAGTTCCATTATTTCAACATGTTTCCCAAAGGTGCTTCTTCAGGCTAGAGGTGTTATAAAAAACAAAAGAAGGAAGTAAAAACATAATACATATAAATAGATATAAATAAATCAATCATATACCCTACAAACGAAGACAAATTGTTGGGACACCCAGTCCCCAGGGAGATATTACACCTCAGAAACCCCTCAGACCCTTTGGCTGTCCTGAGGGACAGATTTATAGTATTTCTATAATAGATGGGATGTTGTGACTGGCAGCCCCAATTAGACCCTTAGCATTGGCATAGAGTTGTTTCCCTCTAGATTCCTCAATGTGCCCAACTTTGACCGCTGGAATAGGAGCCTGGAAAAAAAAATGAATAGATCTGAATGGTGACTAGATTGAAAAGATATGTATAAAAAAACTTTCTGGAGGTTGAAAAAAGTTCTGTTCTCCAATATTTGTCTCTTGAAAGGCTTGGGACTTTCTGAATATCCCACATATGACAGAACCACTGAGCTGGTTTTGGAAAACAAAGGAGTGCCCAGTGGTTCAGACTAGGTTGCCCAATGGGGGTATCTAATCAGAGCAGAACTGTGGAACTGTTTTTTAAATCCCCCTCATTTAAAGGCTGTCTTGGGGCAAAATAAGTCCTTTCCCTGCTGTTGTGATGTCACCCCACTACTGGTCAGCGGTGCCATCTCACCCAGACAGTGATTTAGACACCCGAAGAAGAACCGTCCACTCTGAAGTAGACATGTGCACAGCCAAAAAATTTGTTCATTTTTGCTTTCGTTTCATTAGTTTTATTATTTTTTTCGTTTTTCGGGTCATTCGTTATGATCGCGATTCGTAAATTCGTTCATTCGTAAATTCGTAAATGCGTTCATTCGTACATTCATACATTCGCTCATTCGTACATTTTTACATTTGTACATTCGTAAATTCGTAAAATCGTACATTTGTAAATTAGAAAATTCGGAAATTTGTAAATTCGAAGTTTGAAAATCCAAAAACCCGAAAATTCAAAAATCTGAAAAAAAAAATAAAAAGTAACTAACTATTAAATTATAGGTATTGTAATTTCCTTTCAAATTTGACTGTCAGTGAACGTAACAAATACGAATTTATCCGAAGTTACGAATTATCCAAAACAAATGCTGCATCTAAACAAATGGAACGGAACAAATCAATAATAAATAATAATAATATTAAAACATTGTTATTATTATTATTGTTATTTATTATTATTAATTCATTACGTTCCATTCTATTTTTTCGGATCATTCATAACTTTGGATAAATTTGTATTTGTTACGTTCACTAACAGCCAAATTTGAAAGGAAATTACAATACCTATAATTTAAAAGTTACTAGTAATTACTAATAGTTAAGTTATTATTAGTTAATTATTATTTCAGATTTCCGAATTTTCGAATTTACAAATTTACGAATTCACTAATTTACTAATGTACGAATGTACAAATTTGTCCAATTTTATCGAATTTACGAATATTCGGAAAAAATTAGTTAAACGGGTTTTCGTTAATTCGGATATTCCCGAATTAACGAATTTATCAAAATTCGTTAAAAAACGAATTTGGAACTAAACGAATTGCACATGCCTACTCTGAAGTAAAGAACATAGAAGACCCAGGACTCAACGCCTCACGTGACAATTTATGGGAGTAAAAGGGGCATAAGGGTGATTCGGCACTGTCGTCCGGGCCCACTGATGGCCAGTTCCTATGTTGGGACATCATCCCACTCTTGGACAGTGGTGCCATCTCACCCAGACAGTGATGGAGACAAGCAAAGAAGGACCGGCCACTTTGCAGTAAAGAACCGGGACTCAGCGCCTCACGAGACCACCAATTCAGGAGAGTAAAAGGGGCTGACTGGTGGTTCAGCACTGCCGTTCGGGTCCACTGATGACCAGTTCCCTTGTTGGGACATCACCCCACTGCTGGTCAGCAGTACCATGTCACCCAGAGAGTGATGTGTAGAGACCTGAAGAAGAGTCGGCCACTCTGCAGTAAAGAACATAGAAGACCCGGGACACAGCGCCTCACATGACCACCAATTTAGGGGAATAAAAGGGGCATTTAATTTAGTTTTGTAATAATTTTTAGCTACAGAGATTAGTTAGAGGGTATTGTCTGTGGAGGGGGCTAGCTGGAGGACCTTTATTTTACAAGTGTCCATTTGGCCTGCCCAGGGACATCAAAGGTCCTCCTAATGACATCACAGGTCATTCCAGTGATATCACAGGTCCTTTCAGTGACATCACAGGACCTTCCAGTGACATCAAAGGTCCTCCTAATGACATCACAGGTCATTCCAGTGACATCACAGGTCCTTCTTTTCTGCTGATGGTGTCGGTGGTCCTGTTTCACAGGCAACAGTTCTGACAGTCACATATTTCAGGCACTAGGGAAAGAGAGTAGAAAGAAGAATTAATTACAGGTAGAGAAAATGGTGCATACTCCTGATGTGTGGCTTCTGGCTGGAATGTGGACGCACACCGTGTCTGCAAGCCTGCTGATTGGAGGAGGAGGGAGGCATTGAACTCTGAAGCAGTAAGTGGAGTCACCAAAAGTCTCACTTCTGAGAAGTATCACCGCCCACCACCCCAGCCAACCAGCCAATTGTCACCTGACTACGACCCAACTCAACAAAGTGGTCATCTTCTATATGGTGTCATGTATTTTCCAAAGGTATATGAAGGTTCTTCTGTTGGCTTTATGGTCTATGTTACGCTGGAACATGACTGTTTGGTGTTGGATGAAGTAGAGGAGGGTTAGAACCCCATTAACTTTTTCTGGGTTGTCTATGTCCCGTCAGCAGGGCGGGGCCGAGGGGCAGGCAGAGGAAGCAGTCACCTTAGACACTTCATCAGGAGAAGGACAAATGGGTCAGGACCTGCAACCTCTACTGCTGGAGTAGCTCACCACACATTGGAAGGGAGATCGGTGTGGCCTTTCCGCCTAGGGTGCCAGCACTGCCTGGCGGTGAAATTCTCCTTCACTTCCTGTCACAAAGACACGGCAGGAATCAGGATGAGATCTCACCAATGGACAGTTGTCACCAGGAAACGGTTTCCTATTGACCCCCTCGTTTTTTGTTTTTTCTCTGTGTTGGTGACAATATTCACCCGGGACAAACAGTGGGGTGAACAGAGGGTCTAACAGGGGTCTCAAACTGGAGGCCCTCCAGCTGTTGTGAAACTACAAGTCCCATGAGGCATTGCAAGGCTGATAGTTACAAACGTGACTCCCGCAGGCAGGAACCCCGGAAAATAGTTTTTGGCTTCGCATACACATTAAAGCTGAACTCCGGGATCAGCAAACATCTCTAAATGACAGAGACAGGTGTAGCCTTGCCTTAGTTTTATGGGTGGATTTATAAAAAAAATTCATATAGCTGCATGTAAATGTATTCTGTATGAATGGGGCAAAATCGAATGTTCTCAGACTCTATTCCCTGCAATTCAAATGTGTGAATGTGGAACGTACCACATTATGGCCTCTAGATGGCGCTGACAATCATAGGAAATAAGTATGCTCCTCAGTTCCATCTAGTGGCCATAGTGTGGTATATTCCACATTCACAATTTCGAATTGCAGAGAATATACGCTGCGAACATTCGATTTTGCCCCTTTACATTCAGTCACATGCAGTATAAATACACCCCCTGGTGATCTTTGTGTATTTCTTACAGATCTGTGCAGTAATCCAGTGTGAGACTTCCTGTGATAAAGACCGTTCACTGCTGCCCTCTCTCTTTGTGCAGGGTGGCTGGTCTTGTCTCCACCCCCTCCTGTAGTTTCCTGTAGTGGGTGGAGCCTGCTGGGCCCCTCCCACAGCTCTGCTCTCTCCCCTTGTACGGGGTGACTGATCTTGTCTCCACCCCCTCCTGTAGTTTCCTGTAATAGGTGGAGCCTATTGGGCCCCTCCCACAGCTCTGATCTCTCCCCTTGTACGGGGTGACTGATCTTGTCTCCACCCCCTCCTGTAGTTTCCGGTAGTGGGTGGAGCCTGCTGGGCCCCTCCCACAGCTCTGCTCTCTCCCCTTGTACGGGGTGACTGGTCTTGTCTCCGCCCCCTCCTGTAGTTTCCTGTAGTGGGTGGAGCCTATTGGTCCCCTCCCACAGCTCTGCTTTCTCCCCTTGTACGGGGTGACTGATCTTGTCTCCACCCCCTCCTGTAGTTTCCGGTAATAGGTGGAGCCTATTGGGCCCCTCCCACAGCTCTGGTCTCTCCCCTTGTGCAAGGTGACTGGTCTTGTCTCCACCCCCTCCTGTAGTTTCCTGTAGTGGGTGGAGCCTATTGGGCCCCTCCCACAGCTCTGATCTCTCCCCTTGTACGGGGTGACTGGTCTTGTCCCCACCCCCTCCTGTAGTTTCCTGTAGTGGGTGGAGCCTATTGGGCCCCTCCCACAGCTCTGGTCTCTCCCCTTGTGCAAGGTGACTGGTCTTGTCTCCACCCCCTCCTGTAGTTTCCTGTAGTGGGTGGAGCCTATTGGGCCCCTCCCACAGCTCTGCTCTCTCCCCTTGTACGGGGTGACTGATCTTGTCTCCACCCCCTCCTGTAGTTTCCTGTAATAGGTGGAGCCTATTGGGCCCCTCCCACAGCTCTGATCTCTCCCCTTGTACGGGGTGACTGATCTTGTCTCCACCCCCTCCTGTAGTTTCCGGTAGTGGGTGGAGCCTGCTGGGCCCCTCCCACAGCTCTGCTCTCTCCCCTTGTACGGGGTGACTGGTCTTGTCTCCGCCCCCTCCTGTAGTTTCCTGTAGTGGGTGGAGCCTATTGGTCCCCTCCCACAGCTCTGCTCTCTCCCCTTGTACGGGGTGACTGATCTTGTCTCCACCCCCTCCTGTAGTTTCCGGTAATAGGTGGAGCCTATTGGGCCCCTCCCACAGCTCTGGTCTCTCCCCTTGTGCAAGGTGACTGGTCTTGTCTCCACCCCCTCCTGTAGTTTCCTGTAGTGGGTGGAGCCTATTGGGCCCCTCCCACAGCTCTGATCTCTCCCCTTGTACGGGGTGACTGGTCTTGTCCCCACCCCCTCCTGTAGTTTCCTGTAGTGGGTGGAGCCTATTGGGCCCCTCCCACAGCTCTGGTCTCTCCCCTTGTGCAAGGTGACTGGTCTTGTCTCCACCCCCTCCTGTAGTTTCCTGTAGTGGGTGGAGCCTATTGGGCCCCTCCCACAGCTCTGGTCTCTCCCCTTGTACGGGGTGACTGGTCTTGTCTCCGCCCCCTCCTGTAGTTTCCTGTAGTGGGTGGAGCCTATTGGGCCCCTCCCACAGCTCTGGTCTCTCCCCTTGTGCGGGGTGACTGGTCTTGTCTCCGCCCCCTCCTGTAGTTTCCTGTAGTGGGTGGAGCCTATTGGGCCCCTCCCACAGCTCTGGTCTCTCCCCTTGTACGGGGTGATTGGTCTTGTCTCCGCCCCCTCCTGTAGTTTCCTGTAGTGGGTGGGGATTGGGCAGCGGCTCCTGTGTCTTCTCCTCTTCACTTCCGCCGTGTGTCTCCTCCCCTCTTCATAGGCATCCAATAGAATCGCTCGTCATTCAGCCAATTGGATGACGCCATGGGAATTAATGCGCCAGCGTCCTGAAAGGGGCTGGGCGCATGGATAGGGAGGGCGGCGATGGCTGATAGGGGAGGTGCCCACAATGGACGGTCTGATACATGCCATGCCATTGGGCGCACACAGAAGGGGTTTCTATCCTTGGAGGAACAGATTGAAATAAAATGTCACATTTATGATAAAAGTATAAAAGTTACATTTATTTTTTAAGAAAATTGGTGTTTTCCTTTCGCTGAAATGGCGTCCGCGGTCCCAAAGGAGCGAATTACATTAAAAACCAAAGGGACTTTATTACCGGCAACAACCTGATCCAGAGCTGATTAGAGGAATTGTGTAGAAGTTGGCGGTTGTGTCTGTGCGCTCGGACGGTAAGCGCCCGCGGAGAGCGCCGGATTTGCATTTCCCTGTAATGAAGCTCGGAGGGAATACCTATTATAGACATCAGATACATCATAGATCATGATCACCGTCAATGTCATTGTCTGAACCGATATCACAATTAGCGGCTGGCAGCGCGGTGCCCTGATCCCGCTGAACCGGCGGCACGCGGCGCACTCGCGGTACCTGCGTTCAGCGTGCAGAGCGGACGAGCCGCGTATTGATTGATGCTCAGGGTCGTCTTTTCTTTGTTTCCTTTTTTTTTTTTTGCACCCATTAACATCATTTTCTATCAGAGCGGCGCGCCATTTGTCTGTAACGAGAGCGCCATCGTCAGGAGTGCGGGAGAGCCGGGATCATCGCCTCCCCCGGAGTCACCGGCGGCACACTCAGCTCGCCATCGTTGTTTTATCGCTTTCCCCCGGGAATAAACATCGCACCCGCCTGGGGGGGGGAGGGGGGGGCTTTATTTCCGGGAAAATGAACATTTCACTTCTGAGAATTCTCATTTTATCTTCTGAGGCGTCACTTTCACCCCGACTGGAAGATCTCCGCAATACGCCCTCTACTAAAGAGGACCTGTCATCAGATATACACCATATCTCCAAAAGTATTGGGACGCCTGCCTTTACACACACAATATCTCCAAAAGTATTGGGACGCCTGCCTTTACACACACATGAACTTTAATGACCTCCCAGTCTTAGTCCGTAGGGTTCAATATGGAGTTGGCTCCGCCCTTTGCAGCTATAACAGCTTCAACTCTTCTGGGAAGGCCGTCCACAAAGTTTAGGAGGGTGTCTATGGGAATGTTTGACCATTCTTCCAGAAGAGCATTTGTGAGGTCAGGCACTGATGTTGGATGAGAAGGCCTGTCTCACAGTCTCCGCTCTAATTCATCCCAAAGGTGTTCTATCGGGTTGAGGTCAGGACTCTGTGCAGGTCAGTCACGTTCCTCCACACCAAACTCGCTCATCCATGTCTTTATGGACCTTGCTTTGTGCTCTGGTCCAAATCATTTAGTGGAGGGGGGGATTATGGTGGTGGGGGGGGGGATTATGATGTGGGGGGGAGGGGGGGATTATGGTGTGGGGGTTGTTTTTCAGGGGTTGGGTTTGGCCCCTTAGTTCCAGTGAAGGGAACTCTTAAGGTGTCAGCATACCAAGACATTTTGGACAATTTCATGCTCCCAACTTTGTGGGAACAGTTTGGGGGACGGCCCCTTCCTGTTCCAACATGACTGCCCACCAGAGCACAAAGCAAGGTCCATAAAGACATGGATGAGCGAGTTTGGGGTGGAGGAACTTGACTGGCCTGCACAGAGTCCTGACCTCAACCCCATAGAACACCTTTGTGATGAAATAGAGCGGAGACTGTGAGTCAGGCCTTCTCATCCAACATCAATGCCTGACCTCACAAATGCTCTTCTGGAAGAATGGTCAAACATTCCCAATGACACCCTCCTAAACCTTGTGGACGGCCTTCCCAGAAGAGGTGAAGCTGTTATAGCTGCAAAGGGCGGAGCCAACTCAATATTGAACCCTACGGACTAAGACTGGGAGGTCATTAAAGGTCATGTGTGTGTAAAGGCAGGCGTCCCAATACTTTTGGGAATATAATGAATCCTCCATGCAGCCTCTTCAGTAATATGTAGGTGTTGCCCTTCCAGGTATTTATTTCCTCCCACACAGTCCATAGGGACTCCCCTGACAATGCCTTGACCTGCTTTTCTCTCCTGAATAACAGCCCCATTTTTGTTCAGGCATCACCCAGGGTCACTGTCTACTTGCTGGACTAAAATGCCAGCTCAGAGATGACGCAGTCATGTAAATCCTGGTGCCTGTGCAGTTTCCTGTCCACAAATCAATGACACGGATCAGCCCCGTGCTGCAGCCTCTCACCTTGTGAGGAAAAAGAATAATTCCATCAACCACTTGAAGGGCGCCCTATAACCAAAAGACGTCCTCCTGTTCTTGTGCTGCCCACCAGTGCTACTAACCAGTGCCCACCAGTGCTACTAACCAGTGCCCACCAGTGCTACTAACCAGTGCCCACCAGTGCTACTAACCAGTGCCCACCAGTGCTACTAACCAGTGCCCACCAGTGTTTCTAACCAGTGCCAACCAGTGCCACCTACCATTGCCCATCAGTACTTCTAACCAGTGCATACCCATGGCTCATAAGTACTGCTAACCAGTGCCCACCAGTGTTTCTAACCAGTGCCCACCAGTGCTACTAACCAGTGCCCACCAGTGTTTCTAACCAGTGCCCACCAGTGCCACCTACCATTGCCCATCAGTACTTCTAACCAGTGCATACCCATGGCTCATAAGTACTGCTAACCAGTGCCCACCAGTGTTTCTAACCAGTGCCCACCAGTGCCACCTACCATTGCCCATCAGTACTTCTAACCAGTGCATACCCATGGCTCATAAGTACTGTTAACCAGTGCCACCTATCAGTGCCCATCATTGGCTCATAATCAGTGCCACCTATCAGTGCTGCCTCATCAGCACACATCAGTGAAGGCAAAAAATTACCTGTTTGCAAAATTTTATAACAAATTATGAAAACTGTTTATTTTATTTTTTTGTTTGGTTTTTAATTTTCAGGTCTTTTTTTATCTGTTTAACAAAAAATAAATAAAATTCCACCAAAAGAAAGCTCTATTTGTATTAAAAAAATGATAAAAATGTCATATGGCGTCAGTCAGTGGTGGCCGGTGGTAATTTTTTTTTTTTGGGGGGGGGGGGGGGGGGCGGCAAACAGTAACACCCCGCCCTGTCGCTGGGGTGTGGAGCACTTACCCCATCTATGGTGGGCAGTACTTCTCCAGGGCTTCGGCAGCATCTTCCTCTGCTTCATTCAGGGGGCGGCGCCCGTTGTATGACCGCATAATTGTCATTCAAAGTGTGACAGCGCTGAAAGTTGAGAACTGCCCTGGGCAGGAAGGGGGTTTATGTGTCCTGTAAGCAATAAAATAGATCCATGAAAAGTGAAAAATTATCATACAAATACAAAGAAAAACCTTTATTGTATTATGTCTCGTATCTGATCCCTCGTGTGTTTTTTTTTGTTTTTGTTTTGTTTTTTCATCCATTCCTCCTTCCTGTCCTCCAGCTTCAAGGACCGGCCTTTTGTTCCCGCATTTCCTGTCCTCTCTAATCAAAATCCTCACCTGAACATTTGAATGTTTTTCTTTTCTACTTATATAGGAAAAACTAACAAATTAAATATAATAAATACAGTACATTTATAATATAAACATTTACCTATTTATATTTATAATATATTATTTATAAAATGTTTAATATAAAAATATATTAAATAATTATTCTAAATGAAAGCATTTATAAAACAATGATATGGAAATAGTTTTTGATGTTTGTGGTGTGTACACGGATCTTGTATTCTATGTTATCAGGGATATGAAAGTGTTCCAAGGATGAGACATCGACCAGCCACAACATTCTGACCACTGACTGGTAAAGTGAGTACAATTATTATCTGGTGACAACGGCCTCTAAAAGTTGATGTATTAAAAGCAGAAAAAATAGACAAGTGTAAGGATTTGAGGGACTTTGACAAGGACCAAATTGTAATGTCTAGACGGCTGGGTCAGAGCAAGTCCAACACTGCACCTCTTGTGAGACGTTCCCACTCTCCAGCGGTCAGGACCAGCCAAAAGTGGTTCAAGGAAGGAGAACCGGCCAACCGGTGAGAGGGTCAAGGGTGGCCAAGGATCATTGATGGAGGTGGGGGAGGGAAGGATCATTGATGGAGGTGGGGAGGGAAGGATCATTGATGGAGGTGGGGAGGGAAGGATCATTGATGGAGGTGGGGGAGGGAAGGATCATTGATGGAGGTGGGGAGGGAAGGATCATTGATGGAGGTGGGGAGGGAAGGATCATTGATGGAGGTGGGGGAGGGAAGGATTATTGATGGAGGTGAGGAGGGAAGGCTCATTGATGGAGGTGGGGAGAGAAGGCTCATTGATGGAGGTGGGGAGGGGAGGCTCATTGATGGAGGTGGGGTGGGAAGGATTATTGATGGAGGTGAGGAGGGAAGGATCATTGATGGAGGTGGGGAGGGAAGGCTCATTGATGGAGGTGGGGGGAGGGAAGGATCATTGATGGAGGTGGGGAGAGAAGGCTCATTGATGGAGGTGAGGAGGGAAGGCTCATTGATGGAGGTGGGGAGGGGAGGCTCATTGATGGAGGTGGGGAGGGAAGGATCATTGATGGAGGTGGGGAGGGGAGGCTCATTGATGGAGGTGGGGAGGGAAGGATCATTGATGGAGGTGGAGAGGGGAGGCTCATTGATGGAGGTGGGGAGGGAAGGATCATTGATGGAGGTGGGGAGGAAAGTTTCATTGATGGAATTGGGGAGGGAAGGCTCATTGATGGAGGTGGGAAGGGAAGGCTCATTGATGGAGGTGGGGAGGGAAGGCTCATTGATGGAGGTGGGGAGGGAAGGATTATTGATGGAGGTGAGGAGGGAAGGATCATTGATGGAGGTGGGGAGGGAAGGCTCATTAATGGAGGTGGGGAGGGAAGGCTCATTAATGGAGGTGGGGAGGGAAGGATCATTGATGGATGTGAGGAAGGAAGGCCCATTGATGGACATGGAGGTGGGGAGAGAAGGCCCATTGTTGAAGGTGGAGGTGGGGAGGGAAGGCTCATTGATGGACATGGAGGTGGGGAGAGAAGGCCCATTGTTGAAGGTGGAGGTGGGGAGGGAAGGCTCATTGATGGAGGTGGGGAAGGGAAGGCTCATTGATGGAGGGGGAGGGAAGGCTCATTGATGGAGGTGGGGAGAGAAGGCTTATTGATGGAGGTATGGGGGGGAAGCTCATTGATGGAAGTGGGGAGGGAAGGCTCATTGAGGGAGGTATGGGGGGGGAGGCTCATTGATGGAGGTGGGGAGGGAAGGCTCATTGATGGAGGTGGGGAGGGAAGGCTCATTGATGGAGGTGGAGGTGGGGAGGGAAGGCTCATTGGTGGAGGTGGGGAGGGAAGGCTCATTGATGGAGGTGGGGAGGGAAGGCCATTGATGGAGGTGGGGGGAGGGAAGGCTCATTGATGGAGGGGGAGGGAAGGCTCATTGATGGAGGTGGAGGTGGGGAGGGAAGGCTCATTGGTGGAGGTGGGGGAGGGAAGGCTCATTGATGGAGGTGGGGAGGGAAGGCTTATTGATGGAGGTGGGGAGGGAAGGCTCATTGATGGAGGTGG
Organism: Aquarana catesbeiana; assembly: GCF_042186555.1. Lineage (NCBI taxonomy): Eukaryota > Metazoa > Chordata > Amphibia > Anura > Ranidae > Aquarana > Aquarana catesbeiana. The sequence continues at coordinate 234,458 of NC_133328.1, read as the reverse complement.
GGAGGGAAGGCTTATTGATGGAGGTGGGGAGGGAAGGATCATTGATGGAGGTGGGGAGGGAAGGCTCATTGATGGAGGTGGGGGAGGGAAGGCTCATTGATGGAGGTGGGGAGGGAAGGCTTATTGATGGAGGTGGGGAGGGAAGGCTCATTGATGGAGGTGGAGGTGGGGAGGGAAGGCTCATTGATGGAGGTGGGGAGGGAAGGCTCATTGATGGAGGTGGGGAGGGAAGGCTCATTGATGGAGGTGAAGAGGGAAGGCTCATTGATGGAGGTGGGGAGGGAAGACTCATTGGTGGAGGTGGGGAGGGAAGGCTCATTGATGGAGGTGAGGAGGGAAGGCTTATTGATGGAGGTGGGGAGGGAAGGATCATTGATGGAGGTGGGGAGGGAAGGCTCATTGATGGAGGTGGAGGTGGGGAGGGAAGGCTCATTGATGGAGGTGGGGAGGGAAGGCTTATTGATGGAGGTGGGGAGGGAAGGCTCATTGATGGAGGTGGAGGTGGGGAGGGAAGGCTCATTGATGGAGGTGGGGAGGGAAGGCTCATTGATGGAGGTGGGGAGGGAAGGCTCATTGATGGAGGTGAAGAGGGAAGGCTCATTGATGGAGGTGGGGAGGGAAGACTCATTGATGGAGGTGGGGAGGGGAGGCTCATTGATGGAGGTGGGGAGGGAAGGCTTATTGATGGAGGTGGGGAGGGAAGGCTCATTGATGGAGGTGGGGAGGGAAGGCTCATTGATGGAGGTGGGGAGGGGAGGCTCATTGATGGAGGTGGGGAGGGAAGACTCATTGATGGACATGGAGGTGGGGAGAGAAGGTCCATTGTTGAAGGTGGAGGTGGGGAGGGAAGGCTTATTGATGGAGGTGGGGAGGGAAGGATCATTGATGGAAGTGGAGGTGAGGAGGGAAGGCTCATTGATGGAGGTGAGGAAGGAAGGCCATTGATGGAAGTGGAGGTGGGGAGGGAAGGCTCATTGATGGACATGGAGGTGGGGAGAGAAGGTCCATTGTTGAAGGTGGAGGTGGGGAGGGAAGGCTCCTTGATGGACTGGTGACAGGATGTTAAAAAAAAATTGAAAATTGAAATTTTTTTTTTTTACATTTCTTAATTTTCCCAAAAATTGTGACAAAAAAATTACAACTTCAAAAAACTTGCCATACCCCTTACCTCAGACTGTCTACTTTCCAAAAAGGGGTGATTTGGGGGGTATTTGTATTGGGGGGTGATTTGGGGGTATTTGTAACTTTCCTACAGACTAAATTATATACACTGATTTGGGTTATTTTCATTTTGGGGGTATTTGAACTGGATGGGGGGGGGGGTGATTTGGGGGGTATTTGTGCTGTGGGGGGTGATTTGGAGGATATTTTGACTGGGGATGATTTGGTGGGTATTTGTACCATGGGGGGGGGGTGATTTGGGGGTTATTTGTACTGGGGGGGGGTGATTTGGGGGTTATTTGTACTGGGGGGTGATTTGGGGGGTATTTATACTGGGGGGTGATTTGGGGAGGTATTTGTACTGGGGGGTGATTTGGGGGGTATTTGTACTGGAGGGTGATTTGGAGGTATTTGTACTGGGGGGTGATTTGTGGGGTATTTGTACTGGGGGTGATTTGGGGGTATTTGTACTGGGGAGTGATTTGGGGGGTATTTGTACTGGGGGGTGATTTGGGGGGTATTTGTACTGGGGGGATGATTTGGGGGGTATTTGTACTGGGGGTGATTTGGGGGTATTTGTACTGGGGAGTGATTTGGGGGGTATTTGTACTGGGGGGATGATTTGGGGGGTATTTGTACTGGGGGTGATTTGGGGGGTATTTGTACTGGGGGTGATTTGGGGGGTATTTGTACTGGGGGGTGATTTGGGGGGTATTTGTACTGGGGGGTGATTTGGGGGGTATTTGTACTGGGGGGTGATTTGGGGGGTATTTGTACTGGGGGTGATTTGGGGGTATTTGTACTGGGGAGTGATTTGGGGAGGTATTTGTACTGGGGGGTGATTTGGGGGGTATTTGTACTGGGGGTGATTTGGGGGTATTTGTACTGGGGGGTGATTTGGGGGTATTTGTACTGGGGAGTGATTTGGGGGGTATTTGTACTGGGGGGTGATTTGGGGGGTATTTGTACTGGGGGGTGATTTGGGGGGTATTTGTACTGGGGGGTGATTTGAGGGGTATTTGTACTGGGGGGTGATTTGGGGGGTATTTGTACTGGGGGGTGATTTGGGGAGGTATTTGTACTGGGGGGTGATTTGGGGGGTATTTGTACTGGGGGTGATTTGGGGGTATTTGTACTGGGGGGTGATTTGGGGGTATTTGTACTGGGGGGTGATTTGGGGGGTATTTGTACTGGGGGTGATTTGGGGGTATTTGTACTGGGGGGTGATTTGGGGGTATTTGTACTGGGGAGTGATTTGGGGGGTATTTGTACTGGGGGGGTGATTTGGGGGGTATTTGTACTGGGGGGTGATTTGGGGGTATTTGTACTGGGGAGTGATTTGGGGGGTATTTGTACTGGGGGGTGATTTGGGGGGTATTTGTACTGGGGGGTGATTTGGGGGGTATTTGTACTGGGGGGTGATTTGAGGGGTATTTGTACTGGGGGGTGATTTGGGGGGTATTTGTACTGGGGGGTGATTTGGGGAGGTATTTGTACTGGGGGGTGATTTGGGGGGTATTTGTACTGGGGGTGATTTGGGGGTATTTGTACTGGGGGGTGATTTGGGGGTATTTGTACTGGGGAGTGATTTGGGGGGTATTTGTACTGGGGGGTGATTTGGGGGGTATTTGTACTGGGGGGTGATTTGAGGGGTATTTGTACTGGGGGGTGATTTGGGGGGTATTTGTACTGGGGGGTGATTTGGGGGGTATTTGTACTGGGGGGTGATTTGGGGGGTATTTGTACTGGGGGGGTGATTTGGGGAGGTATTTGTACTGGAGGATGATTTGGGGGGTATTTGTACTGGGGGGTGATTTGGGGGGTATTTGTACTGGAGGATGATTTGGGGGGTATTTGTACTGGGGGGATGATTTGGGGGGTATTTGTACTGGGGGGGATGATTTGGGGGGTATTTGTACTGGGGGGATGATTTGGGGGGTATTTGTACTGGGGGGGATGATTTGGGGGGTATTTGTACTGGGGGGATGATTTGGGGGGTATTTGTACTGGGGGGATGATTTGGGGGGTATTTGTACTGGGGGGGGGTGATTTGGGGGGTATTTGTACTGGGGGGATGATTTGGGGGGTATTTGTACTGGGGGGATGATTTGGGGGGTATTTGTACTGGGGGGGGTGATTTGGGGGGTATTTGTACTGGGGGGGTGATTTGGGGGGTATTTGTACTGGGGGGATGATTTGGGGGGTATTTGTACTGGGGGGGTGATTTGGGGGGGTATTTGTACTGGGGGGATGATTTGGGGGGTATTTGTACTGGGGGGATGATTTGGGGGGTATTTGTACTGGGGGGGGTGATTTGGGGGGTATTTGTACTGGGGGGGTGATTTGGGGGTATTTGTACTGGGGGGTGATTTGGGGGTATTTGTACTGGGGAGTGATTTGGGGGGTATTTGTACTGGGGGGTGATTTGGGGGGTATTTGTACTGGGGGGTGATTTGGGGGGTATTTGTACTGGGGGGGTGATTTGGGGAGGTATTTGTACTGGAGGATGATTTGGGGGGTATTTGTACTGGGGGGTGATTTGGGGGGTATTTGTACTGGAGGATGATTTGGGGGGTATTTGTACTGGGGGGATGATTTGGGGGGTATTTGTACTGGGGGGGATGATTTGGGGGGTATTTGTACTGGGGGGATGATTTGGGGGGTATTTGTACTGGGGGGGATGATTTGGGGGGTATTTGTACTGGGGGGATGATTTGGGGGGTATTTGTACTGGGGGGATGATTTGGGGGGTATTTGTACTGGGGGGGGGTGATTTGGGGGGTATTTGTACTGGGGGGATGATTTGGGGGGTATTTGTACTGGGGGGATGATTTGGGGGGTATTTGTACTGGGGGGGGTGATTTGGGGGGTATTTGTACTGGGGGGGTGATTTGGGGGGTATTTGTACTGGGGGGATGATTTGGGGGGTATTTGTACTGGGGGGGTGATTTGGGGGGTATTTGTACTGGGGGGATGATTTGGGGGGTATTTGTACTGGGGGGATGATTTGGGGGGTATTTGTACTGGGGGGATGATTTGGGGGGTATTTGTACTGGGGGGGGTGATTTGGGGGGTATTTGTACTGGGGGGGTGATTTGGGGGGTATTTGTACTGGGGGGTGATTTGGGGGGTATTTGTACTGGGGGGGTGATTTGGGGGGTATTTGTACTGGGGGGATGATTTGGGGGGTATTTGTACTGGGGGGTGATTTGGGGGGTATTTGTACTGGGGGGATGATTTGGGGGGTATTTGTACTGGGGGGTGATTTGGGGGGTATTTGTACTGGGGGGGTGATTTGGGGGGTATTTGTACTGGGAGGTGATTTGGGGGGTATTTGTACTGGGGGGTGATTTGGGGGGTATTTGTACTGGGGAGGTGATTTGGGGGGTATTTGTACTGGGGGGTGATTTGGGGGGTATTTGTACTGGGGGGTGATTTGGGGGGTATTTGTACTGGGGGGTGATTTGGGGGGTATTTGTACTGGGGGGTGATTTGGGGAGTATTTGTACTGGGGGGGTGATTTGGGGGGTATTTGTACTGGGGGGATGATTTGGGGGGTATTTGTACTGGGGGGTGATTTGGGGGGTATTTGTACTGGGGGGATGATTTGGGGGGTATTTGTACTGGGGGGATGATTTGGGGGGTATTTGTACTGGGGGGTGATTTGGGGGGTATTTGTACTGGGGGGTGATTTGGGGAGGTATTTGTACTGGAGGATGATTTGGGGGGTATTTGTACTGGGGGGTGATTTGGGGGGTATTTGTACTGGAGGATGATTTGGGGGGTATTTGTACTGGGGGGATGATTTGGGGGGTATTTGTACTGGGGGGGGATGATTTGGGGGGTATTTGTACTGGGGGGATGATTTGGGGGGTATTTGTACTGGGGGGGATGATTTGGGGGGTATTTGTACTGGGGGGATGATTTGGGGGGTATTTGTACTGGGGGGATGATTTGGGGGGTATTTGTACTGGGGGGGGGTGATTTGGGGGGTATTTGTACTGGGGGGATGATTTGGGGGGTATTTGTACTGGGGGGATGATTTGGGGGGTATTTGTACTGGGGGGGGTGATTTGGGGGGTATTTGTACTGGGGGGGTGATTTGGGGGGTATTTGTACTGGGGGGATGATTTGGGGGGTATTTGTACTGGGGGGGTGATTTGGGGGGTATTTGTACTGGGGGGATGATTTGGGGGGTATTTGTACTGGGGGATGATTTGGGGGGTATTTGTACTGGGGGGATGATTTGGGGGGTATTTGTACTGGGGGGGGTGATTTGGGGGGTATTTGTACTGGGGGGGTGATTTGGGGGGTATTTGTACTGGGGGGTGATTTGGGGGGTATTTGTACTGGGGGGGTGATTTGGGGGGTATTTGTACTGGGGGGTGATTTGGGGGGTATTTGTACTGGGGGGATGATTTGGGGGGTATTTGTACTGGGGGGTGATTTGGGGGGTATTTGTACTGGGGGGGTGATTTGGGGGGTATTTGTACTGGGAGGTGATTTGGGGGGTATTTGTACTGGGGGGGTGATTTGGGGGGTATTTGTACTGGGGGGTGATTTGGGGGGTATTTGTACTGGGGGGGTGATTTGGGGGGTATTTGTACTGGGGGGATGATTTGGGGGGTATTTGTACTGGGGGGTGATTTGGGGGGTATTTGTACTGGGGGGATGATTTGGGGGGTATTTGTACTGGGGGGTGATTTGGGGGGTATTTGTACTGGGGGGTGATTTGGGGGGTATTTGTACTGGGAGGTGATTTGGGGGGTATTTGTACTGGGGGGTGATTTGGGGGGTATTTGTACTGGGGAGGTGATTTGGGGGGTATTTGTACTGGGGGGTGATTTGGGGAGTATTTGTACTGGGGGGGGTGATTTGGGGGGTATTTGTACTGGGGGGATGATTTGGGGGGTATTTGTACTGGGGGGATGATTTGGGGGGTATTTGTACTGGGGGGGGTGATTTGGGGGGTATTTGTACTGGGGGGGTGATTTGGGGGGTATTTGTACTGGGGGGTGATTTGGGGGGTATTTGTACTGGGGGGGTGATTTGGGGGGTATTTGTACTGGGGGGATGATTTGGGGGGTATTTGTACTGGGGGGTGATTTGGGGGGTATTTGTACTGGGGGGTGATTTGGGGGGTATTTGTACTGGGGGGTGATTTGGGGGGTATTTGTACTGGGGGGGTGATTTGGGGGGTATTTGTACTGGGAGGTGATTTGGGGGGTATTTGTACTGGGGGGTGATTTGGGGGGTATTTGTACTGGGGAGGTGATTTGGGGGGTATTTGTACTGGGGGGTGATTTGGGGGGTATTTGTACTGGGGGGTGATTTGGGGGGTATTTGTACTGGGGAGGTGATTTGGGGGGTATTTGTACTGGGGGGTGATTTGGGGAGTATTTGTACTGGGGGGGTGATTTGGGGGGTATTTGTACTGGGGGGATGATTTGGGGGGTATTTGTACTGGGGGGTGATTTGGGGGGTATTTGTACTGGGGGGATGATTTGGGGGGTATTTGTACTGGGGGGATGATTTGGGGGGTATTTGTACTGGGGGGTGATTTGGGGGGTATTTGTACTGGGGGGTGATTTGGGGGGTATTTGTACTGGGGGGATGATTTGGGGGGTATTTGTACTGGGGGGTGATTTGGGGGGTATTTGTACTGGGGAGGTGATTTGGGGGGTATTTGTACTGGGGGGGTGATTTGGGGGGTATTTGTACTGGGGGGGTGATTTGGGGGTATTTGTACTGGGAGGTGATTTGGGGGGTATTTGTATGGGGGGTGATTTGGGGGGTATTTGTACTGGGGAGGTGATTTGGGGCGTATTTGTACTGGGGGGATGATTTGGGGGGTATTTGTACTGGGGGGTTGATTTGGGGGGTATTTGTACTGGGGGGATGATTTGGGGGGTATTTGTACTGGGGGGTGATTTGGGGAGTATTTGTACTGGGGGGTGATTTGGGGGGTATTTGTACTGGGGGGATGATTTGGGGGGTATTTGTACTGGGGGGTGATTTGGGGGGGTATTTGTACTGGGGGGATGATTTGGGGGGTATTTGTACTGGGGGGATGATTTGGGGGGTATTTGTACTGGGGGGTGATTTTGGGGGGTATTTGTACTGGGGGGGTGATTTGGGGGGTATTTGTACTGGGGGGGTGATTTTGGGGGAGGTATTTGTACTGGAGGATGATTTGGGGGGTATTTGTACTGGGGGTGTGATTTGGGGGGTATTTGTACTGGAGGATGATTTGGGGGGTATTTGTACTGGGGGGATGATTTGGGGGTATTTGTACTGGGGGGGGATGATTTGGGGGGTATTTGTACTGGGGGGATGATTTGGGGGGTATTTGTACTGGGGGGGATGATTTGGGGGGTATTTGTAACTGGGGGGGATGATTTGGGGGGTATTTGTACTGGGGGGATTGTATTTGAGGGGGGAGTATTTGTTACTATTTGTACTGGGGGGATGATTTGGGGGGTATTTGTACTGGGGGGATGATTTGGGGGGTATTTGTACTGGGGGGGGTGATTTGGGGGGTATTTGTACTGGGGGGGTGATTTGGGGGGTATTTGTACTGGGGGGATGATTTGGGGGGTATTTGTACTGGGGGGATGATTTGGGGGGTATTTGTACTGGGGGGATGATTTGGGGGGTATTTGTACTGGGGGGGGTGATTTGGGGGGTATTTGTACTGGGGGGGTGATTTGGGGGGTATTTGTACTGGGGGGTGATTTGGGGGGTATTTGTACTGGGGGGATGATTTGGGGGGTATTTGTACTGGGGGGATGATTTGGGGGGTATTTGTACTGGGGGGTGATTTGGGGAGTATTTGTACTGGGGGGTGATTTGGGGAGTATTTGTACTGGGGAGGTGATTTGGGGGGTATTTGTACTGGGGGGTGATTTGGGGAGTATTTGTACTGGGGAGGTGATTTGGGGGGTATTTGTACTGGGGGGTGATTTGGGGAGTATTTGTACTGGGGGTTGATTTGGGGGGTATTTGTACTGGGGGGTGATTTGGGGGGTATTTGTACTGGGGGGTGATTTGGGGGGTATTTGTACTGGGGGGTGATTTGGGGGGTATTTGTACTGGGGGGTGATTTGGGGAGTATTTGTACTGGGGGGTTGATTTGGGGGGTATTTGTACTGGGGGGATGATTTGGGGGGTATTTGTACTGGGGGGTGATTTGGGGAGTATTTGTACTGGGGGGATGATTTGGGGGGTATTTGTACTGGGGGGATGATTTGGGGGGTATTTGTACTCTCCTGGCATTTTTGGGCCTCAAGAAATGAGATGGGCCGTCAGTACATCAGAATTGATCGATTGATCAGATATATATATCCCATAGTCTGTGGTCTCTATAACTTCCCTACAGACTAAATAATATTCACTGATTTGGGGGATTTTCATCAAAGAAATGGAGCAGAATAGATTTTGGCCGAAATTTATGAAGAAAGATTATTTAGTTGCAAAATTTTAAAACAGAAATGAAGAAAAACTCTTTTTTTCCCCAAAACCTTTTTTTGTTTATTTAGCTAAAAAAAATACCATCAGAAGAAAATGCTCAATCTGTCCCCAAAAAATGCTCAATGTCACCTGGGTCCAGTGTCACATGACTGCGCACTTTTCATTCAAAATGCAACAACGTTGAAAGCTGAAGAATGACCTGGGCAGGAAGTGGGGGGGGGGTCCCCCGGTATTGAAGGGGTTAATACATACAGTACATCGATCGGTCAGCAAGTGGTTAATGTAATACTCATGGGAGCATTGTAATAAAAACCTCAAATGTGCTGAACCTACAGAGGAGTTATTTGGGAAGATTCCGGATGTCTCTTCTTGATCCCTACTACAAGAAACGTTCGGGCTCCACAGATCCAGTCCGGTGTGTCATAATATACGGATCGTCCATCGATCTCATGGAGGGATCTGAACATGTAAAGGAGGTTTAACGAGTTCATCACAAATAGTCCATAAAGATATAGAGAAATGAGATCCGAATCCTCCAGTGTGCGGCCCCATCCTCCGATCCCGGAGATATACGACTTATAATTATGAATGACTGAAACTCATTTAAAATGAAATTAAGAATGGAAGTAATGAAAGTCATATTCTCCATCTGTTGGCAGCGCCCCCCTCGGGCATATCAGAAGACACTCGATGCTTCGCTATACGCGGGTTTACCACGAAGAATCTCATCACTGACCTTGTGGTAGATATTCGAAGGTCCCAACACCGAGCGAATCGCCGATCCAAATACACAGAGAATTTATTCCTTACACCAGTGGTGGTCAACTTATGAGCTAAAGGGGCCCTTCAGTGTGGCCCCTGACATCACCCGGGGGGCCACACATAATGTTCAGTATATGAAATGCTGGAGAGGAGTGTCAGAGACTGAAGACCTGATAGTGGAGATGAGGGTCAGAGAGTGAGGACAGGATACATTGTTGGCGGGGAGATGCAATGTCTCCATGCAGGCTTGTGGTGCAGTGTGACTATTAACCCCATTCAGCCCCCCGTCGAAATTGGGCCCAATTAGCCATTTTCCCTCCCCGGTGTCATGTGACTCGTTAGTGTTACAAGGTCTCAGGTGTGAATGGGGAGCAGGTGTGTTAAATTTGGTGTTATCGCTCTCACTCTGTCATACTGGTCACTGGAAGTACAACATGGCACCTCATGGCAAAGAACTCTCTGAGGATCTGAAGAAAAGAATTGTTGCTCTACATAAAGATGGCCTAGGCTATAAGAAGATTGCCAAGACCCTGAAACTGAGCTGCAGCACGGTGGCCAAGACCATACAGCGGTATAACAGGACAGGTTCCACTCAGAACAGGCCTCGCCATGGTCCACCAAAGAAGTTGAGGTCACGTGCTCAGTGTCATATCCAGAGGTTGTCTTTGGGAAATAGACGTATGAGTGCTGCCAGCATTGCTGCAGAGGTTGAAGGGGTGGGGGGGTCAGCCTGTCAGTGCTCAGACCATACGCCGCACACTGCATCAAATTGGTCTGCATGGCTGTCATCCCAGAAGGAAGCCTCTTCTAAAGATGATGCACAAGAAAGTCCGCAAACAGTTTGCTGAAGACAAGCAGACTAAGGACATGGATTACTGGAACCATGTCCTGTGGTCTGATGAGACCAAGATAAACGTATTTGGTTCAGATGGTGACAAGCGTGTGTGGGGGCAACCAGGTGAGGAGGACAAAGACAAGTGTGTCTTGTCTACAGTCAAGCATGGTGGTGGGAGTGTCATGGTCTGGGGCTGCATGAGTGCTGCCGACACTGGGGGCTACAGATCATTGAGGGAACCATGAATGCCAACATGTACTGTGACCTACTGAAGCAGAGCATGATCCCCTCCCTTCAGAGACTGGACTGCAGGGCAGTATTCCAACATGATAACCACCCCAAACTCACCTCCAAGACCACCACTGCCTTGCTAAAGAAGCTGAGGGTAAAGGTGATGGACTGGCCAAGCATGTCTCCAGACCTAAACCCTATTGATCATCTGTGGGACATCCTCAAACAGAAGGTGGAGGAGCACAAGGTCTCTAACATCAACCAGCTCTGTGATGTCATCATGGAGGAGTGGAAGAGGACTCCAGTGGCAACCTGTGAAGCTCTGGTGACCTCCATGCCCAAGAGGGTTAAGGCAGTGCTGGAAAATAATGGAGGCCACACAAAATATTGACACTTTGGGCCCAATTTGGAGATTTTCACTTAGGGGTGTACTGACTTTTGTTGCCAGCGGTTTAGACATTAATGGCTGTGTGTTGAGTTATTTTGAGGGGACAGCAAATTTACACTGTTATACAAGCTGTACACTCACTACTTTACATTGTAGACAAGTGTCATTTCTTCAGTGTTGTCACATGAAAAGATAGAAGAAAAGATTTACACAAATGTCACTGAGGGGTGTACTTACTTTTGTCAGATACTGTATATAGATAGTGGAGAAAAAGACACATTGTATACTGGAGGAGAAAAAAATACATTGTATACAAAGCAGTAGCAAGAAATATACAGCTAGATTTAAAAAATATATATATTTTTTAACTATTTTGGGTCAGTTTTCCTTTGATAATAAAAAAAAAATCAGGAGATATCCATACCATTTACCACCAAATGAAAGCCCAAAGAACGCGATATAATCCACCTGGATACACACAGTAGTTGTGATGAGATGTACGGTTTTACACATGTCAAAGTTGCAAAATTGTGCTTAGGCATTAACATTTGTTTTACACTTAGGTAGGAAGGGGTTAATTAAAAAAATATATATAATACAATTTTTACTACTTTGTGCCAGTTTTGCTATGATAATAAAATCAAACACTACAGGAGGAGAAGTGGGCGTGGCTATGCATTTCTGGGGCTCTGTCCCCTTTATCAAGCCTCTTGATAAAGGGAGCAGGGCACTGGAAATTTGTCACCACGTCCACTTCTCCTCCCATAGTGTGTGACATCAGGGACGAGCCTCCCCACTGTCCACAGTGCTGCTACGAGATCTGACAGAGTTTGCCTTCAGCCAACCTTCTTTATTAGGACAAAGAAGACTTTGTTTGGTAATATTGTCTTGCAAAAAAATAAAAAATTGAATGCACTTCATAGACCCTCTATAGGCCCTCCATAGACCATCCATTGACCATCCATAGACCTTCCACAGGCCCTCCATAGGCCCTCCATAGACCATCCATTGACCATCCATAGACCTTCCACAGGCCCTCCATAGACACTCAATAGACCTTCCATTGACTCTCCATATTCCTTCCATAGACCCTCCAACTCTCCATAGATCCTCCATAATCCTTCCATAGACCCTCCATAGACTCTCTATAGACCTTCCATAGACCCTCCATAGACCCTCCATAGACACTCCACAGACCCTCCATAGACCCTCCACAGGCCCTACATAGACCATCCATAGACCTTCCATAGACCCTCCATAGACTCTCCATAGACCTTCCATAGACTCTCCATAGACCCTTCATAGACTCTCTATAGACCCTCCATAGACCCCCCCCCCCCCATTGACACTCCATAGACCCTAATGTTACCGTGAGGGTATTCCCAGCTTTTGTTAACAGCTATGGCATAAGCTGTGGGGGGATGTGGAGCTTCAGAGCAGAGGTCTCCAAACTATGGCCACGGACCACATCCAGTCTGCTAAAAGATTTTATCCAGCCCTCAGCTGGGGTCAGTGGTGTATCTTCAACATGCACAGATTGAGGATTTAGGTCAGCAGAAGCTGCCTATGGTGTATGCTTCATCCCCTCCAACTCTCATCCAGGCATTGTAAGAGGGACACTGATGTAAGGAAGGGTGCAGATGTAAAAGGGAACCTCATGTAAGGGGGAACTTTGATGTAAGGAGAACTATAATGGGGAAAATATATATGTGAATACCGCGCTGCTAAAGAAAACATAAGCAGCTAACACAAACAAGTGATCTAAACCTGTGAAAAATGAAGTGTAAATGGGAAAGTGCAGCACTTCTGAGATGATGTCCGGTAGGACGAAACGTGTCGGGACCGATTGCTGATACCAGTAACACTGCCTTATTTTATCTACTTTCAGCGCTGTATTTTATCTTCACAAATGTGAGTGTTTTACCTTCAATAAATAGGCTTTAAAGCTTTTTTATACAGTATCACGCTATGTGCTCTCACATCTTTTTCATATATGCTGTGAATATCTGACTGGATTTACCTTTGCCATATATACCTCCTACAAGTATTCTGATTATCCTTACTACATTTCCAGAGACCCTCACCTATACAAGCCTAATTGGCACAGTGGGTGTACACCCATCTGTGCCCAATTGTTCTGGTAAGCCCCCCACTTTTACATACGGTGGTGGATCTGCTATCAACACTTTATTACTATTTCCCCACGCTTTTTTGGTGTTTAAGATATATACACCTCAACGGATGTTTTATGGACTCACTTTCTTATATTATTTGGTGTTGGACATATATATATTCAAGTGGATGCTCTTTGGATTCAATTTTCGACAAGTGTGTCACTTTGAACATCTGCTAATTATGTTAATCTAACCTATGTACACTTTTGGAATATTCATTTACATTGTATATCATGAATCAATGTTAGTCATCACATACTTTCTAGCGCTGCACTTTCCCATTTACACTTAAAGCGGGGGGTCCACCCACACCGCCAAAAAAAAAAAAATATTAAAAGCCAGCAGCTACAAATACTGCAGCTGCTGACTTTTAATACATGGCCACTTACCTGTCCCGGGGTCCAGCGATGTTGGCAGGCGATGCCGAGAACCCGCTCGGTTCTCGGCAGCTGCTGCCGCCATCCTAGGTGAGGGAATCAGGAAGTGAAGCGTTGCGGCTTCGCTTCCCGGTTCCCTACTGCGCATGCGCGAGTCGCGCTGCGCGTCCCAAATGGTCCCCGCTCTCTCCTGGGAGCTGTGTGTTCCCAGCAGACAGCGCGGTCGGGACGGGTAGAGGCGTAGACTCCCATGGGAGTCTATGCCGGAAGTGGGTGCAAATAGCTGTCTGAGACAGGTATCTGCACCCCCCTCCCCCCTGAAAGGTGCCAAATGTGACACCGGAGGGGGGGAGGGTTCTGAAAAGCGAAAGTTCAATTTTTGTGTGGAACTCTGCTTTAATTTTGAACTATATTGGGGACCCTGATGTAAGGGGCAACTCCAATGTAAGGACAACTATAATGGGGACCCTGATGTAAGGGGGAACTCCGATGTAAGGACAACTATAATGGGGACCCTGATGTAAGGGGGAACTCCGATGTAAGGACAACTATAATGGGGACCCTGATGTAAGGGGGAACTCCGATGTAAGGACAACTATAATGGGGACCCTGATGTAAGGGGGAACTCCGATGTAAGGACAACTATAATGGGGACCCTGATGTAAGGGGGAACTCCGATGTAAGGGGAACTATAATGGGTCAGGTGCAGGTCTTTGGCCAGCTTTTGCAAAGCATTATGGGACATCCAGCTGGGCAGTTCCCACTGAACACCTTCCAAGTTTGGATTCAGTCTGAACCATCCAAACCAGTGGCAGTCTCTCGTAAGGGCCGCAGGGGCTGCACCCCCTTAATCTACATGCAGGGCGCCGGATACATGGATTTCAACTGGCTTTTTTTTTTTTTAAGCACATGATTAGAGCCTGAGGCTCTAATTGGCTTCAAAAAGGGTGGGCTTAGGGCACAGTGCCAATCCGCAACCTGGATGGGGTAAGTGCAGGGCTGGCAAGCGGCCTGGCGGGTGAGCGAGTGGGCGAGCGAAGCGACAAACCTGGGGTCAGACCAAACCCTGAGTTTTTTTACAGTTGTGCTGCACAGGAGACCTGAATTTTCTCTGCTGCAGTTCAGTAACCCTTACAGGTCTAGCCCCTCCCTGAGCCTGTGATTGGATAGCGAAAGGAGAAGCAGCAGACGGATGAGCTGATCTCTCTGCACTCTCCTCCTATCAGCATGTCCCTTGTTTGCACATGAGCAACTGATTGTCTCCTTGTGCTGCTTCTCCCTGCCCTACTCTGAGCTCTGCTGTACAGGGATACCAGGTTACATCCAGATACTTACACTTTCTTGCATTTGAAAAAGGAAAAAGATTTAATGATGTAATAAGGATTAAAGAACTGTATTGATTTGTGTGTTTTATATCTGCCTGGAGTTCCCTGGATACACTCCGGAGCCGTAGAAGATGAGGGAACATTAGGAAAATTATCCATTTTTGGAACTCATGGAAGGTAATTAGATTCCCGGCATGGGATATGGAGATATAGAAATTATAAAGCAAACAATAAAGGAAAATTGCATGGTTGATCTTCCTCCATTTATTGCACACACAGCATGTAAATCTTCCCAGCGAGTCTAACGAGGACATTCCAAACCCCAAGTGATAATTCAATGGAGCTTCTCAGGGCAATATCCATTAATGGGGTAATGGGGAATGCCGAGCGAATCGTAGTGATTGGAACTAAAGTCAGAGAGACGATAAATCTCCATACAGTGCCTTAGAGATTGGCATTGGCGGGAACTGCGGAGTAGGAAATTCCTGGTAGAGGGGGCAACTATAGCGAAGGAATATTGTATTCTTGTATTTCCTGTAATGATAGTATTTGGGATATGTGTTCCTTTTTTTCCCAATTTCTTTATTTCTACTTCTGCAACAAGCACACATGACATGTCCTCCCCGGCTTACACAACATGGTATTCCCTCCCCTGCTTACACATTTTACGCCCGCCCCTGCTTACACATGATATGTCCGTCCATCCCTGCTTACACATGGTACATCCGTTCCTGCTTACACATGGTACGCCCGTCCCTGCTTACACATGCTACTTCCGCCCCTGCTTACACATAGCATGCCCGCCCCTGCTTACACATGGCACACCCGCCCATGCTTACACATGGTACGTTCTCCCCTGCTTACGCATGGCATGTCTGCCCCTGCTTAAACATGGTACATCCGTCCCTGCTTACACATGGCATGTCCGCCCCTGCTTATACATGGCACGTCCGCCCCTGCTTACACATGGCACGCCCGCCCCTGCTTACACATAGCATGCCCGCCCCTGCTTACACATGGTACATCCGCCCCTGCTTACACATGGTACGTTCTCCCCTGCTTACACGTGGCATGTCTGCCCCTGCTTAAACATGGTACATCCGCCCCTGCTTACACATGGCACGCCCGCCCCTGCTTACACATGGCATGCCCGCCCCTGCTTGCACATGGTACATCTGTCCCTACTTACACATGCTACTTCCGCCCCTGCTTAAACATGCTACTTCCGCCCCTGCTTACACATGCTACTTCTGCCCCTGCTTACACATGGTACATCCGCCCCTGCTTACACATGGCACGCCCGCCCCTGCTTACACATAGCATGCCCGCCCCTGCTTACACATGGCATGCCCGCCCCTGCTTGCACATGGTACATCCGCCCCTGCTTAAACATGGTACATCCACCCCTGCTTACACAAGGTACTTCCGTCCCTGCTTACCCATGCAACTTCCACCCCTGCTTACCCATGCTACTTCCGCCCCTGCTAACACATGACACGTCTGCCCCTGCTTACACATGGTACATCCGTCCCTGCTTACACATGCTACTTCCGCCCCTGCTAACACATGACACGTCTGCCCCTGCTTACACATGGTACGCCCATCCCTGCTTACACATGCTACTTCCGCCCCTGCTTACACATGCTACTTCCGCCCCTGCTTACACATGCTACTTCCGCCCCTGCTTACACATGGCACGCCCACCCCTGCTTACACATAGCATGCCCGCCCCTGCTTACACATGGCACATCCACCCATGCTTACACATGATACGTCCACCCCTGCTTACACATGGTACATTCGCCCCTGCTTACACATGGTACATTCGCCCCTGCTTACACATGGTACGTCCTCCCCTGCTTACACATGGTACGTCCTCCCCTGCTTACACATAGTTCATCTGCCTCTGCTTACACATAGTACGTCCGCCCCTGCTTACAAATGGTACATCCATTCCTGCTTGTGGATGGCATATCTACCCCCTGCTTACACATGGTATGTCCACCCTTGGTTGCACATGGTACATGCGTCCCTGCTTTTACATGATACATCTGCCCCTCCTTACACATGGTACATCCGCCCCTGCTTACACATTGTACACCCGCCCCTGCTTACACATTGTACATCCGCCCCTGCTTACACATGGAACATCTACCTCTGTTACCTCTATTTACACATGGCATGTTTCTCCTGCTTACAATGGTCAACATAGAAAGGGTAAGCCATGCCACAGCCTATGTCCCTCACATTTACGGATGAGCTGTGAGTTTGGACTGAATTTTGCTTGTTTCCCAGCTAACAGGTAACTGGCCGGGTGGGGACAAGTCACTGTTAAAATGCTGTCAGCCGCTGGCTTCAAAACAACCAGGAGCCTAGAGCAGGAAGCTGTATCTTTAAGTAGTAACACCTTTGCTAAAAGTTTCACTTTCCACTGTTGGCAGAGGTTTGGCACAGCTGAACGCTCATTTAGTTAGGCCGTCCGCCAAACAGCTGAAATTCTGTTCATCATGGTTTGGACTGGACCAGTAACTCATCCCTAGTGAGAACACGCTAAGGGTCCAAAAACTCCCCATCTGCGGAGGTCTACGAAGGAAACAATTTGCTTTTAAGCCTTGGATGGGAGACCGCCAGAACCTGTAGGCTTTCTGTGTTTTTTTTTTTTTTAAATTTTTTCCCAGGGTGCCAGCTTTGCAGCGCCAAATTGAAGAGGGTTGAGGGCTTCTTTGGTGGGCGCCTACAGGTGCTGTAGGCTTTTTGTTTTTTGTTGGCTTTTTTGGCCAAGTTCAAGAAGGTCAAGGGCTCTAAAGGTGGGTGACTACGGCCCCATCATACTATATGCACCCGATCTCGTCTGATCATGGAGGTTAGGCAGTTGGGCCTGGATAATACTTGGATGGCAGATCACTGGGGAACACCAGGTGCTGTAGGCTTTTTGTTTTTTGGCCAAGGTTCCGGCTTGGGAAGCCCCAAGTTCAAGAAGGTCAAGGGCTCCAAAGGTGGGTGCCTACGGCCCCATCAGACTGAATGCACCCGATCTCGTCAGATCGTGGAGGTTAGGCAGAGTTGAGCCTGCATAGTACTTGGATGGCAGACCACTGCGGAATACCAGGTGCTGTTGGCTTTTTTGGCGAAGGTGCCAGCTTGGCAGACCTAAGTTCAAGTAGGTTGAGGGCCCCAATGGTGGGCGCCTATGGCCACATCACCATGAATGCCCTCAATCTCTACTGATCTCAGAGGCTAAGCAGGGTCGGGCATGGTTAGTACTTGAATGGGAGACCACCTGGGAATACTAGATTTTGTAGGCTTTTTGTTTTTTGTCGGCTTTTTTGGCCAAGGAGCTAGCTTTTAGGTCCCAAGTTCAAGAAGGTTGGGAGCTCCAATGGTACGCGCCTATGGCCACATCACCCTGAATGTGCCAGAACTCGAATGATCTTGGAGGCTAAGCAGTGCTGGGCCCGGTTAGTACTTGGATGGGAGACCGCTTGAGATTAGCAGGTTTTGAAGGCTTTTTGTTTTTTTGCTGGCTTTTTTGGCCAAAATATTAGCTTGTAGGTCCCAAGTTCAAGAAGGCTGGGGTCTTCAACAGTGAGCGCCTGTGGCCACATCTCCCTGAATGCACCCGATCTTGTCTGGTCTCGGAGCCTAAGCAGGGTTGGGACTGGTAAGTACTTGGATGGGAGACTGCCAGGGAATATCAGGTGCTGAAGACTTTTTAGACTTCATTGGCTTTTCTGGCCAAGGTGCCAGCTTGAAAACTGATGGCTGGAATAGTGGGCACCTACGGCCACATCACCTGGAATATGCCCGATCTCGTCTGATCTCGGAGGCTAAGCAGGGTCGAGCCTATTGCAGGGTTAAATGTGTATTCTGAAGGAACTCCATCCTGACAGATCTGTGACAGACATGGATCACGCCATGGCCTGCCTTGTCTCCGAATTGTATTGCAGGAGGTTGGCGATACTTAGCACTTCATAAAGAGTTTTTATTGGGTACTGTCTGTACACAGAAGTCGGCGGGATGTTGGATAATTCCATAATCTTGACGATGAACGGTTCCCGGAGAATTATACGGCCCGGGGGAGAGCGATAAGCCATGTAGAGCAGCAAGTTACGGTGACCTTTCTTTATTCTTTGAAAACCACCAGCTTCAGGAGGAATCAGCGGACTCATAAATCACCGTCACTCACCGGCTTGTAGGGACGGAGGAACGTCGGAGGGTTTCGGCGCATTTATCATTGTTTGGGGAATTCTGACATGTTTTTCTCCAATGAATTTAAAAAAAAGGAACTTTTTCCGAGAAGCTTCTCAGCGTGGAGACAAAACTGTCTGTGCGGGGGATGGGGTGTGTTTTTTTTGGGGGGGGGAATAGAATACTTTATCACATTATAGGAACTCCGAGCTTGGCAGGTGGATAGAAGGAAAGGAAATGGAATATCCGGCCAGATACTGGAAACAACATACAAAACTCTTATGTACTCATATTAATTTGATTATTGGTCCGATTTGTATAAAATAAGGTCCAGATGGGTCACACGGTGATCAGAGCCGCTGTATTTCCCTATAAAACGTCATAATATCCCCTCCAGGATCCGGCAGTATTCCCAGCAACACCACCAGCAATTCACAGGTACGGCCAACGCCTCATATTGTATTATGGGTGGGTCAGCATGGCTGTATGGGCCGGATAGTGAGACGAGGGTCAAGACTGTATCCAGGGTGGGTGCTGCTTATCTTCTTAGCAATGTACAATCATCCTCCTATATGTTGCTTTCCCTAGTCCCCTCCCCCTCCATGAAACTAAAAAAGAACCCTCCATTTTCATAACATACCATATTTTAGTTTCAGTGATGTCATCACCAGGTCTCTGTGCTTTTCTATGCAATGCAGGCAGATCATGTTCCAATTTGTTCTGAAAAGAACGCGATATAATCCACCTGGATACACACAGTGGTTGTGATGAGATGTACGGTTTTACTAACACATGTCAAAGTTGCAAAATTGTGCTTAGGCATTAACATTTGTTTTACCCCTAGGTAGGAAGGGGTTAATAAAAAAATATATAATACACTTTTTACTACTTTGTGCCAGTTTTCCTTCGATAATAAAATCAAACACTACAGGAGGAGAAGTGGGTGTGGCTATGTATTTCTGGGGCTCTGTCCCCTTTATCAAGCCTCTTGATAAAGGGAGCAGGGCACTGGAAACTTGTCACCGCGCCCACTTCTCCTCCCATAGTGTGTGACATCAGGGACGAGCCTCCCCACTGTCCACAGCGCTGCTACGAGATCTGACAGAGTTTGCCTTCAGCCAACCTTCTTTATTAGGACAAAGAAGACTTTGTTTGGTGATATTGCCTTGAAAAAAAAAATTGAATGCAATTCATAGACCCTCCATAGGCCCTCCATAGACATTCCATAATCCTTCTATAGACCCTCAATAGACTCTCCATAGACCCTCCATAATCCTTCCATAGACCTTCCATAGACCCTCCATAGCCCCTCCATAATCCTTCCATAGACCCTCCATAGACTCTCTATAGACCCTCCATAGACTATCCATAGACTCTCTATAGACCCTCCATAGACTCTCCATAGACCCTCCATAATCCTTCTATAGACCCTCCATAGACTCTCTGTAGACCCTCCATAGACTCTCCATAGACCCTCCATAGTCCTTCCATAGACCCTTCATAGACTCTCCATAGACCTTCCATAATCCTTCTATAGACCCTCAATAGACTCTCTATAGACCCTCCATAGACTCTCCATAGACCCTCCACAATCCTTCCATAGACCTTCCATAATCCTTCTATAGACCCTCCATAGGCCCTCCATAGACTCTCCATAGACCCTCCATAATCCTTCCATAGACCCTCCATAGACTCTCCATAGACCCTCCCTAATCCTTCAATAGACCCTCCATAGACTCTCTATAGACCCTCCATAGACTATCCATAGACCCTCCATAATCCTTCCATAGACCCTCCATAGACTCTCTATAGACCCTCCATAGACTCTCTATAGACCCTCCATAGACACTCCACAGACCCCCCCATTGACACTCCATAGACTCTAATGTTACTGTGAGGGTATTCCCAGCTTTTGTTAACAGCTATGTCATAAGCTGTGGGGGGATGTGGAGCAGGGGTCTCCAAACTATGGCTACGGACCACATCCAGTCTGCTGGGGTCAGTGGTGTATCTTCAACATGCACAGATTGCAGGCAGATCATGGCTGGTGGGAGGAGCCCGGCAGGGGGCTGTACATAGCTTCCTGAAAACATCACAGCCCCCCCGGCCTCAGTACTCCTCTCAGGAGCTCTCAGTCATGATGCAAGCAGTGGGAGGAGTTATGCAAATATCAAAATGGCTTGATGGGTGGGTGTCAGTCTGGAGGAGTGATGCTGAGCCTCCTTGATTGACAGATTGGAAATCCTAATGAAAGGGGCGGGGCCAGGGACAGTCAGGTTGGGGGGGGATAGAAGATGTTGGACAACCTTCAGATAATAAATGAGGCGGGCTCTGTGACAGACCCAACCAGGTCAGGGGGCTTTTGGAGGGGACTGCAGGGTGGCCTCTTGCCTACTGGCTATGGGCCCCCTGGCTTCTATGGGAACACTACTCTTTGGGAGGTGTGTTCCTGGGGGACCCTTGGAGTGGTGTTGCTTTGAATTTGGGATTGTCTCCCGGAAACACACAGACTCTGGGAATCTAGGCCCCGGATCCATATTTAGGGCCTCTATACCCATAACCACCAATGACTACTTTAGACTGTGAGACTCAGAGTAGATGTTAATATTATCAGTTCGAAGTATCACACTAAGGATTTAGAGTCAAATATATTTTTATAGTGTTTAGCAGAGTTAAACGATATAATATACATTACAGCTGGATGTTCAGTACAGGGAGGAGTACAACACAGGCTGCTTATTTGGTATACTTTTGATTGTAAACCGATAAAATATATATATATAACCGTTTGCTAGTAGGGGTCGGTTTAGCCCGCCATGTATTGCAGATATTATATTAAAGTTTAATGGTTATTTATGAAGATGTTATTTATTTAATTTTATAATTTGTTAATTAAAAGGCCGTCAAGGCCATTTACTCCAAAACCTGGTCAAGTCATTTGTGAAGGGTTTGGAGGTGGGGGGGGGAGAGTTTTGGGGATATAAGGTGTGATCAGGAAACTGGGCTTAAGTCCTACAAATGTCATGGCTCTGCACTCCCACCACATGAGGAGATAACTTCCCTCTGCGTCGCCGCATCTCCAACATGAAGTGGGGGCAGAGGGGAAGATTCTGTGGAGTGATTGAGGGTCCTTGTACCACCTAGATATAAGAGTTTGAAGTTCTTCTCTTGTGTGTAACAAGAGGTGGAAGATTTATGCGTGAAGTGCAATGACTTTTGACAGTCAGCCAAAGAGAGATCCTTTCCTAGGTCCGTGGTCCACCTCCTGGTGCAAGATGGGGGTTGGTCATGGATCAGTGAGGGTTGTAGTTTATAAATGGTGGAGAGTAGATGTTACAATAAGGATTTAGAGAAGATCTGTAAAAAAGAGTGGACCAAAATCCCTCCTGAGATGTGTGCAAACCTGGTCACCACCTACAAGAAACGTCTGACCTCTGTGATCGCCAACAAGGGTTTCTCCACCAACTACTAAGTCATGTTTTGCTTGAGGATCAAATAATTATTTTACTCACTGAACTGCAACTCCATTTATAACATGTTTTCTGGATTTTTGGTTGATATTCTGTCTCTATCATATAAAATACACCTATGATAAAAATTATAGACCCTTCATTTCTTTGTAAGTGGGCAAACTTACACCATCTGCAGGGGAGACAATCAGTATTTTCCCCCTCTGTATATATACAGACTAGGTGGAAGAAGTTCCGTTGCTGAGTTCTTCCTCACGCAGGAATAGAAGGACAAT
Organism: Aquarana catesbeiana; assembly: GCF_042186555.1. Taxonomy (NCBI): domain Eukaryota; kingdom Metazoa; phylum Chordata; class Amphibia; order Anura; family Ranidae; genus Aquarana; species Aquarana catesbeiana. Next base: position 211,802 of record NC_133328.1, on the reverse strand, counting down.
TTACAGAATGTGAAGGTTGTCTTGGAATGCCGGTCATGTATAGACGGGTGACACCTGCAATCAGTGCAAGGCAAGCGTTCTCTTAAGTAATCAGACAATGATATGCAGATGGAGGATCCTTATTTACATAATAACGCACTTTATTTTTTTTTTCCTCTGCGATTTCCTCTGTTGTAATTTGAGCTGATCGAGACGAGGACAAAAGTGTCAAAATATATCAGACAGAAAATAAAGCTCTTAGATCTTCATAGGGAAGATCCGCCACGTAAGTGAGACGCTACTTTTCTCATCAAACAATGTAGTGGAAGTGTCGGCGGTACGGATGGGAAGAGGCCCGGCTTCAACATCACCTTCAACAAAGGAATGACTAGGCGACAATTACAGTATACTTTACTTTAATGTAATATCATTTTACTTTGCCACCAAGCTACCATTGTTCCGGTGTAGGCTGCACCATGTGTCCACCATACATTCACCGGCCACTTTATTAGGTACACCTTGCTACTAGGGATGAGCCGAACACCCCCCCCCACTTTGCACCAGAACATGCGAACAGGCAAAAAGTTTGTTCGAACACGCAAACACCGTTAAAGTCTATGGGACACGAACGTGAAAAAACAAAAGTGCTAATTTTAAAAAAGCTAATATGCAAGTTATTGTCATAAAAAGGGTTTGGGGACCCGGATCCTGCCCCAGGGGACATGGATCAATGCAAAAAGAAGTTTTAAAAACGGCCATTTTTTCGGGAGCAGTGATTTTAATAATGCTTAAAGTGATATAATAAAAATTAAATATTCCTTTAATTATCGTACCTGGGGGGTGTCTATAGTATGCCTGTAAAGTGGCGCGTGTTTCCCATGTTTAGAACAGTCCCTGCACAAAATGACATCTTTTTGCCTGAGTGTTTGCGTAGCCCCTTAAACGCGTACGGGGCACCTCTGGTTCAGAGGACAAATCTACAGAAGAAGCCATAGAGGAAGAAGAAGAGGAGGGGCTGGAGGAGAGAGGTGTAGCAGAAACACCACTAGCATTTTGGAGGCGTGGTGGTGGAACAAGCTCCAATAATACTGAACCCTGTCCTGCATCCTTCCCAGCTCCCAGCTGAGTAACCCAGTGCGCTGTGAAGGAAAGGTAACGTCCCTGCCCATGCCTGCTAGACCATTAGTCAGTGGTAATATACACCTTACTGCTGACCGCCCTGTCCATCGAGACCAAAACATTGCCTTCCACATGCTGGTAGAGAGCCAGAATGGCCTTCCGTGAAAAGAAATGGCGTTTTGGAGGTACAGCACATTCCACAAATTCACGAAAGGGGGCAGAGTCTACCAGCTGAAAAGGCAGCAGTTGCAGTGCTAGCAATTTGGCCAAGCTAGCATTCAGACGCTGAGCATGTGGATGGCTGGGACCGAATTTCTTTTTAAGGTTTAGCAACTGGGGTAGGGAAATGTGCCTGCTAAAATCAGATGGTGGTGTACTGATAGCAGATTGTCTGCAAGTACTTGGGACACCTATTGCTATACCTTCAATCCTCTCAGTGCAGGTTTTTGAGAGGACTGGAGGTATAGTGGGGTTGGGGATCCCAGATGAGGAGCAAGGAGAAGTCCACCTTTTTTTTTGATGTGGGTCTTTCAAGTGCTGTTGCCAACGAACTTGTTAACTTATGAGTTTATGTGAAATCTCCATTAATAGCTGTAAAATATTGTAATTATAAATATATTTCATTTAGCTTGCATCTATGTAGGGCGGAAAATATTATCTTCACAGAAATCTCTGGTAGACCAATCAAGTCGGTGCCTAGGCTTGTATATACAAACAATGGGATCCAAACCTCATTGTTTTACACATACTCAGTTCAAAGGATCCCATGCTGGGATATGCATGCCACGCCATTTTTTTTTAATTTGGGTGCGGGGTTCCCCTTAATATCCATACCATAGAATATCCATACCAGACCCAAAGAGCCTAGTAATGGGCTGGGGGGGACCCCATGCCATTTTTCTCAATGATTTTTATCTATCTTGCCAGGACCTGACAATTCATTACAGCCACAAACAGTTTTAAATGACTTTTTTCCTTTAGAAATGTCATTTTGCTGTGGTATTGTTATAAATACGGGAAAACTGCGCCACTTTACAGGCATACTATAGACACCCCCCAGGCACAATATTTAAAGGAATATTTCACTTTTATTGTTTCACTTTAAGCATTATTAAAATCACTGCTCCTGAAAAATCAGCAATTTTTGAAAAACATTTTTTCATTGATCCATGTCCCCTGGGGCAGGACCCGGGTCCCCAAACACTTTTTATGACAAAAACTTGCATATAAGCCTTTAAAATGAACACTTTCGTTTTTTCACATTCGTGTCCCATAGACTTCAACGGTGTTCACGTGTTCGAACGAACTTTTTGCATGTTGGCATGTTCTTCTGCTCATCCCTAGCCTCCACCCATTAGAGGATAGAGCAGGAACACAGAGGTGAGAGGGCAAAACCTGTGAGAGACACAGACAGTCCTGAAAGTGACAGTTTGGACTTCAGGAGAAGATCCCTCGGGAACCACAGACATCAGACACAATAGCCTTGGCCACCTCATGATAGTTGGTGTGCTCTACTAGTGGCTCAGATTCTAGTTATAACCTTCCCAGGCCACATTTACTGCACTGTCATCAGGATTTTTTCAAACAATAGGTGCTGGAACTTAACCACAGCCCCACAAAACCCCTCCCCCTACACACACCCTCCAAATCACATCAAATAGTGGGTGTGTTCAGTTAAATTTCACGAAAATAGTAGGAGGGTCTTAAAGGGGCGTTAAATACCAGGATTGCATTACATACAGAGTGCAGAGCCAGAGGTGGTGGAACTGGGTTCCACCAAGTTCCTCCTGAAAAAAAGCCCTGACTGTCATGTAATCGTAGATTTTGATAACACAAGAGACAGTCTTACCCTCCTCCCTGGACTTTGCCACCTTTTGGTCCCCAACCTGTCTTGCCTTTGAACAATCCAGAGCTGGTCCTATACATGATATGAGAATAGATCAGTCAGCTGTCCCATTTTGGTGCTGACCACCATTATATCTTTGTTGAGTCCCCTTGTCCTACCAGATGCCATCTGCACTTTGAGCACATCAGTTGCACTGGACATTATGTGGCCTTCTACTCCTGGTTCCTGGTACAGAGCTCATTTCCTGGGACAGTTATTTCCTGGGACAGCCTTCATTTCCTGGGACAGATCTCATTTACTGGGACAGGTTTCATTTTCTGGGACAGTTCTCATTTTCTGGGACAGTTCACATTTCCTGGGACAGCCTTCATTTTCTGGGACAGCCTTCATTTCCTAGGACAGTTCTCATTTCCTGGGACAGCTTTCATTTCCCGGGACAGTTCTAATTTCCTGGGACAGTTCTAATTTCCTGGGACAGCCTTCATTTCCTAGGACAGTTCTCACTTCCTGGGACAGCCTTCATTTCCTGGGACAGGTCTCATTTTCTGGGACAGTTCTCATTTCCTGGGACAGCCTTCATTTCCTGGGACAGGTCTCATTTTCTGGGACAGTTCTCATTTCCTGGGACAGCCTTCATTTCCTGGGACAGGTCTCATTTTCTGGGACAGTTCTCATTTCCTGGGTAGCCTTCATTTCCTGGGGCAGTTCTCATTTCCTGGGACAGTTCACATTTACTGGGACAGCCTTCATTTCCTAGGACAGTTCTCATTTCCTGGGACAGCCTTCGTTTCCTGGGACAGTTCTCATTTCCTGGGACAGTGCACATTTCCTGGGACAGCCTACATTTCCTAGGACAGCCTTCATTTTCTGGGACAGCCTTCATTTTCTGGGACAGCCTTCATTTCCTGGGAAAGTTCACATTTCCTGGGACAGCCTTCATTTTCTGGGACAGCCTTCATTTCCTAGGACAGTTTTCATTTCCTGGGACAGCCTTCATTTCCCGGAACAGTTCTCATTTCCTGAGACAGCCTTCATTTCCTAGGACAGTTCTCATTTCCTGGGACAGCCTTCATTTCCCGGGACAGTTCTCATTTCCTGGGACAGCCTTCATTTCCCAGGATAGTTCTCATTTCCTGGGACAGCCTTCATTTCCTGGGACAGATTTCATTTTCTGGGACAGTTCTCATTTCCTGGGACAGCCTTCATTTCCTAGGACAGTTCTCATTTCCTGGGACAGCCTTCATTTCCCAGGACAGTTCTCATTTCCTGGGACAGCCTTCATTTCCCGGGACAGTTCTCATTTCCTGGGACAGCCTTCATTTCCTGGGACAGATCTCATTTTCTGGGACAGTTCTCATTTCCTGAGACAGCCTTCATTTCCTAGGACAGTTCTCATTTCCTGGGACAGCCTTCATTTCCTGGGACAGTTCTCATTTCCTGGGACAGCCTTCATTTCCTGGGGCAGATCTAATTTCCTGGGACAGCCTTCATTTCCTGGGGCAGATCTCATTTCCTGGGACAGTTCACATTTCCTGGGACAGCCTTCATTTTCTGGGACAGCCTTCATTTCCTGGGACAGTTCTCGTTTCCTGGGACAGTTCTCGTTTTCCTGGGACAGCCTTCATTTCCTGGGACAGCCTTCATTTCCCGGGACAGCCTTCATTTCCTGGGACAGTGCTCATGTCCCTAGAAAGCTCTTGTTTACTGAGACAATTCTCCTTCCCTGGCACATTTCTCTTTTCCTGGGATGGGCCACATTTCCTAAAAAGTGCCCATTTCTTGGGACAATTTTCATTTCCTAATTTATATTTCTTGAAACAGCTGTAATTTCCTGTGCCAGATCTCCTTTCCTGTATTGTGTCCCATTTCCTGAGACAATGCTCATTTCTTAAGTCAGTTCTTATTATCTGGACAGTGCTCAGTTCATACAGTAGTTATTTCCTAGGGCACTTCTCACTTCCTGGGGCAGTTATTTCCTGGGGCACTGCTCCTTTCCCAAGACATTTTTCATTTCCTGGGGCACTGCTCATTTCCTGGGACACTTCTCATTTCCTAAGACAGTTCTTATTATCTGGGACAGTGCTCAGTTTTTGGAGCAGTTATTTCCTGGGACAGCACTCATTTCCTAGGGCACTTCTCCATTCCAGGGACAGTCATTTCCTGGGGCACTGTTCTTTTCCAAGGTCGCTTCTCATTTCCTGTGCTCAGTGCTCCTTTCCTATGACACTTCTCATTTCCTGGGGCAGTACTCCTTTCCTAGGACACTTCTCATTTCCAGGGACAGTGCTCCTTTCCTAGGACACTTCTCATTTCCTGGGGCTCTGCTCCTTTCCTAGGACACTTCTCATTTCCTGGGGCAGTGCTCCTTTCCTAGGACACTTCTCATTTCCTGGGACAGTGCTCCTTTCCTAGGACACTTCCCATTTCCTGGGGCTCTGCTCCTTTCCTAGGACACTTCTCATTTCCTGGGGCTCTGCTCCTTTTCTAGGACACTTCTCATTTCCTGGGACAGTGCTCCTTTCCTAGGACACTTCTCATTTCCTGGGACAGTGCTCCTTTCCTAGGACACTTCTCATTTCCTGGGGCTCTGCTCCTTTCCTAGGACACTTCTCATTTCCTGGGACAGTGCTCCTTTCCTAGGACACTTCTCTTTTCCTGGGGCTCTTCTCCTTTCCTAGGACACTTCTCATTTCCTGGGACAGTGCTCCTTTCCTAGGACACTTCTCATTTCCTGGGGCAGTGCTCCTTTCCTAGGACACGTCTCTTTTCCTGGGGCTCTGCACCTTTCCTAGGACACGTCTCATTTCCTGGGGCAGTGCTCCTTTCTTAGGACACTTCTCTTTTCTCTTGGTCAGCCTCATCTCTTGGCACCAAACCCAAATCTTCTATTGAGTGGTGCTTTTTCTTCCAGACATTGCATCTCACATACAAGGTGGACGGGGGGATTCCTCGTCAGTTGACATTTATTATGGAATGGGGAGTTTTGATAAGTGACTTTCATCAGGTGACTGTGAGATGAAGACAATTAGCCGGATTCGGAGAGCGGCAGAGCGATGGCGGTGATGTGCCGTACTGGAAAGCTTGAAGTGAAGCCATGAAGCCTTCCTCCTCCATCAATCCGCCCAATCTTCTGTCACTAAATGCAATTTCTCTTGATTTTTACTTTATTTGATTTTTTCCTCCCTTACCTGACCTATAATTCTCTGACAAGAGCTCCATTCTTCTCCCTCTTGCCAGTTAATAGAAATCAATAGCCAGGACTGGTTTAATAACCAGACTGAGGACATAATTGCCGAGTCTCTGTTATTGGGTGTCAGGAGAATTCCAGAGCTGGCCGAGTGACGGGGCTCCACCTTACAGCTCTATCAGACTGTAACTTTCCACACCAGTTTATTGGAGTGTTTCTTTAAATTGAACCCAAAGAGTCGGCCTGCCCATCTGTGTGTGCTCCTATCAACTGCCAGTCTGCAGCAGCTGGAAAACCAAATCACGAGACTGGTAAAGTGAACCCTCTTTAAAAGACAAACTATGGAAAGGGGCTATTAAACTGACAGTAGGGCTAAAGACAAAGAGTTGTTGTGTAGCTGCGATGAGATGCAATGCCCTCCAAGGTCTTAGATGTGTGGTGGGGAGCCCCCTTGCTCTTTAAATCCTTCCTACTTGACATCCTTCCTAATTCCTACCTAACATTGGCCCCCTGGACTTACTGAGGTACTAAGGGCATGGGATCCTCCCCTGGGCATCATGACAGAGGCATTTCCTGGGAGACCCCCAGTCGGGCCTGACCAGAACTAACATTAGTCTGTCCAATACCTTGCTCATATCTTATGGCACTGGGCCCAAATAGCAGCCCATGACATAAGCATTCTTAAGGAGGCCCCTGACTAGTTTGGATTGACCAGCACCAACCGTAGTCTGTGCCATACCTTCCTCAGGTCTTATGGCAATGGACCCGTTAGCAGCCCATGACAGAGGCATTCCCCAGAAAGCCTCCAGGAGGCCCCAGCCTGGTCTGACCAGCCCCAACAGTAGTCTTTCCCATACTTATCTCAGGTCTTATGGCAGTGGACCCCTATTGCAACCCATGAGGCATTCTCCAGGAGGCCCCCAACCTGGCCTGAACTGACCAGCACCAACAGTAGTCTGTCCTAAACCTTCATCAGGTCTTGCAGCAATGGACCCAATAGCAGCCCTTGACAGAGGCATTCCCCAGAAGGCCTCCTTGGGGCCCCGGCCTGGCCTGATCAGCACCAACAGTAGTCTGTCTCATACCTTGCTCAGGTCTTATGGCAGTGGCCCCCTATAGCAGCCCATAACAGAGGCATTCTCCAGGAGGCCCCAACGTGGCCTGGACTGACCAGCACCTACAGTAGTCTGTCCAGAAACCTTTTCTAACCTTCTTGGGTCCTGAGGCAATGAACCCCAATAGCAGCCCATTCAGTATAATGTTTAGGAGCCAGTGGAGGTGCGTCCATAAGGGCGCACGGGCGCCGTTTCCCCTCTCCTGCCACCCCCTCTATCACCAATAGATAGATTCATGCATTGCATGAATCTATCTATGGACGCTGCTGCCACCCCCTATTCCGGTGCCCAGTCCCTTTTCGGGCGGGCGCCTGAATTACAGCGGTGGGGGGGTGTTTTTGAAGCACCTGATTAGAGCCATATGCTCTAATAGGCGTCAAAAAAGGTGACCTGCGAGCGCCATGCTGGGCGCTCACAGGTCACTCAGCCATGCTGGGCGCTCACAGGTCACTTAGCCATGCTGGGTGTTCACAGGTCACTTAGCCATGCTGGGCGCTCACAGGTCACTCAGCCATGCTGGGTGCTCACAGGTCACTTAGCCATGCTGGGCGCTCACAGGTCACTCAGCTGTGTTAGAAAAGCAAATGAATATTCGCTTTCCTAACACTAAACCGCCTCTCCGCCAATCAGGTGCTCGGATCTGATACCCGTCACCTGATTAGCTGAAACGACAGGTGCTGTGATTGGATGCCCAGGTGTCCAATCATAGCAGAGGGCGGGAAGAGAGGACGAGAGAAGACATTACGGAGCATCGAGGAGCTGTCCCACCAAGACAGGGTAAGTGTAGACGGCGGGCGGGGGGCACAATGGCAGCATTTGATATGGCACAGTGGCTGCCTTTGATGATCACAGTGGCTGTGTTTGATGGCACAGTGACGGCAATTGATGGGCAGAGTGGCTGCGTTTCATGGGACAGTGACAGCAATTGATGGGCACAGTGGCTGCGTTGATGGCACAGTGGCTGTGTTTGATGGCACAGTGGTGGCAATTGATGGGCACAATGGCTGCGTTGATGGCACAGTAGCTGTGTTTGATGGCACAGTGGTGGCAATTGATGGGCACAGTGGCTGCGTTGATGGCACAGTGGCTGCATTTGATGGCACAGTGGTGGCAATTGATGGGCACAATGGCTGCATTGATGGCACAGTAGCTGTGTTTGATGGTACAGTGGCGGCAAATGATGGGTACAGTGGCTGCGTTTGATGGTACAGTGGCGGCAATTGATGGGCACAGTGGTTGCATTTGATGGCACAGTGGCGGCAATTGATGGGCACAGTGGCTGCGTTTGATGGCACAGTGGCGGCAACTGATGGGCACAGTGGCTGTGTTGATGGCACAGTGGCTGCGTTTGATGGCACAGTGACGGCAATTGATGGGCACAGTGGCTGCATTTCATGGGACAGTGACAGCAATTGATGGGCACAGTGGCTGCGTTGATGGCACATAGCGGCAATTGATGGGCACAGTGGCTGCGTTGATGGCACAGTGGCTGCATTTGATGGCACAGTGGTGGCACTTGATGGGCACAATGGCTGCGTTGATGGCACAGTAGCTGTGTTTGATGGTACAGTGGCGGCAAATGATGGGTACAGTGGCTGCGTTTGATGGTACAGTGGCGGCAATTGATGGGCACAGTGGTTGCATTTGATGGCACAGTGGCGGCAATTGATGGGCACAGTGGCTGCGTTTGATGGCACAGTGGCGGCAACTGATGGGCACAGTGGCTGTGTTGATGGCACAGTGACTGCGTTTGATGGCACAGTGACGGCAATTGATGGGCACAGTGGCTGCATTTCATGGGACAGTGACAGCAATTGATGGGCACAGTGGCTGCGTTGATGGCACATAGCGGCAATTGATGGGCACAGTGGCTGCGTTGATGGCACAGTGGCTGCATTTGATGGCACAGTGGTGGCACTTGATGGGCACAATGGCTGCGTTGATGGCACAGTAGCTGTGTTTGATGGTACAGTGGCGGCAATTGATGGGTACAGTGGCTGCGTTTGATGGCACAGTGACAGAAATTGATGGGCACAGTGGCTGTGTTTGATGGGCACAGTGGCTGTGTTTGTTTGTGCCCCCCCCAAAAAATTTTGAGCACCAGCCGCCACTGTTAGGAGCCCATACAGCAGTCTTTTAACACTTTACTGTACAGTTGATTTACGTATTTACATGCTTCAGTCGTACCAAGTGGTGATAGAACAATCCTTCAGCTGCGAACAGATAAACTAAGAGATGAGAACTGATTTGAGGAACAGTCCATACTGTTAGAGGTTTTGTCAGAGTCCTACACCCCATACCCAAGGATGCATAGTTCCATAGGTCTTGCACCTCTCCTTTCTCGTTTACCCCCTAAGGCACATATGCAAACACAAGCACCATCTTCAAGGGCTCCAACGTAGCCGGCAGAGGACTAACATTGAGGACTCCACCCAGTTTACTTGCTGTTGAGGGTAGTTGTCATTACATTTATATTCTTAACAAGAGCCCTGAGCTTAGCTCCCTCATTGCAAGAACCCACAAGCAGCCAACCCCTATAATTGATACCTATTCTTGTTGCTCCTCATTTCGTGAGGAGGGTTATGTCCCGTACACACGAGCGGAATTTCTGTCGGAAAAACCTTGGATGGTTTTTCCAATGGAATTCCGCTCAAGCTTGCCTTGCATACACACGGTCACACAAAAGTTCGCTGAACTTTCGACCGTCAAGAACGCGGTGACGTACGACACTACGACAAGCCAAGAAAACAAAGTTCAATGCTTCCGAGCGTGCGTCGAATTGTTTCCGAGCATGCGTAGGAACTTTGCGCGTCGGAATTGCTACAGACGATCGCATTTTCGGATAGGAACTTTTTCCGACCGAAAAATCGAGAACCTGCTCTCAATCTTTTGCTGGCTGGAATTCCGCCAGTAAAAGTCCGATGGAGCGTACACACGGTCATTTTCAGACCAAAAGCTCTCATCGGACTTTTGCTGGTGGAATTTCCGATCGTGTGTACGCAGCATTACAGTTTATACTGGTTGGGGTTAAGTCTTTTTTTTGGTACCCTAATTACCAGAAGAAACCCTTAGTGTTTTGTTGATGCTGACATATTTTCCACTCTTACGCTCTGCCTTGATTGACCTTCGATTGATATTACATTCTACTGTTTACTTTAACGTCTTGAGTCTAATTTCAGGGTGACCTTAATGTATTGAGAAATTGCTAATCCACATCTGTGGTGTAACCGGAGGTGTCAGTGGGGCTGAGGACGTGAACAGAGTCAAGGTAAGAGCAGAGGACCCATTAGAACCAGCGTCTCCTGCGGGGCGGCACTACCATTGGATGAGGTCATGTCTGGTCTGGAAAGGTCTGGTCATTGGCTAATGGGTTATATATTTTCCTTGCTGTCTTCACAGGATTTTTGTCTTTCGTTTGTCAGACTTCTATCTTTTCTAAATAATATATAATGATCATTCCTTATCCTTGCGTGGTTTTTTTTTTCCCGGCTCCTGTAACCTGCGCGTCGCGCGGTCCTCTACCCAGAACGTTTCATTGATCTTCTCTTCTACGTTCCTCACCACAAAAGTCACAGAGGAAACCCCAGGAATCCGCCGAGAAGAGATGAAACCGAGGATAAAGCGTCTGGAGGCCCGCCGATGTCTTTGAACATTTGCAGCGTCTTTAAGGTCGGCGTAGACGCAGGTATCACAGGCGGTAATGCGCCCTAAAAATTTGCCTAATGCAGCACATCTGTGTCGGAATATTCCGTCTCCGAGGCTTTCATCCCTCCATGGAGCCTATCAGCCAGATGACGCCTTCAAAGCCAATCTGCTTATTATCAGGACAGATTTAACTTTAAAGGCGAGATGTCTTTATTCCACTAAGAGCGCCCCCATTACCATCAGGAGCATTTAACACACATAACATACCGGGGTGGGGTGGGGGACAGAAATACTTCAAGCTGAAGTCTAGATGGATATCAAAGACACATTTTCCTGCAGCTCAGTCTCAGGACCTGAATCTGTTTTGGTATCAGTTTCTTGCAGTCCCTGTACAGCAGAGTTCAGACTGGGGGAGGGAGAAGAAGGACATGCTGTGCTGCAGTGCAAAAATGAGAGCCGGGAATTACATTGTATCGCTCCCCTGTCCTGGTATGGCTACATTTATTATATGGCTTTGCTGTACTGAGCTGCAATTTACTTTTTAGGTCTGATCAGGTTTATCCATAAATCTTCTGGCTGATTGCTTCTGCCCGCCTCTGGTAGAATGTTCCACAATGAGTGTAGGAGGATCAGTCCCTGAATTGTGAATAGTCTTCTGTCCCAAGCCAATCCGTGGGAGGCTGGCTCAGAGGGTGGGGCTGGGGAGAAGATAAATACTTGAGAGGATCGGATCAGAGCTCTCGCCCCGGGGGCTTCCCCCCCTGGGAGGGGGCATGTGTGTGTGTGTTCCAGAGATGTGAGTGCTACTAGGCCTCAGCAGGTGCTATGGCTTGGGGCCTGAAGGAAGCTGGACATAAAGAAGCTTGCTGGAGGAAACCTGCCGGTGGAAGCTCTGCTGAGTAAGTGGAAGCCATTACAGGAGAGGAGCCGGTACAACTGTGCAAGACTGAAGGGAAGGCTGGAGGTCGGGTGTAAATGGACATATATTGATAAGTTCTGTGTGCAGGAAGTGATCTATGATGCGACACCCCCACCCCCCCAGCCCCGTGCAGTAACACATGAATTGAACATAAAACATGCAGCAGGGACGGGTTCTCCGGGGTCTTTATCAGAGCTGAAAAAAAGAGTTTAATCCGGAGATATCGCAATCAATGCAATTCGAGGATTAAAGGCTTTGCTCTGCCATGGAACCATTCTATGGATGTGAGCTCAGACTGACAAATAAACACAGGTTTTCTTCAAAAATTAGATGACGTGATTTAGGAAACCAGAGACAATGAAAAATGTGGCCACCATACCAGTGACATATGGACCATTTGACGTCATACCAGTGACATATGGACCATTTGACGTCATACCAGTGACATATGGACCATTTGACGTCATACCAGTGACGTGCGGGCCCTTTGATGTCATACCATACCAATGATGTGCAGGCTCTTTGATGCCAAACCAGTGACATATGGGCCTTTTGATACCATAACAGTGATTTGAGGGCCCTTTTTTGCGTGAAGTGCAGACCCTTTGATGCTATATCAGTGATTTTAGGACCCCTTAATTTCATACCAGTAATGTGAGAGCCCCTCGATGTGTGGGCCCTTTGTTGGCATAATAGTGATGTGAGGGCCCTTTGATGCTGTACCAGTGACGTCATGAGACTGTCTGAGCAAAGCTGCTAATTGGCTGACCCTGCCTGATTGTCAGTCTTCTAAGATCTTCTTGATTAAAGTATAAACAACAATGTCACAAATGGCAGTTTAACAGTTCCTGAATGTGGCAGCTGCATTCGTTTTCTTCAGTGACACCACCAACTTAGGGACATTTTTTTTCATTTCAGTGACACCACCAACTCAGGGAAATTTTTTGTCCTTCAACATTGTTAGCCCAATACTTGTGCATCAATCTTTTCATTTGGCTGTAGTGTATCACAAACACTGGTACTACTTCATTGCCTGCCACAACATTACAAACCTTTATGGCATGCACTGCTATTGGCTCCCTTTTCCACCCGAGGGGTGTAGGGGGTATTGGGAGGGGGGATTTTCTCTTTCTCCACCCTGAGCACTGGATGACTTTGTTCCAGCACTGTGCTTTGCTCTTATATAAAGTCCCTCATGGGATCTAGAGCCAAATTGTCAGTTCTCTGGTAAAAGAGTGCTAAAGCAATCCTCAAAGTCAAACTTACAAAAGGATGTCAGCTCTCCTTATCTCCAACAATTCCTCCCAAAAAGGATACAAAGTACCTCCTCTGAGATTGTGATGCTATTGCTTTCTTACAGATTTTTATACCATAACTCTTAATAGAAACTTGGCTTCCCCTATTAATATGCCAATTAACTTGTTAGACAGGTTCATGAGCTCAGGACAAAAAGTGATGTTACAGGAAGCAGTGGGAGAGAAAAGGACTTGAACACATCCATGTGCTGAACATAGGAAATAGTTGTTTTGCACAACTTCAAGGAGCAAGAAACAGTCTGGAAGAAGACCCCATCACCAGGAAAAAAACAAGTTAAGTAACTGTCTAGTGCAGGGGTCTCCAAAATATGGTCCTCCCATTGTTTAGGAACTACAATTCCCATCATGCCTAGTCATGTCTGGGAATGTCTAAGTTTTACAATGCCTCATGGGATGTGTAGTTCTGCAGCAGCTGGAGGGGCATAATTTGGAGATCCCTGGTCTAGTGTATGCATATCAGATACATTGTACAAGCTTGTTTGCTAAGAAGGGTATATAGCTTGTGCATGTGGTAAGCATATTTAGTGATACTTTGTATGCAGTGAATTCTTTTTTTTACAGTTGTATGTGCAGCATTTCTGTTTACATTAAAGAGGAGTTCCACCCAGGGGCTCCATTAAAAAAAAAAAAAATTAAAAGCCAGCAGCTACAAATACTGCAGCTGCTGACTTTTAATTGGACACTTACCTGTCCCTGGGTCCAGCGAAGCGGGGGATTGAAGCCCCGCTCGTCCCCTCCGCTCGTCGGCGCCGGCATTTCAACTGTGGGCGCCGGGCTGTGGCTTCACAGCCTGGCACCCACTGCGCATGCGCAAGCGGCGCCGCGTGCCGTGATTGGCCGCTCAATCACCTGGGACCTGTAATGGGTCCCAGATGATTGACAGGAGGGAGGGAGCAGAGCCGAGCCCTTCCTGTGCCGAGGGGGAAGTAATGTCACCAGCCCAGGCAAAGGAAGAGGCAGACTACGAGGGACCACCTAGCAACAGGCATTTAGATGTAAGTAAAAAAAAAAAAATATCCAAATTTTTTTTGTGTTTTTTTTTAGAATTTTTCAGGTATTTTTGTTTTTTTGGGTGGAACCCCACTTTAATACACTATGAAGGTTTTATGCTTACTTGCTTTTACCGCAAAGAACCTCAATAGATACAAAGCAAAACAGAGATCCAACAAGTTGCTCAAATTTTACAACTTAATTCACTTTCCAGCCACGTCCACTTTGAAGTGATCTTGAGGTTGGTATCAGCATGAAGCTGATCTCTTGAACATTAGGTAGCCTGGATATCACCTTCCTATACCATGGTGGGAGTATTCCTGTGGTCTTACTTTTCTGCTCTGGATGTCATTGAGTGGTACTATGTAACGTGTTGGATCTCAGAAAAGTTAGTTTGTATCCTTTAGGAGTATAAGTGTTGGGGGCGCTTATATCCTCTCTTGTCTGTATTATGATTTCACTTGATGTGGCAGCAACGGGGGTCACCTTATAATTCTTTCATCTTCCAGGTCAGTCAGAATTATATTCTGGGGAAGGCCAATCAATGTATTGATGGCACGTGAGAGCAGGGCTGCCATGGGGGGGGGGGGGGCCATACACATGTAGGGGGCCTGGGCGTTCTGAGAAGCCTGGGCCACAACCAGGGCCATCATTAACGTGGGACAGCTGCCCCGGGCAGAATCCCAGGTGTGTGCAGGGAGCTGCAGGACAAGTGAGAGCTGGGAGGACTGGTGCTGTCCTACTGCCCCCTTCGGTCACACTGTGCCCCTCTTGTCTTGCTGCCCCCCACCTGCTCCACTGCCCCCTACCTGTCCCACTGCTCCCCTTCTGTGGAGATGGGACTGGAGGAGGAGGAGGACACGGGATGGAGGAGGAAGAGGACATGGGGTAGAGGAGGAAGAGGACATTGGATGGGAAAATGAGACTGGAAGAGGAGGACATGGGATGTGGGAGATGGGACTGGAGGAGGAGGACATAAGGTGGAGAAGGAGGAGGACATGGCATGGGACTCAGTGGGAAGGGCAGTGGGTGGATTCGGTGGCATGGCCAGTGGGCGGGCCCTGGGGAATGATGGTGGTCAGGGGGTTCAGGACTAAAGCTTGGTATGGGCCCCAAAATTTCTGATGGCTGCATGGTGAGAGAGATAACATCATGACCAAGGAGAATATTCTGCTGCTAAACCTTTTAGCATAAAGCCAAAAGTCACCCGTATTCTGGCAACCAATAACAATGCAGGGAGTTCAGTTACAGTGAATGATAGAGTGAAAACCTTTATCCAGCAGGAAGTGGTATCTATATTTCTTTAATCAGCAAGAGGTTCCAGAAGGTTTTTGAAGTCCTTCAGATAAAGTGGAAATGAATGTCCTTCCAATAACCCGAACCCAGGTGGACAACGTTGTAAGACTTCATATATTATTAAATTGTGTTATTTTCTTCATCAGCTCTTTGGGAAGGCACACTCCCTAACGATCGACCTGCGAAGGTCAGCGCAATGTCACGCTTCTAGTAATTATTGGGGAATTGGCTCACAATTGTTTTTTGTTTTATCTGGCAGCCCTGGCTTTGGATCCCATTAGGATGCATGGCTCTGTCCCTAGAATAACAAATACCACCATTAGGAAGACGTCTCTAATCTGTCTATTCACTGGGAGAGGGATGAAGCTGTCACCATCGCAAAACCACTTTTTCTATATGTGCCGGTGATATATGGTGGCAGGGAGGGAACCTGAGCCGCTATTTGCCAAATGTGGCAATTATTGGAGGAAGATAATAAACCGGCTACAAAAAGGAGAATATGGAGAAAGCTTTGTTTTGTAGATTAGGGAAATGTCACACCCTTATTATTTTACTCCAAGACATCTACGTGGGCCAGAACACAAGGAGGAACACTTAAAGTGGACCTGTCATGCAGCAACTAATCCCAGTAGAAATGTAGCCATAGAAAAGGCCTACAGCCAAAGTATAGTCATTATTAGAGGCGAGCAACTTCCATCCACTGGTGCTCAACGCCAGCAATCCATTCTTCTGGGCAGAATATTCCTAATTCACCATTATTTTCCTCTCCAGCTTTTCTTACATTATATTTATTTCATTGTTAAAAAAATACTCCTATCAGAAATGACCTGGCAAAGCTAAGGAATGGGATGAACTACAGGATCTCAGGAACAGGAGGAGTTCAAGAATGGGATGAACTACAAGAGATGAGGAATGAGATGAACTACAGGAGATCAGGAATGAGATGAACTACAAACTAAAAGAGCTCAGGAATGAGATGAACTACAGGACTTTAGGAATGGGAGAAGTTCAAGAATGGGGTGACCTACAGGATCTCGGGATTGGCAGGAACTAAAGGAGCTCAGGAATGAGATGAACTACAAACTACAGGAGCTCAGGATTGGGATGAACTACAGGAGCTCAGGAATAGGATGAACTACAGGAGCTCAGAAATGGGATGAACTACAGGAGCTCGGAAATTAGATGAACAACAAACTACAGGAGATTAGGAATGGGATGAACGACAGGAGCTCAGGAATGAGATGAACTGTATGAGATCAGGAACGAGATGAACTACAAACTACAGGAGCTCAGGATTGGGATGAAATAAAGGAGCTCAGGATTGGGATGAACTGCAGGATCTCAGGAATGAGATGAACTACAGGAGCTCGGAAATTAGATGAACAACAAACTACAGGAGATTAGGAATGGGATGAACTACAGGACATCAGGATTAGGATGAACTACAGGAGCTGAAGAATGGAGTGATCTACAGGAGCTCAAGCATGGGATGAACTACAGGAGATCAGGAAAGGGGTGAACTATAGGAGCTAAGGAATGGAATGAACGACAGGAGCTCAGGATTAGAATGAACTACAGGAGCTCAGGAATAAGGTGAACAACAAACTACAGGAGATTAGGAATGGGATGAACTACAGGAGATCAAGAATAGGGTAAATTAAAGGAGCTGAGGAATGGGATGAACTACAGGAGCTCAAGAATCGGATGAACTACAAACTACGGGAGATTAGGAATGGGATGAACGACAGGAGCTCAGAATTAGGATGAACTACAGGAGCTCAGGAATGAGATGAACAACAAACTACAGGAGATTAGGAATGGGATGAACAACAGGAGATCTGGAATATTCTGTAACATTGGAAATGCTTTGTAACTATCCAAGCCACTTCTTCAGGTCTAATGAGTGTCAGAATACCCCAACATTTATATCCAAACCAACACCTTCATCCAATTACCATGCAATTTGATTGTCCAAGAACAGGATAGGAGGTGTGAAAATTGTGGAACCCCCTGTTCTATGTCAAAGTGGAACAACCATCCCATAGCAGGGGCGGGGCCCTTCATCACCACCTGTCTTCCACATATGATGCTGTTTTAACATCTCTACCCCAGCCATCTGATAATAATTCACACCTTCAGCCATGTAATGTGAAGGATTAACACCAGCGCAGACTCCTTGACACCAAGGATGGGATGATGTAACTAGAACAGGGGCTTCCACAACTCTCACACCTCCCGTCCTCTTCTTCTCTTCTTGGACAATCAACATCTGCCTTGTCACATTCCATGGTGATTGGATGGAGGTGTTGGGGCTCATTAGACCTGAAGAAGTGTCTCGGAGAAGCTCTCACATCTCTTCAACATTAGTCAACATCGTCCAAGGACAGAATGGGCTCTTGTAGATGATGTTGAGCCATCCTGTTCTTGGCAATCAACATCTACACATTCCATGATAATTGGATACAGGGGCTCCCTGTATGGATATAAATGTTGGGGTCTCTTCCTGACCCTCAATAGACTTGAAGAAGTGACTTGGAGGAGCTACGAAACATCTTCAACAATACAGAACAAGTCCTGCTGAAGGTGACCACCTACTGCTATTCGATAACTGTCACGTTTGTGGTCCTTGTTTCTACAAGGTGCCCCTCCAAATATGCGTTGAAGAATTATTTTAAGAAATACACTGAAATAAAAATCAAAGTAACTTGCTCACTGAGCAAAGAAATACACACGGGCCAGGATATATATATATATGTATATGGAAAACCCTTTACACTATTCTGTTGTATGATGAGGTCATCATATTCATGAGTGTTCACTGAAACACTGCACATTTTTATTTTAGTCACCGTTCTGCTCAACCTTCAAGTATTTATTTCTTTGTTGTACTGAACTGCATCTGGTTATTTTTGTTTTATCATATGCTCACACCTAGTGGCAATTTGGGGCCACTACAACTTGTTTATCAGTGTGATTTTGGTATCGCCCTCTGTCCTCCCCTCCTGTTTAGTGCTAGTTATTAATTCTGATGTTACGTTGCCCATCCTTTTCCAGGCCAGCAGGGGGCGAACTAAAGCCAAGCAAGCCCATAGACTTCTATGCAGAGTGCTGAGAATCCTGGGAGATGTAGTTTGAGATGGCAGCTATATAATGGGGGGAATGGACTCCTTACACTACTGATCCCAATAATTTTTATTAAACTTCCTGGGAAAGCTTTTCCTCTTAGCACCGAGGAAGTTAGAGAGTGAGAGAACCTCTGTCTGGAAATTTGCAGACCAGCGGAGAACCAAGCCGTAGACTGGGAGAGAGGACACCTGGAGTCAGCATAGCACCGTCCACATCACAGACATTCACCGCTGCCGCAGGGAGACCGGAGCATTCAATCACCTTCTGCTTCCCAGTGCTTATTACCGAAGGCTTTCAGGGAGAGACCAAAGGGCCCCCCTTGTACAGTGAAAGGTCACCATAGCTGTTTGGACAACCTCCTTAACTGGGACTATTGTTAAGTGCACCGGCACTCTAAAAGGGCCCCAACAATAGCCAGAAGAAGAACATCTCAAAGGACTGCCCCTCCCATAATAATAATTCTGCAAGCCCCCTTTGTTCCTCTGCCCCCTCCGCTACCATCCTCCTTTTCTTTTGGACAGTGCATACACAGGTGGTTTAGGACTAGCATTGCCGCCATAAATGCGCTCTGGCGTTATAATTCCAGCACTCGGAAGATTAAACTTTACTACTGCTCACTGCTGTATCTGAGGTGGCCTTGCTACTGTTTACGCTGATCTGGTTGCCAAATGTCATCTTATGCCGAGTCCTTACTGGTAATCACTTTGTATGTTGAGTTGTGTTGCTATCATTGTTAATCCATTTTATGCTTCTCTAGTAGACATGTGCACTGCCGAAAGATTTGTTCGTTTTTGTTTTTTTGTCCCGTTTTTCAGGTAATTCGTTATGATTGTAATTCGTAAATTCGAAAATCCGAAAATCCGAAAATTTGAAAATCCGAAAATAAGAAATAAAATCCGAAAATTCGAAAGAACGAAAATCCGAAAATTCTAAATAATAACTAACTAACTAATATTAACTAACTATTAAATTATAGGTATTGGAAATTCCTTTCAAATTTGTCTGTTAGTGAACGTAATGAATGCTCTGGTAGAGTGCTCCACCACCGCTGAAGGAGGACCCCTTGTCCTATATGCACAACCAAGCCTGCTAGAGTCCAGGCAGTAACCTCTTCTCCTTGATGATTTCCAGCTGGAATGACAAAAGGTTTATTAGATGACCTAAAAGGAGCAATTGTGGACAGGTACTTCTTTAAAGTTCTGAAAATGACCAGTTCGTGCGACTTTCCTGTGTGACGTTCTGGAAAGTTAGGCAATGTCCAGATGTCTGTTAAATAGAGGGCTGTTGCTACTTTTGATGCAAGATGATCTACAAGACCCAACTCTACTCCTTCTGGAAAGAAAACAATATATGTTTATATAGTATCTCACAAAAGTAAGTACACCCCTCACATTTGTGTAAATCTTTTCTTCTATCTTTTCATGTGACAACACTGAAGAAATGACACTTTGCTACAATGTAAAGTAGTGAGTGTACAGCTTGTATAACAGTGAAAATTTGCTGTCCCCTCAAAATAACTCAACACACAGCCATTAATGTCTAAACCGCTGGCAACAAAAGTCAGTACACCCCTAAGTGAAAATGTCCAAATTGGGCCCAATTAGCCATTTTCCCTCCCCTGTGTCATGTGACTCGTTAGTGTTACAAGGTCTCAGGTGTGAATGGGGAGCAGGTGTGTTAAATTTGGTGTTATCGCTCTCACTCTCTCATACTGGTCACTGGAAGTTCAACATGGCACCTCATGGCAAAGAACTCTCTGAGGATCTGAAAAAAAGAATTGTTGCTCTACATAAAGATGGCCTAGGCTATAAGAAAATTGACAAGATCCTGAAACTGAGCTGCAGCACGGTGGCCAAGACCATACAGCGGTATAACAGGACAGGTTCCACTCAGAACAGGCCTCACCATGGTCCATCAAAGAGGTTGAGGTCACGTGCTCAGCGTCATATCCAGAGGTTGTCTTTGAAATAGACGTATGAGTGCTGCCAGCATTGCTGCAGAGGTTGTAGGGGTGGGCGGTCAGCCTGTCAGTGCTCAGACCATACGCCGCACACTGCATCAAATTGGTCTGCATGGCTGTCGTCCCAGAAGGAAGCCTCTTCTAAAGATGATGTACAAGAAAGCCCACAAACAGTTTGCTGAAGACAAGCAGACTAAGGACATGGATTACTGGAACCATGTCCTGTGGTCTGATGAGACCAAGATAAACTTATTTGGTTCAGATGGTGACAAGCGTGTGTGGGGGCAACCAGGTGAGGAGGACAAAGACAAGTGTGTCTTGTCTACAGTCAAGCATGGTGGTGGGAGTGTCATGGTCTGGGGCTGCATGAGTGCTGCCGGCACTGGGGGGCTACAGATCATTGAGGGAACCATGAATGCCAACATGTACTGTGACATACTGAAGAAGAGCATGATCCCCTCCCTTCAGAGACTGGACTGCAGGGCAGTATTCCAACCCAAACACACCTCCAAGACCACCACTGCCTTGCTAAAGAAGCTGAGGGTAAAGGTGATGGACTGGCCAAGCATGTCTCCAGACCTAAACCCTATTGAGCATCTGTGGGACATCCTCAAACGGAAGGTGGAGGAGCACAAGGTCTCTAACATCCACCAGCTCTGTGATGTCATCATGGAGGAGGGGAAGAGGACTTCAGTGACAACCTGTGAAGCTCTGGTGACCTCCATGCCCAGGAGAGTTAAGGCAGTGCTGGAAAATAATGGTGGCCACACAAAATATTGACACTTCGGGCCCAATTTGGAGATTTTCACTTAGGGGTGTACTGACTTTTGTTGCCAGCGGTTTAGACATTAATGGCTGTGTGTTGAGTTATTTTGAGGGGACAGCAAATTTACACTGTTATACAAGCTGTACACTCACTACTTTATATTGTAGACAAGTGTCATTTCTTCAGTGTTGTCACATGAAAAGATAGAAGAAAAGATTTACACAAATGTCACTGAGGGGTGTACTTACTTTTGTCAGATACTGTATATATATTTTTTTCTTTCTTTGAAGATCCAAGAGCTTGAATCTCGGACAACCTTCTCCTAGTTCTTGCAATAGATACTGCCTCGTAGGTAATGGCCCAAACCGAACACTGCTCTGTTGGAACAAACGTTTTTTGTTTTTTTTTAAACCAGAGATAAATAAATAAATATATTAACACATTTCTCTCTTTTTTTTTTTTTTTTTTTAACCAAAAGAAATAAATAAATTAATATATATGCATTTCACTCATTTTTTTTTTTTTTTTTGGTGTCCTACCTGTTAAAAAGCAGTAGGGGGCGATGAGAGAGCTCTTGCTGGCAAGAGGGAGCTTTTGCCCATAAGCAAGATGGTGGTCGGAACGCCCAATGAACGCCACTGCCCGATGATGTCATCAAGGGTGCTCTGGCCAAAGAAAAACAGCCTTCTTTCCCTATAGGGAGGACTGGGACACCCCAGGCAGTGCGGTCTGGATCCCCCCACATGGGCAAACAAGAGGGTAACAGAACACTAACAAAAATAGAGACATAGGAGGCACTCAAAAGAGAAACAGACCAAGGTAAGGGAGAACACATATGAGGGGACAGAAAGAATAAAAGGGATAGGCAGCCCTGTATGGTGCAAGGAACCAAAACAAAAGGAAAATGAATGAACTAGCTGCCCCCCCCCCCCCCCCCAAGCCTCAGCCCACAGACACTTACAAGATTTTGTTCCTAATGAGGAAACACTGCAGGGCCCCATCAAGACCCACAGAAGGGACTCCCGGGCTATTAGTGCATTTAGCAGCCCGAGCGCTGGGACTTCGCACTGGGAGAGGCTGAACCCAGGCGAGTACTGCACTGAGACTGAGGCAGAGTTGGGGACATAATACTGCTTACTCTTCACTGGTGCGTGGAGGAGAAAAAGAAGAACGAGAGGCGGCTAACTAGTCCTTTTTGTACGCTATTCACTGGTCCTGAGGGAGTGGTCAAGAGGCGGAGCTCTGTCATTAGTACCCCTACAACCCTGGCAAACAGATGACACTAAAATTCTCAAAAAACGTAGTCGCGCTCTTGAGCGTCTGTGGCACAAGACTAAGTCTCTCAAAGACTTCAATCAATACAAATCTGCCCTCCAAAAATACTATTCTTTTCCCCACACTGCCAAGCAAACCTATTTTACAACTCTTATTAACACCTCCTCATCCAATCCCCGTAAACTCTTCTCTACCTTCAACTCTTTACTTTGTCCTCCACCCACTGACTTACTCACTGCCCAGGAAATCACTAATCACTTCAAAAACAAGATTGATACAATCCGTGATGAAATCTCCATTCTACAGGTATCTCCCCCAGCTAAGACCCCGTGTCAACAGGTACAACTGACACTCCCTCTATTCAAATCTGCTACCACAGATGAAGTTGCTAAACTCCTTTCTATCGCCCACCTAACCACCTGTCCCCTGGACCCTATTCCCTCTCAAATGCTACGGTCACCCTCTGACCCCATCCTACACTCTCTAACCCACATCTTCAATCTCTCCCTCACCTCTGGCATCTTCCCCGACGCTCTAAAACATGCACTGGTCACCCCCATACTCAAAAAGCCGTCCTTGGATCCCACCAATCTTAACAACCTACGCCCAATCTCCTTGCTCCCCTTTTCCTCTAAACTCCTTGAACGCCTGGTTTACAACCAACCTCATTGTGACCACCTCATTAAAAACAACCTTCTTGATCCCCTTCAATCTGGATTTCGCCCTCAACACTCCACAGAAACGGCTCTTTTAAAACTCACAAATGACCTACTAACTGCAAAAACCAACGGACAATATTCTGTACTCCTACTTCTGGACCTTTCAGCTGCCTTTGACACGGTTGACCACCCCCTCCTCCTCAAAAAACTTTACTCCCTCGGTCTCCGTGACTGTGCTCTTCAGTGGCTCTCATCCTACTTATCCCAATGCACCTTCAGTGTCAATTGCAATTCTACTTCCTCCACTCCTCTTCCCTTCTCTGTCGGGGTCCCCCAAGGTTCTGTTCTTCTTTTATTTTCAATCTACACCTCTTCCCTGGGTCAGCTGATAGCCTCTCATGGCTTTCAATATCATTTCTACGCTGACGACACACAAATCTATCTCTCCACCCCTCAACTCACCCCATCAGTCTCCTCCTCCTCCCAAATCTATCTCTCCACCCCTCAACTCGCCCCATCAGTCTCTTCACGCATCACTAACTTACTAACAGACATATCTGTATGGATGTCATACCACTTCCTCCAACTCAACTTGTCCAAAACCGAGCTTATAATATTTTCTCCCCCACGTGCCTCTTCCCCAGACTTCTCTGTGAAGAGCAATGACACAAGCATCCACCCGTCCCCACATGTCAGGGTACTAGGTGTTATCCTGGATTCTGAGCTCTCCTTTCAGCCCCACATCCAATCACTTTCCAAAGCTTGCCGCCTCAACCTCCGCAACATCTCTAAACTACGTCCCTTTCTAACCAGTGAAACCACAAAGCTCTTGATTCACTCACTGGTTATCTCTCGCCTTGACTACTGCAACTCACTCCTCATTGGCTTACCTTTAAACAGACTCCTCCCCCCTTCAGTCCATCATGAATGCTGCTGCCAGACTTATCCACCTTACAAACCGCTCAGTGTCTGCTACCCCTCTCTGCCAATCCCTCCATTGGTCTCCATTCAGTGTCTGCTACCCCTCTCTGCCAATCCCTCCATTGGTCTCCATTCAGTGTCTGCTACCCCTCTCTGCCAATCCCTCCATTGGTCTCCATTCAGTGTCTGCTACCCCTCTCTGCCAATCCCTCCACTGGCCTCCATTCAGTGTCTGCTACCCCTCTCTGCCAATCCCTCCATTGGCTACCACTCGCCCAACAAATTACATTCAAAATACTAACAATAAGTTACAAAGCCATCCACAACTCTGCCCCCAGCTACATCACTAACCTAGTCTCAAAATACCAACCTAATCGCCATCTCCGTTCCTCCCAAGACCTCCTGCTCTCTAGCTCCCTCATCACCTCCTCCCATATCCGCCTCCAGGACTTCTCCCGAGCCTCGCCCATCCTCTGGAATTCCCTACCCCAATCTGTCAGACTGTCTCCAAATTTATCCACTTTTAGGCGATCCCTGAAAACTTTCCTCTTCAGAGAAGCCTATCCTGCCTCCATCTAATAACTGCACTATTTTCTCCGTTACCTCATCCCCCACAGCTATTACCCTTTTGTATAACTTGACCCTCCCTTCTAGATTGTAAGCTCTAACGAGCAGGGCCCTCTGATTCTTCCTGTATTGAATTGTATTGTACTTGTATTGTCTGCCCTAATATTGTAAAGCACTGTGTAAACTGTCGGCGCTATATAAATCCTGTATAATAATAATAATAATAATTAGTACGCCGCCATGTTGGCGTCAGGAAAATCCATTTTTCAACAATGAACTGGCTGTAAAATCTTCAAAAATTGCCTCAGTTCATTGTATTGGATGAGTTCTCTTCTCTCTGTTACAAATATTAATTAATTCAGTAATTTCATCATAAAAATCTTCAGTTGGTAACCAGGAACATTTCGGGGCTGCGGGACGGAGGGGATCTTGTTGTATAAAACGGCCATTAAAGTGCGGAAAAAACCGTCTTCCTCATAACGTGTTCTTCAGCTCACAAATTATTTTACCTTCAGAATCAAAATTTGTGACCTTTTTATTTTTGGACATTTCGGGTGAATGAGGGATTTCCGGAGCTCCATAATGACTCAATTATATCCTATCACAGAAAAATAAAACGTTCAAATAAAAGCAAAAATAAAAATGGAGAAGGAGAGTCTCCTGTAATATTTTGTGGCCAGCGATCCGTGTTCATTGTGGAGCAATAAAGATACTAAATAAAGTTTAATGTAAAATTTTTCTGCGTTTTCCTGAGACAGAGAAGTTGGGGGGCGGTAATGCCTGAGATCCCGCTGTCTATAGGAAGGACGATTCCACAACACAATATTTCTCTTCTTCACTGCTCTCATCTCATTTTATTACAACAAAAAATAAAAAATTTGGGGAGTGAAATATGTTGTGCCCCGTCGATCACTCCGGCGCTTTGCATTATGTAAATAATTTGTAGATGAAGCTCGGTCCCACTGAGTTATTAATTGGAATCATTTCTGACGCGGCGATATTTCAGCCGGGGCGATTGTCATAAATGCGGCGGGGGATTTTCTTTCCCGGGGTCTATTGTACAATCTGCGGCGTGAACATCGGGATTTGTGCGGCGCTGACGAGGACCTCCTACCCGCTAATGACTTTCCTCTGGAGGCAAGGAACAAAATGAAACTTGCCGGCGTCTGCCCCACATCTACGCGTTTTTATGGCGGTCCTGTTGATCTCAGGAAAATAAATTGCATCCATCAACGGGGAGACATATTTTTACATAATGACAGCCGCTCGGCGGGACACGAGTGGAACAATCGTCATTCTAATGTAGGAGACGCTCCGGTGTGATTCTACAATCCTCCCGCCTGGTGGGGGTTACAGAGAATAGGAGAGAACAGGGAGCCTGGAGGGGGGGAGGTCGTCATAAAGAGCTGCTTCACCCTACACACCTGAACTCAGCCTGAACTCTGCGTCCACCTACAAATGTCCCATTTACTCCCTGTGTGAGCAATACAGCCGAGTCCAGACAAGTAAGGTGACATCTTATGTATTTAGAAATGATTCTTCCTATCAGTTCCCCACCCCCTTCCATATTCATGTAAGCCCTTTTAAATGTGAACTTTGATCTTCTCTCCAGTCTTGACCTGTTGTACAGGCTCCTCCTCGCTTAGCCTCCGAGATCGGGAGTGCTTAGGTGAGGTGGTCATTGGAGACCACCATTTCAGCCCTCAACTCTCTTCTTGAAAAAACTCCAATAAAAGCCTACAGCACCTGGTATTCCCATCCAGGCAAGAACCAGGCCCGACCCTGCTTACCTTCCAAGATCAGACAAGATCGGGCACTTTCAGGGTGATGTGGCCGTAGGTAATTGCTATGGGTGTTCTCAACCCTCTTGTGCTTGGCAATGCCAAGGTGGCACCTTGGGAAACGAGAAAAAAAATATGCCAACTCCAAAAACACAAAAGCCTTCAGCACCTGGCATTCCCAGGTGGTCTCCCATCCAGGTACTAACCAAGCCCGACCCTGCTCAGCCTCCCAGATCAGACGAGATCGGGCGCTTTCAGGGTGATGTGGCCGCAGGCAAACTCCGTAGGCGATCTCCATAGGCAATCTCCATAGGTGCTCTCAATCCTCTTGAGCTTGGCAATGCCAAGATGGCACCTTGGGAAACGAGAAAAAAAATATGCCAACTCCAAAAAACAAAAAGCCTTCAGCACCTGTTATTCCCAGGCGGTCTCCCATCCAAGTACTAACCAGGCCCAACCCTGCTCAGCCTCGGAGATCAGATGTGATTGGGCACTTTTAGTGTAATATGGCCGTAGGCGATCTCCATTGGCACTCTCAACCCTCTTGAGCTTGGTAATGCCAAGATGGCACCTTGGTAAACAAGAAAAAAAATATGCCAACTCCAAAAAAACAAAAGCCTACAGCACCTGGTATTCCCAGGTGGTCTCCCATCCAGGTACTAACCAGGCGCGACCCTGCTCAGCCTCCGAAATCAGACGAGATCGGGCACATTCGGGGTGATGTGGCCGTAGGCAATCTCCATTGGCGCTCTCAACCCTCTTCAGCTCGGGAATGCCAAGATGGCACCTTGGAGGAAAGGGAAAAAAAAATAGGCCAACAAAAAGCAAAACGCCTACAGCAACTGGAATCCCCAGAAAGTTTCCCATCCAAGTAATAACCAGGCCCGACCTCGCTTAGCCTCTGAGATCAGACGAGATTGGGCACGTTCAGGGTGATGTGGCCATAGGTGCCCACCTTAGGACACCTCAACCTTCTTGAACTTGGGGCTGCCAAGCTGGTACCTTGGCCAATAACAGCCCACAAAAAGCTTACAGAAATTAGTATTCCCAGGCGGTCTCCGATCCAAGTACTAACCAGGCACAACCCTGTTTAGCCAAGATTAGACACATTCAAGGTGATGTCACTACGGGCACCCACCATTCACAGCCTTAACTCTCTTCAACTTGAGGCTGCAAAGCAGCACCTTAGAAAAAATCTACAGATTGCCGATGTCAAGGCGCTCACCCGACCCCAACACTAAAATAACTTCTGAAAGAAAATCACCTATTGAGAATCCATTCACACCTGCTGCATTGGGTGGCTATTCCAGCTCTGTCCCACCTCTCACCGCAACTTCACTACACCATTCAACGCACCTCCCACCGCACCTTCACCACACTTCCCACCGCACTTCCCACTGCACCTTCACTGTACCTTCACCACACCTCCCACCGCACCTTCACTGTACCTTCACCGCACTTCCCACTGCACCTTCACTACACCTCCCGCTGCATCTTCACCGCACTTCCTATCGCACCTTCATTACACCTTCACTGTACCTTCACCGCACCTTCATCGCACCTTCACCACACTTCCCACGCACCTTCACTACACCTTCACTACACCTCCCGCTGCATCTTCACCGCACTTCCCATCGCACCTTCATTACACCTTCACCGCACCTTCACCACAAGACAGGGCAAAATGCATTGTCTCCACTGCAGCCGTGGATTATTGTGATGAGGTTATTATAATTTATTTATGACTGGGGTGGAGTTATTTCAATTTGTTGATGATTGCAGAGGGGTTTTTATAATCTATTGATGATTGGGGAGGAGTTATTATAATCTATTGATGATTGGGGAGGGGTTATTATAATCTATTAAAGATTGGGGGGAGGTTTATTATAATCTATTGATGATTGGGGAGGGGTTATTATAATCTATTGATGGTTTGGGAGTGGTTATTATAATTTTTTATTGGTTGGGGTGGAGCTATTATAATTTGTTGATGGTTGGGGAGGGGCTATTGTAATTTGTCGATGACAGGGGTGGGGTTAATGTGGGGTTATTATGTACGTACAAGTGCAATCATCCGGTAAATAACCGCCCAAGGATCCCGGCTGACCCGTCACATCCTCGGATCCCAGCTGACCCATCACATCCTCGGATCCCGGCTGACCCGTCACATCCTCGGATCCCGGCTGACCCATCACATCCTCGGATCCGGCTGACTCGTCACATCCTCGGATCCTGGCTAACCCGTCACATCCTCGGATCCCAGCTGACCCATCACATCCTCGGATCCGGCTGACTCGTCACATCCTCGGATCCTGGCTGACCCGTCACATCCTCGGATCCCAGCTGACCCATCACATCCTCGGATCCGGCTGACCCGTCACATCCTCGGATCCCGGCTGACCCATCACATCCTCGGATCCGGCTGACTCGTCACATCCTCGGATCCTGGCTAACCCGTCACATCCTCGGATCCCAGCTGACCCATCACATCCTCGGATCCTGGCTGACCCGTCACATCTTCGGATCCCGGCTGACTCGTCACATCCTTGGATCCCGGATGACCCGTCACATCTTCGGATCCCGGCTGACTCGTCACATCCTTGGATCCCGGATGACCCGTCACTTCCTCGGATCCCGACTGACCCGTCACATCCTCGGATCCCGACTGACCCGACACATCCTCGGATCCCGGCTGACCCGACACATCCTCGGATCCCGACTGACCCGACACATCCTCGGATCCCGACTGACCCGACACATCCTCGGATCCCGACTGACCCGACACATCCTCGGATCCCGACTGACCCGACACATCCTCGGATCCCGACTGACCCGACACATCCTCGGATCCCGGCTGACTCGTCACATCCTCGGATCCCGACTGACCCGTCACATCCTCGGATCCCGGATGACCCGTCACATCCTCGGATCCCTTTAATAACGAAGTGAAGGAATGAAGAAATCTCGGCAGTTTGAAATTGTGGAAGTGAGAATGTAAAGAGCGCGACGCAGGACGCCGCATAATGATATCTCCAGACTTATTTCCTCCTCACAGCTGCTCTTCTTCAGAAAACCATCAGATTTCGGAAAGTTGAATATTCCATTTTCTAATCTATGAATCAACAAATCGTTTTCTCTCGCCAGCTGCGGGGGGGGGGCATCCGCCCTGGAGAGGGGGAGGAGAAGAACCTGAAGGATCGGAGGAGGATCAGACATGTCGGTGGAGCCTCAGGAATTGCTAATGTAATCATGAATCCGAGAATACCGGAGAAATAAGAGAGCTTAGAAAGTGCTCCTGGGTGCGTCCGCTGCAGGGAGACTCATCATCCAGGCACAAGTCAGACATTCTCCTAATCTGTTTGTTGAGGGGAAGTGTAATTCCTCCGAGTGTTATAAAGAGAACCTGTCATTGTGTGATAGTGAAGAAGACGGAATGACAAGAAAAGGATTTCCTCAGATATAAATGTAAAGAAATCATCTCCATGTCGGAGAACGTTTCAACCCTTTGCTGACCGGGTCTTTTCTGCCACTTTTTGTTTACAAGTTGAAATCCATATTTTTTGCTAGAAAATGACTTAGAGCCCCCAAACATTATATATATATATATATATATATATATATATATATATATATATATATATATATATATATATATATATATTTTTTTTTTTTTTTTTAGCAGAGGCCTTAGAGAATTAAATGGTGAT
This sequence comes from Aquarana catesbeiana, assembly GCF_042186555.1. Classification (NCBI taxonomy): domain Eukaryota; kingdom Metazoa; phylum Chordata; class Amphibia; order Anura; family Ranidae; genus Aquarana; species Aquarana catesbeiana. Next base: position 181,628 of record NC_133328.1, on the reverse strand, counting down.
CGTTGCTATTTGTTATGTCACACGGTATTTACACAGGGATTTGCAAACGCAATATTTAGAAAAAATCCACTTTAATGAATTAAAAAAAAAGAAACTGTCACCCCCCCTCCCAGCCCTACAGAACATCAAACTTGTCTCCCCTCTCTCAGCCTTGCAGAACATCACACCTCCCCCCCTCCTAACCCCTGTATGCTACCCTACTGTCCCATGGTCTTCTGTCCTGCTGACCCCTGTACCACGCTCTACTGACTCCTGTCCTCTGTCCTGACCCCTGTACCCCGCCCTAATGACTCCTGTCCTCTGTTCTGACCCCTGTAGCCCCGCCCTACTGACTCCTGTCCTCTGTTCTGACCCCTGTACCCCGCCCTAATGACTCCTGTCCTCTGTTCTGACCCCTGTAGCCCCGCCTTACTGACTCCTGTCCTCTGTTCTGACCCCTGTAGCCCCGCCCTAATGACTCCTGTCCTCTGTTCTGACCCCTGTAGCCCCGCCCTACTGACTCCTGTCCTCTGTTCTGACCCCTGTACCACGCCCTACTGACTCCTGTCCTGACCCCTGTAGCCCCGCCCTACTGACCCCCTGTCTTCCAACCTGCTGACCCCTGTACCCTGCCCTACTGACCCAGTATCCTCTGCCCTTGTGATGCCTCTTCTCTGCCCTGCTGACCCCCGTACACTGCCCAGCAGACCCTTCTCCTCTGCCATTCCTGTCCACCACACTCCTTAAGCCCCTCCCACTGTTAAGAGTGTGGCCACACCCATATTTTTGCCACGGCGCAAATTACTTCCTCTCTCAAGTGTCCCTCATTCCAAAGTTCAGGAGTTGGGAGGTATACTAACCTTCCAAGCCCCCATCACTCCAGCAGGTTTGCATAGCCACCGCCCCCAACCCTGGTTAGGTCAAGATGATAGCACAGCGCCACCCACTGGATCACTGATAAGAACAGATACTACACTTGATCTTAGCCAAAACGCTGAGAAGCGTCAGCCTACACCACCCTGGATGAACCAGGAGGAGACAGCTGGCCCCCTGATGACATCAGAGGAGAATGAGGCGGCACAGGACCCAGCGAGCGCCGGCACAGGACCCAGCGAGCGCCGGCACAGGACCCAGCGAGCGGCAGCACAGGACCCAGCGAGTGGAAGCACAGGACCCAGCGAGCGCCGACACAGGACCCAGCGAGCGGCAGCACAGGACCCAGCGAGTGGAAGCACAGGACCCTGCGAGCGCCGGCACAGGACCCAGCGAGCGGCAGCACAGGACTCAGCGAGCGCTGGCACAGGACCCAGCGAGCGGCAGCACAGGACCCAGCGAGTGGCAGCACAGGACTCAGCGAGCGCTGGCACAGGACCCAGCGAGCGGCAGCACAGGACTCAGCGAGAGCTGGCACAGGACCCAGCGAGCGGCAGCACAGGACCCAGCGAGCGGCAGCACAGGACCCAGCGAGCGGCAGCACAGGACTCAGCGAGCGCCGGCACAGGACCCAGCGAGCGGCGGCACAGGACCCAGCGAGCGCCGGCACAGGACCCAGCGAGCGGCAGCACAGGACCCAGCGAGTGGAAGCACAGGACCCAGCGAGCGCCGACACAGGACCCAGCGAGCGGCAGCACAGGACCCAGCGAGTGGAAGCACAGGACCCAGCGAGCGCTGGCACAGGACCCAGCGAGCGGCAGCACAGGACTCAGCGAGCGCTGGGACAGGACCCAGCGAGCGGCAGCACAGGACTCAGCGAGCGCTGGCACAGGACCCAGCGAGCGGCAGCACAGGACCCAGCGAGCGGCAGCACAGGACTCAGCCAGCGCCGGCACAGGACCCAGCGAGCGCCGGCACAGGACCCAGCGAGCGGCGGCACAGGACCCAGCGAGCGCCGGCACAGGACCCAGCGAGCGCCGGGACAGGACCCAGCGAGCGGCAGGCTACATCAGACAATCATTACAGAGTTGAACTTTAAATGAATGTGCCTTCACCTTCGACTTCAGGTCCTCTTCAGATCTGGACACGTCAGCCAGAAAATTGGACTCTTCAAACTTCAGAAACTTCCATTTGCGGACTTTTCCATCAGACTTGTGCTAATTAATCAGAAGGTGATTTAGCATAAGTCGGCGGCGGTTATCTGGCGCTGTCAGGTCTGCCTGGCTGGTGGATGTTCGGCGCTCCACAAAGACGCACAGATGCCATAATCCTCCACTCCGAGCCGTCCACCTCGCTCCGTAATGAGATGGAAATATTATGGAAAGAAGATTTGGGGAAAGTACTCGGGGGGGGGGGATTGCGGGCGGCGGGGAAACGCTTCGTGTCACTTTGTGTGATTGTATTAGGACCGTTGCTACAGCTAATTCCTGTAAGCCCCCCATCCCCCGCCGGTGAGCGCTACGCATTGCGGTGATGACTATATCATAATTACGGATGACGGTGAGGATTTCACCGGCTGGAGAGTGATGGGATGAGGATAAAACATCATCCTTCCCATCATGGATAGCCGAAAATCAAATTCAGCGATTAAATCTGCAGCAGAAGGCGCATTCCGGTTATTGCGCTAATGATAGACGCCGGAAAACCGCAACAATGTTATGTATTTCATCCCATTTGGTGGAGAATATCCCGTGTACAACCCTTGTCACCCCAGCTGGGAGGGGGAGGGGTGATGCGGCACCTTCTGGTGATCCTGCCAGTAAGTCTGATATTTGTCAACTGCCTTTACCAGCCCAAGTTGTCCAGACAAAGTGTCAGTTAGAGGGCTGAGACCAACCATTTACCACAGACAGGGGGTGCTTACAATGATCAGCTTTTGTTTATTTATGTAAAACTTTTATCCCAAAAGGAAAAAAAAAAGCTGTTACTGTAACTGATTATAAAATGTTATCTGGAGTCCGGCTTTAATATGTTAGATAAGTCCGTCTAAATCTGCTAATTCATCTGACACTCCCCCTCCCCCTCCAATGTGGTTTTTTTTTTGGGGGGGGGGAGCCACCCCTTCTTCAGGGATTGAGCAGTCAATGTTAATAAAATCACAACCGAATATACTTAAAGGGTTAAAGTGGTTCTAAAGGCCAGGGCCAGGACAAGGGGTGGGCAGAAGGGGCGGCTGCCCTGGGTGCAGGGCCGAGGCTACCACTAGGCAAACTAGGCAGCTGCCTAGGGGCGCCCGGCCACTGGTGTTCCTATTCTCTTCTCTCTGCAGCAAGCAACTAAGTCTCAGCAGGCAGCCGCCGCTCCGTTCGCACATAGTGTCAGAGACGCAACGGCGGCGGAGGAGGACTGTGTCTGTGTCCCGACTGCCGAATGAATGGAAGCAAGCAAACATTCATTGATGGGCGCTGGTGAGGCTGCATTGATGGGCGCTGGTGAGGCTGCATTGATGGACACTGGTGAGGCTGCATTGATGGGCGCTGGTGAGGCTGCATTGATGGGCGCTGGTGAGGCTGCATTGATGGGCGCTGGTGAGGCTGCATTGATGGACACTGGTGAGGCTGCATTGATGGGCGCTGGTGAGGCTGCATTGATGGGCACTGGTGAGGCTGCATTGATGGACACTGGTGAGGCTGCATTTGAAGAGGAGGATCGGGGCTGCTCTGTGACATTACAGAGGTGGTAAGTATAACATATTTGTTATTTTTGGGGTTTTTATTACCTTTAGAATCACTTTAAGGCTTAAAGGGGGTTGTAAACCCTCAGTGTATCCTGTGCATTAAGGTGAAAAAACTTCTGTCACTGATCGCCCCTCCCCCCCATTTTACTCACCTGAGCCCCGTAATTCCCACGCCAGAGACGCGCTCTTCTTCTCTGCCATTGTCTCAGCTCCTGATTGGATATATTGATAGCAGCGCAGCCATTGGCTCCTGCTGCTGTCAACCAAATCCAATGACGCGGCGCTGAGGGGGCGGGGCCGAGTCCAGCATTCTGCATCTATGGACACAAATGCTGGACCCGGGAGCATGCCTGCAAGGTAACCCCTCCCCCCGGGACAGCACTTCTCCTAGGGGGTTATACGATGCAGGGAGCTTCTGGGGGACCTCAGAAGAGGAGGATCGGGGCCACTCTGTGCAAAACTAACTGCACAGTGGAGGTTAGTATGACATGTTTGTTTTTTTAAAAAAAAAAAAAAAAAAAAAAGCTTTATAATCACTTTAATGAAGATTTGGATCTCCTGTCGGGACTAAAGGTAACATCGACCCATCAACCAATATCCACCACTCAAGTCCTGAAGAGGGGGAAGGATTTTTTTTCCCCTATAACATGTTGGATGTCTTTGATGCTCTTAACCACTAAATGTTTCAAAAAAAGTCCTTCATGTGAGATGAACTTTCATACCAAGTGCTCCTCAAGACACGTCCAAAGCATGGAGGAAGGAAGGACAGAGAGGGAGGGAAGGAAGAGAAGGAAGGCATTTGAGCCCTAAATGTTCCCTTGTTTTTGTCTCCTTTACGAGTGGTAGACTGGAGGGAAGGAAGGGAAGGGGGGAATGGAGGAAGGAAGGAAGGAAGGAAGGAAGGAAGGAAGGAAGGAAGGAAGGAAGGAAGGAAAGAAGGAAGGAAGGAAGGAAGGCATTTTAGCCCTAAATGCTCCCTTGCTTTTGTCTCCTCTACGAGTGGTAGACTGGAGGGAAGGAAGGGAAGGGAAGGGAAGGGAAGGGAAGGGAAGGGAAGGGAGGAAGGAAGGAAGGAAGGAAGGGAGGAAGGGAAGGAGGGAGGAAGGGAAGGAGGGAGGGAGGGAGGGAGTGAGGAAGGGAAGGAAGGCATTATAGCCCTAAATGCTCCCTTGCTTTTGTCTCCTCTACGCGTGGTAGACAGGAAGGAAGGAAGGAAGGAAGGAAGGAAGGAAGGAAGGAAGGAAGGAAGGAAGGGAAGAAAGGCATTTTAGCCCTAAATGCTCCCTTGCTTTCTCTATGAGTGGTAGATTGGAGGGAAGGAAGGAAGGAAGGAAGGAAGGAAGAAAGGAAGGAAGGAAGAGAAGGAGGGGAGGAAGGAAGGAAGGAAGGAAGGAAGGAAGGAAGGAAGGAAGGAAGGAAGGAAGGAAGGAAGGAAGGAAGGAAGAGAAGGAGGGGAGGAAGGAAGGAAGGAAGGAAGGAAGGAAGGAAGGAAGGAAGGAAGGAAGGAAGGAAGGAAGGAAGGAAGGAAGGAAGGAAGGAAGGAAGGAAGGAAGGAAGGAAGAGAAGGAGGGGAGGAAGGAAGGCATTTTAGCCCTAAATGCTCCCTTGCTTTTGTCTCCTCTATGAGTGGTAGACTGGAGGGAAGGAAGAAACGAAGGGAAGGGAGGAAGGAAGGAAGGAAGGAAGGAAGGAAGGAAGGAAGGAAGGAAGGAAGGAAGGAAGGAAGGAAGGAAGGAAGGAAGGGAAGAAAGGCATTATAGCCCTAAATGCTCCCTTGCTTTTGTCTCCTCTACGAGTGGTAGACTGATGTTACAGGCAGAGCGAACAAGACATCTCCTTCCATCATAAGACAGGATGGAAGTTCCGAATTTTTCCACAAGATGAGACGGAATGAGACGTGGGACCACCAGGAGAACATCATCTTGAGTATTCAGTTCAGTTTTGGGCACCAGTCTAAAAAAAGAACTGGAGGTGAGTATAAAGACCATACACAAAGGACTTTGACTTTAGTATTTGAGTCTTTGGCCTTGTCATTGGTGGAGGATCATTTATTTAGCCTTTGGATCCTTCCTTAGCTTGGTACTAGTACACAGGGCTGCTGCTGGAATTCATTGGGCCCCAGTCTTCCTGAAGGGGCCTCCCCAATTCTGCCTCTGCCCCTCCCCCCTTCAGGTTCAGCAGAACAGAGGCACTGACTTTATCCGCCTGCGCCCTGAAAATGAAAAAAAAATCCCTTCTCTGCTCCCACCTCCAGGGCCCCTCTGTTGATGTGATGGCCCAGGGAAGTGTAATTTAAGTCCTGGTAAGAAAATAGGAGAGGGAGCGTGGTCTAGTAAAATCAATTTATTAATTTAGGCAAAAAAAACCAATAAAGCTTCCCCTGGGCCCCCCTGTATAGCTGATGAGGTCTGGGGTCAGTACAACACGGCTGGCCTGAAATAAATCTTCATGCTTGGAACATTTGAGGTTTGGAAGACCACGGAGATTACTCGTGTCCATCATGTTTTCAGACGCCCTAAGGATGGGACCAATGTAACTATGTACAGTATATACTATACCTGTGGGCTCCCTCCAGAAGCTGCAAATCATTGAAGTACATCTCTACTACACCCCTACCATAGAGGAGATGTCCTCTAGCTTCTGGGTCCCGTGCCAAGCGGCTGGCCTGCTGCACCCGGGAGGTTGGACATTTGGCACAGGTGCCATTCAGAGATCGCTTTGCATTTCCTGAATGAAGGCAACCTTTTCTCTGATTGGACAAGGAATAGAGTAGGGGGTGACCACGGTAAAGGTGAGTACCAGAGGGCTTAAGAGAACCTGTTTCTTAAAGGTAAATATTCCATGGATTGTTTATATTAGTTCAGGTTGAGGAGAAAAAGGTGGGTGGGGGAGGGGGGTAAGGTTTGAGTGTGGGTCCATTTTAAGAAAAGTAAATTATACATTAAACAGATCAAAAGGAACGGAAAACCTCCATCAACATTCCCAGCTGCATTCAGAACACTTATTTATCATTGAACTTTGGGGTCACCGCCGAGTTCTTCTTAAAGGTGTTCCCTTAAAATTCATTCGGCAATTGCTGAAATGCTCTCCGACTTCTTTATAATAACGGTTCCTGAGATCAGTCAATTTACAAGCGCTAAAGTACGCAGGTGAAATGCTGACAGCCCTGGCGCGGCTGCTCTGAATACTAATGGCTCGGCGCCGTGTTAATTTTTGCTGGAATTATTTCACTTTTATTAGTTTTTGCCGGAATAATTACCCAGAGATTTTACTAAACATTGGCTGCAAAATTAAAATTGCCACAAGTGCACCGTAGCATTAAATTCTTGTTTTTCTTCTGTCAGTCAGCGCACGGCGACTCGCACACCTTTTGTCTCGCAGTTTTCATTAACCTTGACATGTCCTCCTCAAGATTTTCCTTCTTTTAAAGTAGATGCTCCGCTGTCATGTGGAGGAAGTAAGGGGGTCTATAGTCGTTGTAGGAAACTGCTATGGAGACCAGAAAGAGGGGACCCGCAGCTATGGAGACCAGAAAGAGGGGACCCACAGCTATGGAGACCAGAAAGAGGGGACCCGCAGCTATGGAGACCAGAAAGAGGGGACCCGCAGCTATGGAGACCAGATAGAGGGACCCACAGCTATGGAGACCAGAAAGAAGGGACCCACAGCTATGGAGACCAGATAGAGGGACCCACAGCTATGGAGACCAGAAAGAGGGGACCCACAGCTATGGAGACCAGACAGAGGGACCCACAGCTATGGAGACCAGAAAGAGGGGACCCGCAGCTATGGAGACCAGAAAGAGGGGACCCACAGCTATGGAGACCAGAAAGAGGGGACCCACAGCTATGGAGACCAGAAAGAGGGGACCCACAGCTATGGAGACCAGAAAGAGGGGACCCACAGCTATGGAGAGACCAGTAACAGGGACCCACAGCTATAGGGAGATCAGAAATAGAGACCCACCACTATGGAGACTAAAAAGGGGGGTCACAATTATAGAGACCAGAAAGAGAGGACCCACAGCTATGGAGACCAGAAAGAGGGGACCCACAGCTATGGAGAGACCAGTAACAGGGACCCACAGCTATAGGGAGATCAGAAATAGAGACCCACCACTATGGAGACTAAAAAGGGGGGTCAAAATTATGGAGGCCAGAAAGAGAGGACCCACAGCTATGGGGAGACCAGAAAGAGGGACCCACAGCTATGGGGAGACCAGAAAGAGAGGGCCCATAGCTATGGAGACAAGAAAGAGGGGACCCACAGCTATGGAGACCAGAAAGAGGGGACCCACAGCTATGGAGAGACCAGAAAGAGGGGACCCACAGCTATAGGGACACAGAAAGAGGGACCCACCACTATGGAGACTAGAAAGGGGGCCCACAGTCATGGAGACCAGAAAGAGAGGACCCACAGCTATAGAGACCAGTAAGAGGGACCCGCGGCTACGGAGACCAGTAAGAAGAACCCACAGCTATGGGAAGACCAGAAAGAGAGGACCCATAACCATGGAGACTAGAAAGAAGGACCCACTGCTATGGAGACCATAAAGAGGGGACCTTTTACTATAGAGACCCATAGCTATAGAGACCAGAAGGCTGGGACCCACAGCTATAGAGACCAGAAGGCTGGGACCCACAGCTATAGAGACCAGAAGGCTGGGACCCACAACTATAGAGACCAGAAGGCTGGGACCCACAGCTATAGAGACCAGAAGGCTGGGACCCACAGCTATGGAGACCAGAAAGAGGGGACCCACAGCTATGGAGACCAGAAAGAGGGGACCCACAGCTATGGAGACCAGAAAGATGGAACCCACAGCTATAGAGACCAAAAAGAGGGAACCCACCACTTTAAAGACCAGAAGGGGGGGGGGGGCTCACAGCTATACAGACCAGAAAGAGGGGATCTATTTGACCTCTCCTCTGCCTACTGCCTGTCTGGCTCTCCTTCCTGTTTGATCACACTTCTGTCTGCTGCCTGTATGGACCTCCTTCCTGTTTGATCACACTTCTGTCTGCTGCCTGTGTCAACCTCTTGTCTCTTTGACCACACTCTGTCTGCTGCCTGTCTCATCTTCTGGTCTTTTTGTTCACACTTGTGTCTGCCGCCTGTCTGCATCTCTTGTCTGTCTGACCACACTTGTCTGCTTCTTGTCCTGAAATCTTACCTGTTTGAGCATACAGTACTCAACCTCAATTTCCCCACCCATCCATTCTGGCTGTCTGATTACCGGCTTCCAGATTTATGTCTGTTGCAAAGTATCTTCTATGTCTGGAACAGGGGCGGACTGACCATTGAGCCACTCGGGCACTGCCCGAGGGCCCTGGGCCACTAGGGGGCCCCATCAGGGTTGCCAGCCTCAGTAAAACCAGGGACAGTATGGACCAGAGACAGCCAATAGACAGTATGGACCAGGGACAGCCAATAGAAACAGGTCTGTGTATACTGTGTATACATGTATGTGTATACTGTGTGTGTATACTATGTGGCCCCATAATCTCTGATTGCCTGGGGGCCCCATAATCTCCTATTGCCCGGGGGCCCCATAATCTCCTATTGCCCGGGGGCCCCATGAGTTGTCAGTCCGCCCCTGGTCTGGAATAACGCTCGATGTATGAAGAGGGATAACACATTGTATCACAATATAAACGCATGCTGCTCTCCTACAAAGGGATCTGCACAGAGCCCGGCTTTCATCACACAAAGTACTTGTAACAGTAAATAGTTTATCAAATAACAAAGAACAAGGCATGGGAACCCTGCAGGAGGAAGCCGTATTCAACTTCCACTACGCAGCCCAATAAAAGCAAACCATAGGACACTGGGAGCTTGCTGCAAATTCTCTATTTGACTGACAGCCAATATAACCTTCCTGGGTATGCAAGTTGTGTCCGTCCAATGTGGAATCAAGGCGAAGATTGATAGATGTCCTACCATCCATTATTCATTGTGTCATTTCTATTTAATAAACTTATTAGAGTGAAACATCAACCCATTAAGGAGATTCCCACATACTTTGAGCCCTGAGCTCTTCAGGCAGTTCCTTTGACCTCATGATTCTCATTTGCTCTGACATGCACTGTGAGCTGTAAGGTCTTATATAGACAGGTGTGTGGCTTTCCTAATCAAGTCCAATCAGTATAATCAAACACAGCTGGACTCAAATGAAGGTGTAGAACCATCTCATGGATGATCAGAAGAAATGGACAGCACCTGAGTTAAATATATGAGTGTCACAGCAAAGGGTCTGAATACTTAGGACCATGTGATATTTCAGTTTTTCTTTTTTAATAAATCTGCAAAAATGTCAACAATTCTGTGTTTTTCTGTCAATATGGGGGGCTGTGTGTACAATATGGGGGGCTGTGTGTACAATATGGGGTGCTGTGTGTACAATATGGGGGGCTGTGTGTACAATATGGGGTGTTGTGTGTACAATATGGGGTGCTGTGTGTACAATATGAGGTGCTGTGTGTACAATATGGGGTGCTGTGTGTACAATATGGGGTGCTGTGTGTACAATATGGGGTGCTGTGTGTACAATATGGGGTGCTGTGTGTACAATATGAGGTGCTGTGTGTACAATATGGGGTGCTGTGTGTACAATATGGGGTGCTGTGTGTACAATATGGGGGGCTGTGTGTACAATATGGGGTGCTGTGTGTACAATATGGGGTGATGTGTGTACAATATGGGGTGCTGTGTGTACAATATGAGGTGCTGTGTGTACAATATGGGGGGCTGTGTGTACAATATGAGGTGCTGTGTGTACAATATGGGGTGCTGTGTGTACAATATGGGGGGCTGTGTGTACAATATGGGGTGCGGTGTGTACAATATGGGGGGCTGTGTGTACAATATGAGGTGCTGTGTGTACAATATGGGGGGCTGTGTGTACAATATGAGGTGCTGTGTGTACAATATGGGGGGCTGTGTGTACAATATGGGGTGCTGTCTGTACAATATGGGGTGTTGTGTGTACAATATGAGGTGTTGTGTGTACAATATGGGGTGCTGGGTGTACATTAATGAGGAAAAAAATTAACTTAAATGATTTTAGCAAATGGCTGCAATATAACAAAGAGTGAAAAATGTAAGGGGGTCTGAATACTTTCCATCCCCACTGTATAAGAGAAGTGTGGTGTCCACAAAATGTTGACCCTATAGAGTATACACCTACATACTGTATATATATATATATATGGATATAGATATCTTCTTTGGATTGGAGCACAGACAATCCTTCACATAGCACAAAATAATCAGTTCTTCAGGAGCTGGGACCTGGAAGTGTCAGATAAAGAAATGGAGATGAAGATGCCAATGCCCTTTGAAATGAATGGGCCGCCCCACCACCACACCCACACCCTAAAGTGCCAAAAATCAGACGTGCACCATTTTTGGCAGCACAATGCACCTCAACACAGGACCACACATTACATAGTTACATAGTCAGGTTGAAAAAAGACACAAGTCCATCTAGTTCAACCAAAAAAAAAAAAATAATAATACAATCCCATATACACAATCCTTCACCCACAGTTGATCCAGAGGAAGGCGCAAAAAACCCCAGCAGAGCATGCTCCAATTTTCTACAGCAGGGGGAAAAAATTCCTTCCTGATCCCCCCGAGAGGCAATCAGATTTTCTCTGGATCAACTTTACCTATAAATGTCACCCAGTTATATTCTGTAAATTAGGTAAGCATCCAGGACCTTTTTTTTAAGCAATCTACTGAGCCGTCCAGATCCACCTCGGGAGGGAGTCTATTCCACATTTTCACAGCTCTTACTGTGAAGAAACCTTTCCATATTTGGAGAATAAATCTTTTTTCCTCGACGTAAACCCCCCCCCCTTTGTCCTCTGTGATGACCTTGAAGTGAATAACTCAACACCAAGTTCACTATATGAACCACTTACAGTATGTATTTGTACATGGTGATCATATCCCCCCTTAATCTCCTCTCCTCAGGAGAGAATAAATTCAGTTCCTCTAATCTTTCCTCATAGCTGAGCTCCTCCATGCCTCTTATCAGTTTGGTTGCTCTTCTCTGCACTTTCTCCAGTTCCCTGATATCCTTTTTGAGAACTGGAGCCCAAAACTGAACTTCATATTCCAGATGAGGTCTTACTAATGATTTGTACAGATGATATCTCTCTCTCTGGAGTCCATATCTCTCTTATACTAGAAAGGACTTTACTCGCTTTGGAAACCTCAGCTTGGCATTGCATGTTATTATTGAGCTTATGATCTACCAAAACCCCCAGACCCTTCTCCACCACGGATCCCCCCCAGTTGTACTCCCTCTAGTATGTATGATGCATATTCTTAGCCCCCAAGTGCAGAACTTTACATTTATCAACATTAAACCTCATCTGCCACATAGTCGCCCAATCAGACAGAGCATTGAGGTCGGCTTGTAAATTGTAGACATCCTGTAAGGACGTTATTCCACCGCAAAGCTTGGTGTCATCTACAAAGACAGAAATGTTCCTTTTATTCCCAGACCCAATATTATTTATAAAGATATTAAAAAGTAAGGGTCCCAGCACTGAACCTTGGGGTACACCACCGATAACACTGAACCTTGGGGTACACCACCGATAACACCGAACCTTGGGGTACACCACCGATAACGCTGAACCTTGGGGTACACCACCGATAACGCTGAACCTTGGGGTACACCACCGATAACACCGAACCTTGGGGTACACCACGATAACACCGAACCTTGGGGTACACCACGATAACACCGAACCTTGGGATACACCACCGATAACACCAAACCTTGGGGTACACCACCGATAACACTGAACCTTGGGGTACACGACCAATAACACTGAACCTTGGGATAAACCACCGATCACATTGAACCTTAGGGTACACCACCGATAACACTGAACCTTGGGGTACACCACCGATAACACCGAACCTTGGGGTACACCACGATAACACCGAACCTTGGGGTACACGACCGATAACACCGAACCTTGGGGTACACCACCGATAACACTGAACCTTGGGGTACACCACGATAACACCGAACCTTGGGATACACCACCGATAACACCGAACCTTGGGGTACACCACCGATAACACTGAACTTTGGGGTACACCACGATAACACCGAACCTTGGGGTACACCACGATAACACCGAACCTTGGGATACACCACCGATAACACCAAACCTTGGGGTACACCACCGATAACACTGAACCTTGGGGTACACGACCAATAACACTGAACCTTGGGATAAACCACCGATCACATTGAACCTTAGGGTACACCACCGATAACACTGAACCTTGGGGTACACCCCCGATAACACCAAACCTTGGGGTACACCACCGATAACACCGAACCTTGGGGTACACCACGATAACACCGAACCTTGGGGTACACGACCGATAACACCGAACCTTGGGGTACACCACCGATAACACTGAACCTTGGGGTACACCACGATAACACCGAACCTTGGGATACACCACCGATAACACCGAACCTTGGGGTACACCACCGATAACACTGAACTTTGGGGTACACCACGATAACACCGAACCTTGGGGTACACCACGATAACACCGAACCTTGGGATACACCACCGATAACACTGAACCTTGGGGTACACCACCGATAACACTGAACCTTGGGGTACACCCCCGATAACACCAAACCTTGGGGTACACCACCGATAACACTGAACCTTGGGGTACACCCCCGATAACACCAAACCTTGGGGTACACCACCGATAACACCGAACCTTGGGGTACACCACGATAACACCGAACCTTGGGGTACACGACCGATAACACCGAACCTTGGGGTACACGACCGATAACACCGAACCTTGGGGTACACCACGATAACACCGAACCTTGGGGTACACCACGATAACACCGAACCTTGGGATACACCACCGATAACACCGAACCTTGGGGTACACCACGATAACACCGAACCTTGGGGTACACCACAATAACACCGAACCTTGGGGTACACCACCGATAACACTGAACCTTGGGGTACACCACCGATAACACTGAACTTTGGGGTACACCACGATAACACCGAACCTTGGGGTACACCACGATAACACCGAACCTTGGGGTACACCACCAATAACACTGAACCTTGGGGTACACCACCGATAACACTGAACCTTGGGGTACACCACCAATAACACTGAACCTTGGGGTACACCACCGATAACACTGAACTTTGGGGTACACCACGATAACACCGAACCTTGGGGTACACCACCGATAACACTGAACCTTGGGGTACACCCCCGATAACACCGAACCTTGGGGTACACCACCGATAACACTGAACTTTGGGGTACACCACCGATAACACCGAACCTTGGGGTACACCAGCGATAACACTGAACCTTGGGGTACACCAGCGATAACACTGAACCTTGGGGTACACCACTGATAACCCTGAAGTTTGGGGTACACCACTGATAACCTCAGACCATTTATAGTAAGAGTCATTAACCACGACTCTCTGAATTTGGTCTTTTAGGCGGTTTTCTATCCATTTACAAACTGATCTTTCCAAGCCTGTATCCTTGGAAGCCTGTAGACATTAGGACCTGCTGCGATGCCCATGTGCTGCTTTAGGGCATTGGGGTGCCAATAAAAGTGAAGAGCAGCACAAGGCATGTAAGGTGTAAGATGAAGAGGTCCTCATGGAATACGGGGTGGGGGTGGGGCTCATTATAAAGCCTCCATCTCCTTCCCCGGAACGTGATTGGTAAACACTTTTGACATTAAACACATCTGACAGCGTGTTACTTCTCGGAATATATTTCCTTCTTTAGTAGAAGAGTATGGGACATGCTTGTTGGTTTGGCGCTCTTTCATGGTGCGGAGGAGGGGCTCTCCCACTTACGGGGCGTCTTCATTTACAGTCTTATCAGCGACTCGGCACCGCGACTGTAGAATATTCAATCGCTTTGGGTAACATCAAATATGTTTGGTAATTAGACGCAACTTTCATCTCTCTTATTTCCTTGAAGATTTTAATTGAAATTAATTAAACCCTCATTACTAAAATCAAATGAAAATTGCTTGGGTTAAAAAGAAATCTTTTTCAGAAGCGGGGGGGGGGGGGGAGGGGGGGAGCGGCTCCTGTCGCCGAGGAAAATAAATGGATCTGACCTATAAATTATATTGACTGTAAAATAGCGTGCGTTGTCTGGATTGGGTTGAAAGGATAACCGTGTCCAATCCTAAAAATTACATCTGCGATATCTTCAATTTTTTTTTTTTTTTTTTACAAAGACACATTAAAAATAATTTTCTATTTCTGTAACTATAAAACATGTTTTTATTTTTTATTATTTTTTTTTTTAAATCCAGTCACTGGGCTTATGTAACATATATTCAGTATTTATTGATTTTAGTGGTGTATGTAGACTCACTTTCACTTTTAGTGGGGTCCATTTTCTAGGGTTTTTCCTCATACTTTTCCCCTGTGGGGGTGCGTGTGTGTGTGGGGGGGGGGGGGGTGCGGTGCCGTTCATTCCTAAAGCAGAACTAAGTGCAAAAAAAAAAAAAAAAAACAGAACAGAACAGTCCGCCTCTTTTCAATTTTTTATAATACTGTAATTGTATCTGACAATATCAGTACTAAACCCCATGTACACTGCCACCTTCAGGCTGAAAAGTGATTGGAAAATGAAAGCCTCCAACCTGCATATGATCTGACACAGTGATCACATGATCAGGAACTACTCTGATTGGTTCCCAATCATTAGAGCCGTCAGTGGACAGTGCTGTCTGTGTTGGCTGTGTCTGTCAAAGGGGAGATGTAAATTATCAGCACAGCGAAGTCACAAAGCTTCCTATTCATCCTATGAGGTGTATTTATAAAAAAAAAAAATTGTATAACTGTTTGTCTAGAAAAACTTCCTGTAATTTTTTTCTGTGCAAATGGGGCAAAATCAGATGTTTTTAGGCTATATTCTCTGCAGATCGAATGTAATTCATTGAAATACCACATTATGGCCATACGGACATACCTATTTCCTATGATACTCAGCGCCCTCTAGTGGTCAAAATTTTGTATTTTTCCCATGCGCACTTTTTAAAAAAAAACATTCAATATGCAGAGAATTTAACCTGAGAACATTTGATTTTGCCCCATTCACACATAATGAATTTACACGCAGTGTTGACTGCCAAACTGCTATGCATTTTTTAATTTTTATAAATACACCCATTTATGTAATGATTGGGAACCAATCAGAGTAGTTCCTGGTCATGTGATCACTGTGTCGGGCTTTATTTTTTAAATAAGTTTTCAGCCTGAAGGTAGCAGTGTACATGTGCTTAGTATTGTTATAGCCATTTACATTTACAGTATTATAAAATACTACAAAATTAAATAAAACATTTAAAGAGTTTTTTTTTTCATTTTCTAATCCACTTGTCAGCCTATAACAGGTTTTCATTAAAACAGGAAACCAAATACACATACATATTTTATATATATATATATACACACACACACACATATATACATATATAACATATACAGTATATGTTTTCCAACAATATAAAAATATATAATAAAATATAAGTTTTCAGCCTTCAGGTAACAAAAAAATAATGTTATGAAAAATGTAAACAGTATATATTTTTTTTTTTCATTTTTTTTTAATCATGTGTCAGCCTATAGCAGGTTTATATTAAAACAGTAAACCAAATAAAAGTCATATATACTGTATCTTTTACAACAATATAAAAAAAAAATATAACATAAAAATATAAGTTTTAAGCCTGAAGGTAGCAGTGTACATATCTTTAGTATTGTTTAGTACTGAAACTGTCAGTACAATTACAGCATATTAAAAAAAAAAATAATAGCAGGTTTTTAATTATATACGGTATCTCACAAAAGTAAGTACACCCCTCAGTCACATTTGTTTAAATCTTTTCTTCTATCCCAATTAGCCATTTTCCCTCCCTGGTGTCATGTGACTCGTTAGTGTTACAAGGTCTCAGGTGTGAATGGGGAGCAGGTGTGTTAAATTTGGTGTTATCGCTCTCACTCTCTCATACTGGTCACTGGAAGTACAACATGGCACCTCATGACAAAGAACTCTCTGAGGATCAGAATAAAAGAATTGTTGCTCTACATAAAGATGGCCTAGGCTATAAGAAGATTGCCAAGACCCTGAAACTGAGCTGCAGCACGGTGGCCAAGACCATACAGCGGTATAACAGGGCAGGTTCCACTCAGTACAGGCCTCGCCATGGTCCACCAAAGAAGTTGAGTACACGTGCTCAGCGTCATATCCAGAGGTTGTCTTTGGGAAATAGACGTATGAGTGCTGCCAGCATTGCTGCAGAGGTTGTAGGGGTGGGGGGGTCAGCCTGTCAGTGCTCAGACCATACGCCGCACACTGCATCAAATTGGTCTGCATGGCTGTCATCCCAGAAGGAAGCCTCTTCTAAAGATGATGTACAAGAAAGTCCACAGTTTGCTGAAGACAAGCAGACTAAGGACATGGATTACTGGAACCATGTCCTGTGGTCTGATGAGACCAAGATAAACGTATTTGGTTCAGATGGTGACAAGCGTGTGTGGGGGCAACCAGGTGAGGAGGACAAAGACAAGTGTGTCTTGTCTACAGTCAAGCATGGTGGTGGGAGTGTCATGGTCTGGGGCTGCATGAGTGCTGCCGGCACTGGGGGGCTACAGATCATTGAGAGAACCATGAATGCCAACATGTACTGTGATATACTGAAGCAGAGCATGATCCTCTCCCTTCAGAGACTGGACCGCAGGGCAGTATTCCAACATGATAACCACCCCAAACACACCTCCAAGACCACCACTGCCTTGCTAAAGAAGCTGAGGGTAAAGGTGATGGACTGGCCAAGCATGTCTCCAGACCTAAACCCTATTGATCATCTGTGGGACATCCTCAAACGGAAGGTGGAGGAGCACAAGGTCTCTAACATCCACCAGCTCCGTGATGTCATCATGGGGGAGGGGAAGAGGACTCCAGTGACAACCAGTGAAGCTCTGGTGACCTCCATGCCCAAGAGGGTTAAGGCAGTGCTGGAAAATAATGGTGGCCACACAAAATATTGACACTTTGGGCCCAATTTGGAGATTTTCACTTAGGGGTGTACTGACTTTTGTTGCCAGTGGTTTAGACATTAATGGCTATGTGTTGAGTTATTTTGAGGGGACAGCAAATTTACACTGTTATACAAGCTGTACACTCACTACTTTACATTGTAGACAAGTGTCATTTCTTCAGTGTTGTCACATGAAAAGATAGAAGGAAAGATTTACAAACATGTCACTGACACTGAGGGGTGTACTTACTTTTGTGAGATACTGTATAAAACTTTTGTTTGGTTTACTGTTTAACTGAAAACCTATATAGGCAGACCTTTAAAAAAACTTATAGGTAAAAAAATATAAAATTTTAAAAATTTGAATTACTTTAACCTAATAAGTTTTATATATAACTTTTAATCGTTTTTTTTTGTTTTATAATTTTGATTTTTTTTTTTTTCATTTATTGTATTTTCATATTAATACAATGAATAATGAAGAAGCCATTGTTTGGCGAAACACGTAGGGACCCGACATGCATCAGTGACCATTACAAACATGTGGATACTTTGGCCAGTATTACTGTCTGTATATTACTCTACCTATATTTTATGCACTATATGTTTGTTGTCTTTTGTATATCTTTATAATAAAATTTAAATTTTCTAAGTAAAATATTGCAATCTTCTATATTCTTCTACATATAAGGCCCCGCTATAATCAATTCCCCCTTTTGTATTGCATTTTCATATTATATTGTTAAAAAAATATATAGATATATATATATATAGATATATATATATAGATACATACATACATATATACACATATATATATATATATCTATATCTATATATAGATATAGATATATAGATATAGATATAGATATAGATATAGATATAGATATAGATATAATTATATCTATATATACATACACACACACACACACTCACCAATCACATTATTAGGTACGCCTTGATAGCACGTTTTTTTTTATTTTAAACAATAAAAAAATACAATAAATAATAATAATAACAACAATAAAAAAATAATAAAATAAAATATAATACAAAATACACATTAAAAAAAAAAAAAAAGTATTAAATTAATGTTAATTTTTTTACCTAGTAGTTTTATTTTTGTTTTTTGTTTTCTAAAGGTCGGCCTTAAAGTGGTGAGCCATGGAACATTTGGATTGTTGACTCCCTTTTCATATATTAATATAATTTCACGCTTATTTTTTTTTAATTAAAAACACAATTTCGGGGGAACGATATCCCGGCTCTGAAATCTTTCAGCGAATGACGTGGTCTTCATGCTGGAAGTGTGTCAAGTCATTAAATATGGATCCTGTGAATCCTTACCCCAGCAATATCCAACACGGGGGCCAGATAAGCGGCAATCTAATTACCGGGCTCTATATGTCTTTCACAAACAATTTCACTCCGCGCCATTTCTGGCCATTTATAGAAATTACTGTAAAAATGTTGCGGTAATTGGGTTAAGTATGACAAAGCTTATTACGGCTCCTGACAAGGATATATTATGAAGCGGATCCACCAGAGTGACAGGAAATGTCGGGGACGGAAGAGCATTGAAATCTCTTCTACAACTCGTCTCACCGGAACCCGGACGCAATTTTCTTATCACACGCAATAGGACTCTCTCTATTTTTATTCATTTTTATATCACCGAATTAACCTGCACCACCCCGTCTCTTATACCGAGGGGAATGAACCGGCCGGGTCTCTAGCTCTAGCCTTCTAAACTAATCACATGACCAAAGGTCTAGGCTCTGGGTGATGTGAGCAGCACTGGTGGGAGTTTGGAGCGGCATTTTCTCCGGGAAATGATTGATAAATGAAAAGTATTTCTGTATTATCAATTCATCACATTTCATGGTACTGTCAGAAGCGTCTAGCGCTCCTGCTCCTCATTCCAGCATCCTGGTTTTGCCTTTCTCCTTGTCTGTCTGTCCACCTGCAAGGTGATGGTCGTGGTCAGTCTCTGGGTGGAGACCAAACCTGATTTAAGCCAGACAAGCCTGCAGTCTCATGCTTGTGATAGAGAGTAATAGAGTGTGTAATATCTGATCAAGCCCCCTGTCTATCTGCCCTGCTTTGCTAGATTGGATTTCCCTGTGTAGGACTTTGGATCGAATAATGACTATTCTCTGAACTCTGCCTGGCGTTTACCTGAACTGTCACTGGACAGCTCTGCCTGTCTGCCAACCGCAAGTACCTGTTCGCTATGCTCAGTACGCACCTGCCCAGGCGTGGTGGCAGGCATTATAGCATTGAGTATAAGTCCTGGGGGAAACTGAGTGCCGATAGGCCTGCTTGCCTTAGGGGAAAAGGGGGCAGCTATAGGTGAAACACACTGTAGCCAGCCATAGTGTCGTTTATTTGCTGAGGAGATTTGCAAACTGACACGTCAAGCCCAGGAACTGTCTGTGCGTGTAAATGCACCTCCAGCAATAACGCAGGAACCGGAGCCCAAGGTTAACCCGTCTGATCTTGTTTCTATTGACCCTCATATGTTTTACAACTTTAGAAATAGTTGTATGTTAGACTGTAAGTTGAAGCCACGCTCTTCTGGTCCTGAAGCACAGCAGGTTGTCCTGATTATATAAATATATATATAGTGCAGCGCTGCTCTCTTATAGGAAATTGTGCAAATCTGTGTCAATAAAATCAAACGGCGCATTCCATTGAATAAAGTCCTATTGCAAAAATGTGTGTATAAATTCTTGAGCTGTGAACATCCGTCAGTCTGAATCACCACTGTGCTCCTCTATAGACATTGTGTACACCTCCACCGGCCAATAGATCTGCTCACCTCAAAAATGAGTCAGAAAGACTCCGAGATCAATCATATATCGTACAATATATACTCCACTCCTCTATGGTCTCTCTCGTCCTTATTGGATCAGCTCTATGCTGCTACACCAGCCTCCCGAATACTTCCAATAGGTGAGGGAAAGGTCTCTCTTTTCACTGCCCCGTTCCTTGGACTCTCCTCCACTTGTGGGATATCGCTCCAATGTCATGTAATTACAAATACACCAAACATAGTGCTCTCCGTTTTAAAGACTTTTATTAAACCCCGCTACAAACACACTTGCAGGGAATTAGGCTAAAATCAGCATGAATATAGTTCACTAGCGTCCGCTCACCGCCGTGGCTGCGTGACGTAACGGGCTCGGCTCCTCCCCTCTACACGCGTATCGACCTCTGATTGGTCTTCCTCAGTAGATGCTGAGGAAGACCAATCAGAGGTCGATACGCGTGTAGAGGGGAGGAGGCAGGCCCGTTACGTGGTTTCCAGTGGGATTTGGTGGCCCTTTCTCCATAAGGACTCCTGTTCCTATGTAAAGGCTTGCAAAACCGGTGCTCACTCTAATGCCCCGTACACACGGTCGGACATTGATCGGACATTCCGACAACAAAATCCATGTTTTTTTTCCGACGGATGTTGGCTCAAACTTGTCTTGCATACACACGGTCACACAAAGTTGTCGGAAAATCTGATCGTTCTGAACGCGGTGACGTAAAACACGTACGTCGGGATTATAAACGGGGCAGTGGCCAATAGCTTTCATCTCTTTATTTATTCTGAGCATGCGTGGCACTTTGTCCGTCGGATTTGTGTACACACGATTGGAATTTCCGACAACGGATTTTGTTGTCGGAAAATTTTATATCCTGCTCTCAAACTTTGTGTGTCGGAAAATCCGGTGGAAAATGTGTGATGGAGCCCACACACGGTCGGAATTTCTGACAACAAGGTCCTATCACACATTTTCCGTCGGAAAATCCGACCGTGTGTACGGGGCATAAGTCCTCAGAAGTCAAGCCCTCTGGAGTATCCCTACCTAAACGCTCTCGGCTAACTTGTCCTCAAGTTCCACTACCTCCACACCTACCGATGCGGTCCAGTCTATCTCCACACCTTTCAATGCGGTCCAGTCTCTCTCTACACCTTTCAATGCGGTCCAGTCTCTCTCTACACCTTTCAATGCAGTCCAGTCTCTCTCTACACCTTTCAATGCAGTTCAGTCTTTCTCTACACCTTTCAATGCAGTTCAGTCTTTCTCTACAGCTTTCAATGCAGTCCAGTCTTTCTCTACACCGGCCAATTGGGTCTAGTCAGTCTCTACACCTGTCGATGCGGTCCAGTCCTCTCTCTACACCAGCCAATTGTATCCAGTCAGTCTTTTTCCTTTTTGGGACTTTCTGTGTAGCACTGCCCCCTTGAGAACTGCTGAGAATTACCTCTCTCTACACCTGCCAATGTGGTCCAGTCAGTCTCTACACCTGCCAATGTGGTCCAGTCAGTCTCTACACCTGCCAGTGCGGTCCAGTCAGTGTCTACACCTGCCGATTGGGTCCTGTCTGCCTCTGCACCAGTTTTTCCGGTCCAGCCCATGCCTTATAAAGCCTCCTGTTTTTTCTTATTTGGGACTTTCTGTGTATCACGGCCCCCTTGGGGACTGCTGAGATTTGCCTGCTCATCTGCACGGCCATGACCAAGTGAACCTTCCAACCCACCTGACACTCTGGGTTCATACATCCTGGTGATACTATAGAACAAGAATCAAGCAACTCAGTAGTATAAGGTTCTAAAATATTTTACTTGAACCAAATAGGAAAAGTTATTTCACAAAGAGAGGAATAAATCCGCTGAGCCACAATAACAGCGTCAACTCAGCAAACAGACTCCTCCTGAAGAGAAAGCAATGCTTGAACAATGAATAATACTATATAGACAAGGATGCACTACATTCAGATCCAAAGTCACCCCCTAGTGAATGTTCCAGTTAACGACACAAATGGCCACACTGAGATAGATGTAATCTAGACAGCCTGTTCTATTTTAGTGGAAGAGCTAATCTCCCGCTGATGTTTATATATATATATATTTAGGCTTCCTATGTGTAATAGCAGTAGAGCTCCACGTGGCAGATCTGTTGTTCTTCGCTAGCTAGTTGGAGCTCGTTAACTGTAATCCATTTGGTTGCAGATGAAACAATAGGTTCCAAGTGATGAAGGCCTGAGGCATCTGAGCACAGTGTTCCAGCAATGCAGTAAAGTGTTCTTGGGTAGAGATGTGTGTGCACGGTGTTTTGTAATGGTGGCAGTGAATAGATAAAGATTGAGCAGCTTGCTCTCTCACCAAGAACCCAAATCGATCTGCAGTCTTCTAGACAGGAACACGGATGACGACACTACGGTAACGGATCCTCTGTCTCGGCCTTCTGTAGTGACTTTCCCCACACATCCGCACCGATGGGTAGGCGCTGTAAATGATGCTATTGACAGGATGTCCGACAGCGGGTAGCAGGACTAGGCCCCTTAGGCCTTGTGGTGGAAGTAGCATTACGCGTGGTAGGCCGCGACCTCTCTGTCACACAGAGAGGTCCGTTTAGCATCAGGCCTAGAAGGAAGAGAGCGTGCGTGGGCTT
Organism: Aquarana catesbeiana; assembly: GCF_042186555.1. NCBI lineage: Eukaryota > Metazoa > Chordata > Amphibia > Anura > Ranidae > Aquarana > Aquarana catesbeiana. The sequence goes on along the minus strand of NC_133328.1, from coordinate 158,482 downwards.
CTAAGCTCCTTTTATCATCTCTCCCAGCAACCTTCAGGCCACTGCAAGGTTCCCTGGGATTTGTAGTCTTAGAGTACATGCATGCGTAGCAGCAGATTCAAAGAGGACTACACGCCCCATAACTCACTCTGTTGGCACACAGATATGAGGTCACTGGCGGCACGAATAATCACGGGGAAAATTAATGTTTAGAACACTGAAAGGTACGAAGCTTTCTGATAACAGTCCATATAGCTACATCTGTAACTTGGCCTCACCCTACTGCTACTACATCTGCTCAATCCTGTCTAAGAGGTTCCATCCATCCTTTGGATAGACTGCCTCATTCAGCCAGGTGGGGTCTTCCACCTTTTCTTCTAGCCACTCTGCATCCAGCTTGACTCCTGTGACATGTCACCTGCTGACCAACCTAACCTAACCTTTTTTTTCTGACCTTTGCCCAGCCTGATGGTCCTGTGCTGGATATCAAGCTTGTCTGAAAGGGTTCGGGGGGGGGGGGGGGGCACAGTGTTGCATGACCGCGTAATTGTCATTCAAAGTGTGACAGCGCTGAAAGCTGACAATTGTCCTGGGCAGGAAGGGGGAGGGGAGTGCCCGGTATTGAAGGGCTTAAAGCCTGGAGCATTCCCCTGTGGTCAGTGTCCGGTGAATGTCAGACTTCCTCCTCTAAAGATATGCATTTCTGTATAACGATCAATTATCTTTTCTTGGCTGATAGTTGAAGTTGTTTGTTGAGAAATTAAAAATCACATTTAGTTTGAAGAAGAATAAGGAAAGTTCCATGCGGCTTCTGATATTACATCGGAGAAGACGAGCGTTCCCTCTGAATGTGCTGAGGAGGTTCGCCCATTATCGGCGCGCACGCCATAGCAGTCCAAATTAATTGGATACGGTTTTCAGTTGCAGAAGTATTCTGTGGAGCTCACAGCCGGGGCCCGCTCAGCGGGCTGGATGGTTAAAAGTTCTGTTCTTTATGTCTGAGCTAACTTCACCCCATATGGAGGAAACAAAGCAGATTACTGTGGAGTAGGACTGTGATTGGATCATCCGCTGTGTGTGTTCCGATTTCAGGTCTGTCATTGGATCCAATGATGGGGCACTATTCCTACAACTGATACCAATTATGGGGCACTATTCCCCCCATTGACACCAATGATGGGACACTATTCCTCCCACTGATACCAATGATGGGACACTATTCCTCCCACTGATACCAATGATGGGACACTATTCCTACCACTGATACCAATGATGGGGCACTATTCTTACCACTGATACCAATGATGGGGCACTATTCCCCCCATTGACACCAATGATGGGACACTATTCCTTCCACTGACACCAATGATGGGACACTATTCCTCCCACTGATACCAATGATGGGACACTATTCCTCCCACTGATACCAATGATGGGACACTATTCCTCCCACTGACACCAATGATGGGGCACTATCCCTCCCACTGATACCAATGATGGGCACTATTCCTCCCACTGATACCAATGATGGGACACTATTCCTCCCACTGATACCAATGATGGGACACTATTCCTCCCACTGATACCAATGATGGGGCACTATTCCTCCCACTGATACCAATGATGGGGCACTATTCCTCCCACTGATACCAATGATGGGGCACTATTGATCTTTTATTAAAAAGAATCAAGCAACCAATTTTATACAAAAGTAAAAAACAAAACCATAGTCCATAAATCCAAGGAATACACATCCATGTTCAGAATATATACAATATATACATAATCCACTACCAAAACATTTTTAGAAAACTATTTACATAAAGCAGCAGAGAGGGCCTAAGAGGCACAACCCATCACCTATGTACGCAGCCATTTATCAAAAATGAATAAAAAAATAATAATCTAGGGTGATAAGAGACAGACAGCCACACCCGGAAAAGAGACTCCTGGCAGTCAGGGAGGCTTGAAATCCCTCCACACCTTCAACCAAGCCCCCTGACTCCGCTTGTCTCTCTCAAGTACCCGAATCTTCTCCACCTCATGCAGAATGTCATACACCACCACCTGAACAGGAAGGATTTTATGCCGAATGCAGATCTGCGTTCCAGGTGAAATAACGGACTACTAGGCTAACTAAAAAAGTGTATCCAAACAAAAAACCCCACCAGTATTGAATGCTCCGTACACCCACTCAGCATAACCCAGCCTGGAGAGGAAAGGAACACCGAGGGCCCGCCCCACCTGTTTGTACACCTCTATGTTAAAAGGGCAATGAAGCAGAAAATGGTCCATAGTCTCCTCCTCACCTGCACACTCCTCCCGAGGACAGCTACGATCCATCCCACTGCGGAATTTCAAATTGCCCCGAACATAGAGCCTCCCATGGAAACACAACCAGGCCAGATCCCTAAATTTAAGGGGGACTCTATCTAAATTAATCAGTCTTAACCCTGCCCTCAAAACTGGGCCTGGGCAATCCCTTAAGGCCAGTGGGTCATGAAAGACTTCGCTCAAGACTCGACTCATAAGGACTTTCCTCGGAACCGATCTGAGATCTTCAGCCGACAATCGCCACTGCCGTAGTAACTTCAGGCACGGAGCGACATAGGCTGGTAGCTGACCACGATGACCCCTGAGATTCTTCACTTGTCCACCTTCTTCCCAAAGTCGTAGAAAAGGCCTAAACCAAGATCTAAATATGCCTGCCCATCCAGCAGGTTCCACTGCAAGCATATCACCAATGTTAAACTTGAGAAAAAAAGCAGCGGAAAGAGAAGAACTGGGTTGACCATACCTAAGCCACCCTCCCTCCTGGATAGATAGTTGACATTCCTTTTGATGGGGTTCAGGCTGTTCCCCCACAACATCTGGAAGAACACACTACTGACCCTAGCATAAAGAGACACTGGCAAGATGCAGACAAAGCTGACATACAAGAAGATCGGAATCAGGTAAGTCTTAATCAGATCAACCCTTTCCCTCATAGATAACTTCCATCTCTTCCAGCTGATCACCTTAGTATTGGCAATTTCCAGTCTGCCTTCCCAGTTTTTGAGGCCATAATCGCCGAGTCCAAATTCAATGCCTAGAATCTTAATTCTTTCCTGGGGCACTGGAAAGGTGTCTGGGAGATCAAACCCCTCACCTTCCTTTCCCATTCAGAAAACTTCAATCTTTTCCTGATTGATCTTGGAGCCTGATGCTTCAGAGTAACGTGATGCCACAGATACCACCTCCTCTGCTTCATAGGTCCCAGTGACAATCACCAACACATCATCCACATAGGCAACAACCCTCAAAGGCGGCTCACCCGGGAGCCCCACTGGTACCCCACACAACATGCCGCTCTCTAGCCTCCTGATGAAGGGGTCGATTGCAAACACATAGAGCAGGGGACTCAGGGGACAACCCTGACGCACTCCAGAGCCAGCCTCAAAGGACTGCCCAACCCAACCATTAACAAGAGGAAAGCTTTCTGCCCCCTTATACAAGACTTTTAACCAATCGACAAAACCACCCGGCAGACCGTACTTACTAAGGAGCAACCACAGGTACTCATGGTTAACACGATCAAAAGCTTTTGCCTGATCCAATGTCAGCAAATACTTTCCCCAGCCTGCAGCCCTGCATCGCTCCAAGGCCTCCCGGACAGCTAAAACCGCTGTGAAGGTGCTCCTACCCTGGACCGAACAGTGCTGATGGCGAGAAAGCAAAGACTCTGCTACTGACGATAGACGCCAGAAAATGATCTTTGCCAGTATCTTTCTATCGACATTAAGAAGGCTGATGGGGCGCCAATTCTCAATCATCGAAGGATCTTTACCCTTTGAAAGAAGAATCACAGCCGAGTGCCTCATGGAAGGGGGAAGTACCCCCTCAGCAAGGCAACTGTTAAAAACCTCTACCAAATGTGGGGCCAGAATAGACTTAAAAGCTTTGTAAAACTCAGCCGTCAAGCCATCCGGTCCAGGTGACTTTTTGATGGCAAGCTGTTCAATTGCCCTCATCACCTCTTCAACTGTGATCTCCTTTGTCAGATTCATCAATGGGCCATCTTCATCATTTAGACCTGGAGTAGAGTCCAAAAAGCTTTCCATCCTGTCACAGTCAAGCTCTTTCCTCCCAAGAAGGTCAGCATAAAAGGACCTCACAATCTCCAGAATCCCTGACCTGGACTTTGTCAAGGAATCTGTACTGTCTTTAAGGCCAACAACCGTTTTAACTGCTACACCTTGTTTGCAGTTCTGGTAAGGGTCAGGTGAGTGGTATTTCCCAGAGTCCCTCTCCAGAACCAAAGAGGCATGCCGGTCATATTGACACTTCCTGAGAAGGAGTTTCACTTCGGAGATTGCCCCAGGATCTCCTCCTCTCGAGACAAGAATATCCAGCTTCCTCCGTAAACGTTGGTAGGTCATGTATTTATTAAACTGCTTTCTATTGGCTAGGCCCCTGAAGAATCCAGCGATCCTCTTTTTGGTCAGCTCCCACCACTCAGCCTTGCTGCTACAAAAGTCCAGGATGGTCACCTGTGCCTGATAGAATTCCTCAAAGGATTGTCTAACATGTTCTTCCTTGAGTAGAGTCGAATTCAATCTCCAGATGCCCTTGCCCCTCTGAGGGGCGTCTGAAGCATTCAGGACCACAGATAGCATACAGTGATCAGAGAACTCTACTGCCTGCACCACTGGGGGCGAGAAAGCAGAGGTCTCCTTAAAAAAAACCTATCTATCCTACTCTGACTATTACCTCGATGAAAGGTGAACCCAGTGTCATCCGGGAGGTGCTTAATGTGCACATCCACAAGACCAGCATCCCTAACCATACTATTTAAAAAAACGCTATCATATCCCAGCCTGTCCTTGAAGTCCTTCCTGTCCTTGGGCCTAGTTACTGTATTAAAGTCACCTCCAAAGACCACTTGCCGGGATGTAAAAAGAAATGGCTTGATCCTTGTAAAAAGGCACTTCCTGTCCCACTTTGTGTGCGGCCCATAGACATTAATTAGGCGCAGGTCCTGCCCTCCCACAAGGACGTCTAAGACCATACATCTCCCAATCTCCACCTCAATAACCCGCCGGACAGTTACCATGCCGGTTTTAAACAACACCGCCACACCACCGTAAGGCTCGGCCGCAAGAGACCAGTAAGATGGACCATACCTCCACTCTCTCTTGGCCATATGAATATCTGCCAAGGAGGTGAGCCTAGTCTCTTGCAAAAATAAAATTTCAGCGTCTAATTGGCTGAACAAAAAGAAGGCCATAGAATGAGCTCTTACTGACTTAATGCTGGCGACATTTATTGTCACCACTTTTAACGGAGGGGGAACCGCCATTAGGGTTATTGGGTGGATTGCTTCTTAGCTCCCCTCTGCTGCTCATCACCAGAAGCCTCTCTCTTTCTTGAGGCCGCCTCAAACTCCATTTCAGAATCGGAACTTCGCTCCGAAGAAGCTCCAGATGAGGAAATATCCCACGTAGAGGACCTATAACGGTTGGAGACAGGCACTGGAGCCTGTTCCGTCCTCACCACCTGCTTCTTCCGCTTCCCAACCTTCCTTCTCTCCTCCAGGTACTGCAGGTCAGCTTCAGAGATGCCCTCATCTCTTACTTTTTCCTGTGAAGTTTTTACAGAAGACTCCTTTAGAGAGGAAGAAGCGACCTTTTTAATACCCACTACCACTCCTGGGGGGGGGATGCTCCCTTTGAATCAGACTTAGGAGGGGTAGACTCCTGGGGGGGAACTGACTCGGGGGGCACAGACTTGGAAGGTTCTGACACAAGAGGAGAGGGTACAGTAGGCTGGGGGGACACAGAGACAGATACAGAAGGAATACTTACAGACACAGGAGGGGTGGCCACAGGAACTGGAGAGGGATCCTGAGCAGGACCAGGGGAGTCGGTCACCGCAGAGGAGGATGGTACACCAGGGACATCACCATCCATCCTGTCCAGCCTTGACAAGTCATCTAGTACCTCCTTCTCCATATTGTGCCAGGCTTCAGGACATCTGCTATAGGGGTGGCCAAGGCGCAGGCACAGGTTGCACCTGATCATCTCGGTGCAGTCCTTGGCCATATGACCCTGACCCCGACACACTGAACATATCAAGGCTGAACAGGAAGAGCTCAAATGTCCCTTTTCTCCACAGCGGTGACACAGCTTCGGCTGACCAGGGTAGAAAATAGTCATCCTATCCCTCCCTATAAAAGCTGAGGAGGGCAGGTGATGGACAACATTCCCATCCCTGGCCAACCTGACTGTAACCGACCAACCCCCAGTCCAGATGTTACGCTCATCAAGGATTTTGCTGGGCTTAGTCAAAACCTCACCATAGTTCCTTAACCAGACCTCTAGGTCTCGAGCAGGAACACTCTCATTAGTAAGTATGATGGTTATCTTTTTCACCGTTGACCTTTGCGAAACCGCAACTGGGGCCAGACCTTCCCATTCAGGTCTTGACCTGCACCGAGCCTCATATCTCTCCCAGAACAGGTCAAGACCCTCTGGCCTGGTGAAGCTAATGGTATAATCCCGTGTCCCAGCTACATGTATTAGAGCATACAGGTCATTTGCCCCAAAACCCATCTCCAAAATCATGTCCACCACTGCACGCCGTGCTGCAGGGATTGCACCACCTTCCCATTTGAGAATCACTACATTACGTCTGGGACCCCCAGCAGAAGCCAAAGACCCAAGACCAGATCCCGGGGTGCTCAAAGTGGTAGCCTGTAGGGGGAAAACCTGCTTGGGGGCGGAGCTACCAGGAGCACAGCGTACCACCTGAGCAAATGTAGGCTTATCAGGGCCAAGGCCCCACACTGATGTCACATTATTATTATTATTATTATTTGCTTGGACTGAGCTGGGACGATTGTCCATCACACTTGTACAATTGCTATCAGTCACACACACGTTCAATTTCCCATCAGGAATAGTCACAGTTGCTGCAATACCAGCTGTCTCCTGATGCTGCACTGTATTGTTTCCAGCAGTTGTGGGGCAAACAGCTTTAGACTCAGCCAAAGGAGGGTTAATAGGCTGAGCTGAGACTTGTAGTTCCTTTTCAGAAATGTCATTTTTTAAATGCAACTTTTGCTGCGCTGCAACATCAGCAGGTACAACATTGCTACACATAGCATTAGAAACTTGATTGTCACTGGGCACACTTTCAACATTGCTCATGGTGTTAGATCAGTGGTCATCAGTCCTGTCCTCAGGGCCCACTAACAGGCCAGGTTTGCAAGATAACTGAAATACATGACAGGTGATATCATTTGCTGCTCAGTGATTGCAGTATTCTAGTCTGCATCTCCCCAAGGTAATACATAAAACCTGGCCTGTTAGAGGGCCCTGAGGACAGGGTTGATGACACAAAAACAGATTCATCCCCTGCTTGGGACTTGACATTATCAGGTACATTGTCTGTTATGTCCTCATCACCAAAAGCCAGCTGATCCCCCCGCATTACCTGGATGGCCCTGAGCATGCCTCCAGAGTCCTGGGAAGGCATGGGGCTGCTTACCTCTCCCTGACGGGGGCAGAACTGGGGGTCTCCTCCTCCACCTTTGCCATCCTCCAAACCTTTCATCATTGTCAAACTTTTCCTTGAAGGGCCCATCTCTTCCTTCCATCATGGCCACAATGGTCTCCTGGTGTTCCACCCGGACTTTAGCCAGTTTGATCTCTGAATCCATGGACCCACGTTTCTGGCTGTGTAAGTCCTCACGCTGCCTTCGCAAACGCATCAGCTCCGCTCTGAGCTTGTAGAGCTTGTCCTTCTCCCTATTCAGGACCTTAATCCCGGCCTCCACTCGCTCCCGAATGGCCTCAGAACCTTCACCCTCACCAGGGGTAGAGAGATCACAAGCCATGGCTTGTACAGGGGCAGGTATGTTACCTGATGGCCCAGGAGATGGCTGAGAGCTTCCAGCAGGAGAGACCCCGCTAATCTCCATGGCTTCCCCAGAAAGGGGCCACCAATGATGGGGCACTATTCCTCCCACTGATACCAATGATGGGGCACTATTCCTCCCACTGATACCAATGATAGGGCACTATTCCTCCCACTGATACCAATGATGGGGCACTATCCCCCCCACTGACACCAATGATGGGGCACTATTCCCCCCACTGACACCAATGATGGGGCACTATTCTTCCTACTGACACCAATGATGGGACATTATTCCTCCCACTGACACCAATGATGGGGCACTATTCCTCCCACTGACACCAATGATGGGGCACTATTCCTCCCACTGACACCAGTGATGGGGCACTATTCCTCCCACTGACATCAATGATGGGCCACTTTTCCTCCCACTGACACCAGTGATGGGGCACTATTCCTCCCACTGATACCAATGATGGGGCACTATTCCTCCCACTGATACCAATGATGGGACACTATTCCTCCCACTGACACCAATGATGGGGCACTATTCCTCCCACTGATAATAATGATGGGGCACTATTCCCCCCACAGACACCAATGATGGGGCATTGTTTACTCACACTGACCCCTCTGAAGTCTGAAGCATAGTGATCTGGTCCTTTGTTTAGAGTTTGGAGACCCCGGATCTATACAGTTGATGACATGAATAGGGGTGTGATGCAAATGCTTATATTTTATTTGAACGTATTCATTTATTTACTGTATCGCCCCCCCCCCCCCCCCACACACCTGTAAGGCTCACTTGAGTATTACCCAGATAGTCCTTACTTCAACACCAGCAGTCAGGCACAAAGTATTTTCCGCAGCCAGGTACATGCACTTAGGCTCGATGGAGTCAGCGACCAGTCTAGGGGTGTTTTGTAGTTTTATTTTTGGATAGGGACGGGGATTTGTAGTAGGACACTCCAGAACAAAAACTAGTCACAACTGGAGGACTCTCGCTGATCTAGAATGGAGCAGAAGGTGAAGTCCCTTGCTGGGAGGAGATTGGTGGACTTCTCCTGTGTAGCAGTATATGAGCAAAATCTTTGGAAGTGAAGGACAGGTGGACAAAGCTCTTTAGATCATTAGCCAGTGATCCCTTTATTTGGACCCTTGGCTGACTGTACTAGCCCCAGGGGGTAGCCAAAGGAACCGGCCCCCAGATCTTTGGTCTTTACTCACAGAATGGACAAAAAAGACCCTCTCAGGCGCGGCTCCCCTTCAGTCAGCTGTTCAGAAGCACCAGGGTCACTCTTTTATTTTTAGCTTCAGGCCCTCAGATCACCCACCTAAGGCCACATGGCACCCGGTGCCCGAGGAGGCAACCCTACTCACCCCTAGGGTTGCCACCTCATCCCTTTAAACCCCAACACATATGAATTACTCGGGTTCTGAGGATGATTCAATGCAGATAAAGCACCAAGTGAGTTTAATTACCACCTTAATCAGCCACAGAACCCGTGTGTTCGATTTTAAAGGGATGAGGAGACAACTCTACTCACCCCTGGCCGGTGCAGTCCACTATCTGGGAAGGACGCGGAGCTCAGGTGTTCAATGAATATATAGACCTATCCCAGCATGCTCAGGGGCACCTCCCTTGTAACTGGCTGAGACTGTATATATATTCATGCTGCCTATGAGCCTAATTCCCACCTATGTTCGGGAAAGCTCTACTAGTTTCTAGAAGGCAGGAGGAGCCCAGGCAAACTCAACAGAACCAGAACACCAGGAGCAGCCCTAACTAATGCATTGCAGCATTCTATTAAGAAGATATGCTAAAGATAGATTTGCCTCTAGCCCCACCATTAGGTGGAGGAGTAAACTACACTAACCTAACTATTTACATCCTAGCACCTACCCTCACCGGCCACTTTATTAGGTCCCCCTTCCTAGTTGGACCCCCTTTATTAGATCCTCCTTGCTAGTAGTGGGTCGGACCCCCCCTTATTAGGTCCACCTTGCTAGTCCATGATGCCAATCTCCCGTTCCACCACATCCCAAAGGTGGATACCCCATCCCCCACACCATTACACCCCCACCACCAGCCTGAACCGGTGATACCCCATCCCCCACACCATTACACCCCCACCACCAGCCTGAACCGGTGATATCCCATCCCCCACACCATTACACCCCCACCACCAGCCTGAACCAGTGATACAAGGCAGGATGGATCCATGCACCAAATTCTGACCCCACCATCTGAATGTCACAGCTGAAATCCAGACTCATCAGACCAGGAAACGTTTTTCCAATCTTCTATTGTCCAATTTTGGTGATCCTGTGCTGATTGTAGCCTCAGTTTCCTGTTCTTAGCTGACAGGAGTGGCACCCGGTGTGGTCTTCTGCTGCTGTAGCCCATCTGCTTCAAGGTTGGATGTGTTGTGTGTTCAGAGATGGTATTCTGCATACCTTGGATGTAACAAGAGGGTATTGGGGTTACTGTTGTCTTTCTATCCTCAGGAACCAGTCTTCCCATTCTCCTCTGACCTCAACAAGGCATTTTCCTCCACACAACTGCCGCTCACTGGATATTTTCTCTTTTTCCCACCATTCTCTGTAATCCCCGAGAGATGGTTGTGTGTGAAAATCCCAGAAATACTCAGACCGGCCCGTCTGCCACCAACAACCATCCCACGTTCAAAGTCACCGAGATCCTCTTTCTTCCCCCATTCTGTTCGGACTTCAGCAAGTCGTCTGCAGCACGTCTAGAGGCCTAAATGCATTGAGTTGCTGCCATGTGATTGGCTGATTAGCAATTTGTGTTACCAAGTAATTAAACAGGTGGTGCTACATTCATTTAATTTTTTAAAATGTAATTTTATTCCCCTGATGAATGGGGGGGAGGGGTTCAGTTTTCTGATTGAACAAATTATTCAATAGAAGAGTGTTTTTGGTGTTCATGATTTGGATCGTGGTTGTGTTCTCCCCCCCCCCCCCACCGCCCCCCCCCCAACATATCAAGAAGGAAAAAATAATATCTCTTCTCACCAAAACTTTCCAGAATTGTCTGGAATTGGCCCCCTATGAGTGTGATAATAATTGAGGGTCCTGCTGGCAGAGTTCCCCTTTATTATGGGGATGGTAGAAGACGCCCCCCCCCAGTTTGGAGCTGGTTATGTCCATCTTATTATGGACACGTCTCCCCCAATCTGCCGCCACCACGGAGAGCTTCATGGGTTCTCGGTGTCCTCGAGAGACTCTATAAGAGATTTAGAGGAGCCTCGGGGGTGAATGGAGAGGAGAGGCCGGCGGGGGCGGGGGGCCCTTATCTCCACCACATGGGAGCCGGATGATTAGTCTCCCGGAAAATAACAGATAAGTGATTTTATTTTATGCAGTGAAGTGGAAAGGTGAGGCGCGTTCTCCAAACAGAGGAATAAACATTTCCCGTATTATTGGTCGGGGAATCTCCTCACTTCCATCTAACGTTTCTGAAGTTGCCTTCCTGGGTTCCCCTCCCCCACCAACATTCTAAACCCTTTTCCTATTAATTGCATACTTTATTTTATACTGAGTGCCGTCCTCACCGGGTCTCTGTGCTTCTCTATGCAATGCAGGCAGATCATGGCTGGTGGGAGGGGCCAGCAGGGTGAGTGAAAGAGGTGGGGCCAGGAACAGTCAGGCTCTGAAGGAAAGGGTTGGATGCCGTAGCTGGGACAAGGGGTGGGCAAGAGGGGCACCTGAGGATTTGTTTTGAGAGGGGGGATTTGGGGGGGTAAGACCATTTTTGTAAGAAGGAGGGGTTGGGGGGTTATACTAGAAGGGGGATGTAGGGGGGGGGTTGTGCTATGAGGGAGGAGATACAGGGGAGGATTTGTGCTGCAAGGGGGTATATGGGGGTTGGGATTTGTGTCCGGAGGGGGATTTGTGTCAAGAGGGGGGATTTGGGGGGGGTAAGAGAATTTTTGTAACAAGGAGGGGTTGGGGGTTATACTGGAAGGGGGAATGTGGGCATTGATGAGGCTGCACTGATGAGGTGGCACTGATGGGCGCTGATGAGGCTGCACTGATGGGCACTCATAGGTGGCACTGATGGGCACTAATGAGGCTTCCCTGATGAGGCTGCACTGATGGGCACTCATAGGTGGCATTGATGGGCACTAATGAGGCTTCCCTGATGAGGCTGCACTGATGGGCACTCATAGGTGGCATTGATGGGTACTGATGAGGCTGCACTGATGGGCACTGATGAGGTTGCCCTGATGAGACTGCCCTGATGAGGCTGCACTGATGGGCACTCATAGGTGGCACTGATGGGCGCTGATGAGGCTGCACTGAAGAGGCTGCACTGATGGGCATTGATGAGGCTGCACTGATTATCAGTGTAAAACAATGTCCAGTTAATGGCAATCCTTTCCTCACACAGACACGGTGTGGGAGGAGAGGATTGCCAATAACCGGCAAGTCTGTTTGAATGACTGTGGTAGGCTGCTGTCCCCTCTGTGCTTCTCCCCCCCCCCCCCCGGCTTCCTCCCTGTCAGCGCCCTCTCTATCTGTCTCCGCTCAGCCCCGCCCCGGCCGCTATTATTAAAAAAAAAACCTATAATTGGCACTGCCAGCCCCTCTATTAGAGGCTGGCATAGCACACTGTGTTAAGCATTTTTTAAAACAAGTGTTGTAAATACCGATTTTTAGCTGTCTTCAGGCCGGTCACGTGACTCGCAGCCGCTTTACAGCTATGAGACAGGGATTCTGCGGAGGAGAGGAGCGGTCACACTACTGATCCAAGACTGATTCATTTTTATGAATGTGAGCCTATCAACGGAGTCTGGGATCATTCTATGATCCGTTACAAAGCCTCCAGCAGCACTGAATGTGCATTCAGAAAGAACGCTGGATGCAGGACAGGCCAGTAGCTCAATTGAATATTGAGCAAGTTCTGGCCAGTGGTCCATCCTCAAGACTCAGTAACCCAGAGGATGCTCTGTTGGAAAGGCCTCCAAGTCTGCTCTTGCCCCTAGATATTCCTGCACCATGTAATGCAGACACTGGCGATGGTTGCTTGAACCGAGCCGACCTGGGCGCTGAGGACTGAAAAATTCTCTAAAGGCATGGGTCAGATAGCCACCTTCTCCACCGCTCTTTCTCTGACTGAACGAAGCCTTAGCAACACGTTGTCCAGCACCAGGAAATTGTAACCTTCCAGGGTCTGGAAACGCATTGCACAAACCTTTCTTCATGGCCTCCTGAAGATGTTTCATCCTCTGCTCCATCTGTGATGAGTTCTGCAACCTTACCCTTGTAACGTGGATCAAGAAGGGTTGCTAGGCAGTAATGATCCCTCTCCTTGATACCACAAATCCTAGGGTCCTTTCACAGGCTTTGCAGAATCAGGGAGGCCATGCAGCGTAAGTTTTCAGACACATTTGATTTTGAGTCCTCTAGGTCACTGAGGATGACGTCAGAAACTACCTCCTCCCAACCACGTGCAACTCCTTGGGTTTCTGGGGACTGAAAACCATCCCTTAAAGACTGCTGCGGAGTGTTATCCTCTACATCCATGCTGACACAATCCTCCTCCTCTTCCTCTTCTTCCTGTGTGTTTGGCAGGCCCACAGGAATGCTATCTGGATAAAGGGGGCCTTGAGAGCTAAGGAAGTCCTCCTCTTCCTCCCGCTGTTCTGCCTCAAGTGCCCTCTCCATTATTCCACGAAGCGTGTGCTCCAACAGGAAGACAAGAGGGACAGTATCACTGATGCATGCATTGCCGCTGCTCACCATGGTGACAGGACAGTGCATGCATCCTTGATCAGTAGTCACTGGCATGGCAAGAAAAAGACAAGCTCCCCTGACCCTGTCCTGGTGCCATACTCACACAGGTACTCATTGATGGCCCTCTGCTGCGAGTGCAGCCACTGCAGCATTGCCAGCGTTGAGTTCCACCTGGTGGGCATGTCACAAATGTGGCGGCTCTTGGGCAGGTTGCATTCCCTTTGAATGTCTGCCAGCCGAGCACTGGCATTGTATGACCGGCGGAAATGACCACAGACTTTTCTGGCCTGCCTCAGGAGATCCTTTAAGCCTGGGTACCTGCTCAAGAACCGCTGCACCACCAAATTCAGGACGTGTGCCAAACTTGGGACATGGGTCAAGTCTCCCTGTAGGAGGACAGAGAGAAGGTTGGTGCCATTGTCGCATACAACCATTCCTGGCTGAAGCTGGCGTGGCGTCAACCACCTCTGAGCCTGCCCCTGCAGAGCTGACAGAATCTCTGCCCCAGTGTGGCTCCTGTCCCCTAAGCAGACCAACTCAAGCAATGCATGGCATCTTTTTGCCTGAGTACTTGCGTAGCCCCTTGAACGCTTACGGAGCACCACTGGTTCAGAGATGAAGTCTGAAGAGGAGGCCATAGAGAAAGAAGAAGAGGAGGGGGTGGAGGAGAGAGCTGTGGCAGAATCACCACTAGCATTTTGGAGACATGGTGGCAGAACAAGTTCCAACAATACTGAACCCTGTCCTGCATCCTTCCCAGCTGCCAGCCGAGTTACCCAGTGCGCTGTGAAGGAAAGGTAACGTCCCTGCCTAATATACAACTTACTGCTGACTTTCCTGTCAAAACATTGCCTTCCACATGCTGGTAGAGAGCCGGATTGGCCTTCCATGAAAAGAAATTGTATTTTGGAACCTGCAACTGAGGTACAGCACATTCCACAAATTCATGAAACGGGGCAGAGTCTACCAGCTGAAAAGGCAGCAGTTGCAGTGCTAGTAATTTGGCCAAGCTAGCATTCAGACACTGAGCATGTGGATGGCTGGGACCGAATTTCTTTTTACGGTTTAGCAACTGGGGTAGGGAAATTTGCCTGCTAAAATCAGATGGTGGTGTACTGATAGCAGATTGGCTGCAAGTACTTGGGACACCTATTGCTATACCTTCAATCCTCTCAGTGCAGGTTTTTTAGAGGACTGGAGGTATAGTGGGGTTGGAGATCCCAGATGAAGAGCAAGGAGAAGTCCACCTTTTTCTTTGATGTGGGTCTTTCAAGTGCTGTTGCCAACAGACTGCATGGGAGGTCATCATATGTCTGATCAAGCATGTGGTGCCCCTGTGGCTGCTGTTCTGGGCACGCTTGATCCGCTTCAGACATAGGTTGCAAACAGCAACGGTGCGATCTGCCTCCTCCTTCTCCTCTCATTTATCAGGCACCCAAGTAGAGTCAGTGACCTCATCATCCCCCCTCCTCATCACTGGAGCAAACTTGGCAGTATGCTGCGGCTGGGGGAACATGACTGCCAGTTTATTGTCCTTCTTGGGCACCCCCTCTCTCTAGGCTCACGTCACTCCCTTCCTCAACCTGGAAACCAACATCGGAGCCTTCTAATCGCTGCGCATCCTCCAGCAGCATGTACTTGAAACTGTGATCGAATTGTTTGGGGGACTCTTCGGTGCATGATGGTGGGGCTACGGAAGGAGTGACTGTGGACAAGGAGCCGGTGGAAAAGGCCGCTTTGGCAGCTGCATTGGAAGGTGAACTACTCTGAGCCTGGGTGACAGAGGATGAGAAGGATGAGGACGGCTTTGTTATCCACTCCGCCAACTCTTTTGCATGTTGTGGCTCAATGACACGGCCAGCAGCAGAAAAAAAGGACAAGCGTGCCCCACGGCCACCTGCAGAGGATGCACCATGTCCACGTCCAGCACTGTTGACTGTAGACACAGAGCCTGCTTGCCCTCTTTTAGTGGCCTGTGAGCGTCTGCCTCTCCTTGGTGGCCTTCCGGACATGATATATATTTTGTTTGGCAACACCACACTGCACTCTATTGTGTACTGTGTACACCACCAGAAAAGTAGTAGCAACTACGCTACGGCTGCACTGTATTGTGTGATGTGTACACCACCAGAAAAGTAGTACTAGACTGACTGTATATATATATATATATTTTTATATATATATATATATATATATATATATATATATATATAAATATATATATATATATATATATATACAGTCAGTCTAGTACTATATATATATAGTGTGTATTTAATATATATATATATTAAATACACTGCCGCTAACAGAATAACCTGCCTGATCAAATCTAAATTAAGCTATGTCTCTGTCCACGCCAACAACACTACATGGGGCCAACGTGCAGGCAGCCTTATATAGTGTGGGGAGTGTCCCCCTGAGCCATGATTGGCCAAAGGCACCCTGCCTTTGGCTAATTATGGCTCTCTTATCAGAGGGTGCTGGGATTGGCCAAAGCATGCAGGTCAGGTGCATGCTACGGCCAATCATCATACAGCAATGCACTGTGATCTCGCAGTGCATTATGGGGCGTTACGCGGCGCTCGATTTTCCCGCAAACGCCCCATAATGTTCGATATTCGGAACACCCAATGTTTGAGTTGAACTCATGTTCGACCCGAACATCAAGCTCATCCCTAATAGGCAGTAAATCCACAATAGGTAGCAATAACCCATAACTGAGTCCAGTTAAGGTAGCACAAGTCCATAAGTTCCAGACCCCAGTGGGAACCCCAACTGGGCTCCCATCCAAGGGGTTGGTTCAGACTGACAACATAACAGCTACATTTTGGCACCCAACCAACCTCCAAGGGCACTACTGAGCCCTTATTTATATGGTATGACCTGCAGGGGGAGGTAACCTTTCTGAAAAGAGCGGGAAAACCTGGCCAGCAGCATTAACCCTTCCTTCTCAGGAACCACCAGCTCAGCAAGTCAACCTAAGCACACGGTTCAACATTTTTACATTGTCCCAAATTGCAACATAGTTGACCTGATTGACCTCAAAGCATGAACACAGCAAAGGATCCCTCTTGGAAGCTCCTGCTTACACGCCTCTCATCCCCAAATAACTCGCCGCCACTCGCCGCCAGCTCGGATGAAATCCGTTTTGGAGGTTTTCTTGTTTACAAATTGCAACTCTGGAGAAACGTTCTGATAATTATGTTTATACAATTCCACCCAAACCCCGCCACACTTTAAATATGAGAGAAGCCTTTTAATGGTGGCGCTAACAAGGCTGAAAACTTGACAAGAGCCGAACGGCGACGAACGCTCGCAGATTTTTCGTGACCTTTAAATAAATTCTTTTCAAGTGATAATAATAACAAAAAAAGAGAGGCTGCCGAGGATTTCAGCGGAACAAAACAGAATCCTCTGGAAGCTTCCAATTAAATTTTTGGCAGCGCCGGCCGGGTCATTCATGTGTTGAACTCCCATTTAGCGCGGTGACTGAGCTGCTTTTTGTGTTTCGGAGAAAATGACATACAAGCGGAATAAAATTGCAGGTGATTATTGCAGCTTATCGGCGAGCGGCACAGAGACAGACGGGCGGCCGGAGAACCTTTCCAAATCGCAGCCGGCGTAATTCAGCTTTCCGGCGCGGTGTAAATCCAGGACAAGCGGGACCAGGCGGGAGGGAGCTCACCTCGGTACATGGCTCTGCTCGGCGATGATAAGCCGCCTATCGCCTCCTAGCAGGACTGCCCGTCTTTTCTGGGTAGCGACAGGACCACGCTGGGACACTCGAAGCCAAGTGACAACATTACAGACCGGATTTCAGAATATAAAGCGGTTCCATCATTTACTTCTGAGGATCGACTTCCGGGAAAGACTCGCTGACAGTTGAGGTCTGACATCAGAACCCCAACAAGAAAGGTATAAAGTAGCTGTAAACCCAATCACTACCACATTTCGTTAGTTCTGAAATGTAGCATTAGTTTAGGTTTAGGATCCTAAGTAAATTTAATCTGCCTCCTCTGTAGCTTTTGAAGCAGCTGTTGATTGCTTTAGCCTGCTCAGTGCTTCACAGGCTGCTGGTCTGATTATTTCCTCCTGCATTCTATAGGGTTCTGGAATCATAATAGTAGGAAAGATGGACAATCTGAATATTTATAGGGACCGACAATCCCTGGGGAGTTGTGCCCAGTAGGTGGCTGGAGAGCCCATAAGTAGTCCAAGGCCTGGAGCAGGAGTTAAGTTGATCCGAGGTCCAGTCCTGCAGACGGAGTTTCCTGACTGAAGGGGGGGGGGACTCTGCCCCTTAGGGCAGTTTGCTGGAATGCTGTAGTATGCTCAATGAGGTCCCAGCTGCACTCCTCCCAACTTTTGAACTGAGAGACATTTCAGGGAGATAATTACCTATGCACGTTGCAGCAAAAAGTGGGTGTGGCAAAACATGATAGTGGGAGGGGCTAAAGTGCCATGGTTAAACAAAGCCTGGGCTTCCTTGTACCTATGAAGAATGCTTTGATTGCTGTGCCAGAAGCACGAGTCTCAGGGATACATATAAACCTCAACACAATCAGTTAGAAAAGTAATTTCAATAAATCTGGTTTTGTATACACTGAGAACAGACAGAGAGCTTAAAATAGAGAATTAGGAAGGACCTGAGGACCCTGGGATGGAGCCAAAGAATAAGTACTGCAGTATATGTAGCAAATGAGGGTCAGGGTCAAGTTGTTTTTCAGGGGTTGGGCTTGGCCCCTTAGTTCCAGTGAATAGAACTCTTAAGGCGTCAGCATACCAAGACATTTTGGACAATTTCATGCTCCCAACTTTGTGGGAACAGTTTGAGTTCCTGTTTCAACATGACTTTGCACCAGTGCACAAAGCAAGGTCCATATAGACATGGATGAGCGAGTTTGGGGTGGAGGAACTTGACTGGCCTGCACAGAGTCCTGACCTCAACCAGATAGAACACCTTTGGGATGAATTAGAGCGGAGACTACGAGCCAGGCCTTCTCATCCAACATCAATGCCTGACCTCACAAATGCTCTTCTGGAAGAATGGTCAAACACTCCCATAGAAACCCTCCTAAACCTTGTGGACGGCCTTCCCAGAAGAGTTGAAGTTTTTATAGCTGCAAAGGGCGGAGCCAACTCGATATTGAAATCTACGAACTAAGACTGGGATGTCATTAGAGTTCATGTGTGTGTAAAGGCAGGCGTCCCAATACTTTTTGTAATATAGTGTCTATGAACCAAATGATGAGGTATGATGGAACCAAATGATGAGGTATGATGGAACCAAATGATGAGGTATGATGGAATAAAATGATGGGGTATGATGGAAACAAATGATGAGGTATGATGGAACCAAATGATGAGGTATGATGGAACCAAATGATGAGGTATGATGGAACCAAATGACGGGAGATGATGGAACCAAATAATGGGGTATGATGGAACCAAATGATGGGGTATGATGGAATGAAATGATGGGGTATGATGGGACTGGATCTGGGAATAATAAAAAATTAATAAACAGAATTCTCACTCTCTCATTATTGAATTTGACCTTATAGTAGAGAAATGGACTTGATGGAGGACCATTGTCAGTATTTGGGCCTCCATTCCATCTTCCCATTACACAAAAACACCAGCAGAAATATAAATATATAAAACCTGGATGGTTTCTTTCAGATCTTCTCTTCCTACCAATTCATATGGAAAATAAAACCAAGCTTAGAACTTGGTGTTGGGTCCTACTAGAACCTGATAGGACTGGTGATGGTGGTGATTTGAAGAGTCTGGTGAAGGATCTATGGAGGAGATATTGGTTGACACATTGGGGTTCTGTAATTGTAAAAAGGTGAAGAATCCTTCCATGAATACACCAACTCTGTACTGCCGTACAGTCCAACGGTATGATGATGAAGTTATTTTATATTTTTGTTTAATTATTTTTGATCATTGGAATGGGATCAATCGGAGTGTTTCATATATGTCATGTCGGGTTCAGTTTAGTATTTCTGCTTTTTATTTTTTTGGATGGTTTTGTTTTTCTCAGGTATATGTGTTTGTCAGAAAAAAAAATCTTTCAATAAATAAAATATGAAATAAAATAGTATTTGTAAAGAGTAACAAGCTGCCCTCACCCGGCCCATCACAGGTGACCTTTACCAGTTCTCACGTGTCGGAATGGAAACGTATTATTGTGTCTCCTTCTCCACCGGTCAGCCGGGATGAATTGTGGGCAGAGAAGTCACATTCATTATATTGTATAAGACAGATTGTAAAAGAAAAGGGACTTTCATTGTGGAATCGGGAATTCTACGTCTCATAAAAAGTTACAGAATGGAAGCCAACTTTGTTTTATTATTCCCAAGAAGAGACGACAACACATGTCCATAATAGCCGTCCACCTGGAGGATACTATGAGAAAATATATGGAGATTATACATAGCACAACGCCCAACCAATACAACAGTACTGTGGGGCCCATATCAACACGTCTTCCACTTCTTCATGACCGGGCCAAAGAATAGATCATTGCCTTCCATATCTGTAGTGCTACCCCCATAGGGGCCGCTGGTGAATGTGGTCATCTCCCACCCTGCACAGCCAGGCACACAAATTTCCCATTCACTTCAGAGACAAGAAGCAGTCTTTGGGGAATTCAACTTGGATAGGGAAGGGTTGATATGGGATGCCCATTTGACCAGTAGAACTCTTTAGAGACATAAACTATATACACCCGGTATATACACACTCTTCTCTTCTACCTCCAGAACACATATTCTTGTAGAACCACAACTCCCAGGACTAGCTAGCACAAGTTTCAGGTTCAGCACAGTCTCAGCTGAATCTGGATCAATGCCCTTTTCAGGCCGGGACTGCGGGCCCCTATGGTGTAGCAAAAATAGAAGTCTTTGGCGCTACCTGTCCTATCTGTGACTACTGCTCCAAGTACCACCTCTTCAGGAACTACCAGCCCTCCTGACTGCCACTGCCCTTTCTCCTTCCCGTGCCACCGCAGTCCTCCTGACTGGCTCTTCACCCATCCCAGTCCTCTCAGGCGTGCCTCCCCAGTCCTCCTGACTGGCTCTTCACCCATCCCAGTCCTCTCAGGCGTGCCTCCCCAGTTCTCCTGACTGGCTCTTCACCCATCCCAGTCCTCTCAGGCGGGCCTCCCCAGTCCTCCTGACTGGCTCTTCACCCATCCCAGTCCTCTCAGGCGTGCCACCGCAGTCCTCCTGACTGGCTCTTCACCCATCCCAGTCCTCTCAGGCGTGCCTCCCCAGTCCTCCTGACTGGCTCTTCACCCATCCCAGTCCTCTCAGGCGGGCCTCCCCAGTCCTCCTGACTGGCTCTTCACCCATCCCAGTCCTCTCAGGCATGCCACCGCAGTCCCCCTGACTGGCTCTTCACCCATCCCAGTCCTCTCAGGTGTGCCTCCCCAGTCCTCCTGACTGGCTCTTCACCCATCCCAGTCCTCTCAGGCGTGCCTCCCCAGTCCTCCTGACTGGCTCTTCACCCATCCCAGTCCTCTCAGGCGTGCCTCCCCAGTCCTCCTGACTGGCTCTTCACCCATCCCAGTCCTCTCAGGCGTGCCTCCCCAGTCCTCCTGACTGGCTCTTCACCCATCCCAGTCCTCTCAGGCGTGCCTCCCCAGTCCTCCTGACTGGCTCTTCACCCATCCCAGTCCTCTCAGGCGTGCCTCCCCAGTCCTCCTGACTGGCTCTTCACCCATCCCAGTCCTCTCAGGCGTGCCACCGCAGTCCCCCTGACTGGCTCTTCACCCATCCCAGTCCTCTCAGGCGTGCCTCCCCAGTCCTCCTGACTGGCTCTTCACCCATCCCAGTCCTCTCAGGCGTGCCTCCCCAGTCCTCCTGACTGGCTCTTCACCCATCCCAGTCCTCTCAGGCGTGCCACCGCAGTCCTCCTGACTGGCTCTTCACCCATCCCAGTCCTCTCAGGCGTGCCTCCCCAGTCCTCCTGACTGGCTCTTCACCCATCCCAGTCCTCTCAGGCGTGCCTCCCCAGTCCTCCTGACTGGCTCTTCACCCATCCCAGTCCTCTCAGGCGTGCCTCCCCAGTCCTCCTGACTGGCTCTTCACCCATCCCAGTCCTCTCAGGCGTGCCTCCCCAGTCCTCCTGACTGGCTCTTCACCCATCCCAGTCCTCTCAGGCGTGCCTCCCCAGTCCTCCTGACTGGCTCTTCACCCATCCCAGTCCTCTCAGGCGTGCCACCGCAGTCCCCCTGACTGGCTCTTCACCCATCCCAGTCCTCTCAGGCGTGCCTCCCCAGTCCTCCTGACTGGCTCTTCACCCATCCCAGTCCTCTCAGGCGTGCCTCCCCAGTCCTCCTGACTGGCTCTTCACCCATCCCAGTCCTCTCAGGCGTGCCTCCCCAGTCCTCCTGACTGGCTCTTCACCCATCCCAGTCCTCTCAGGCGTGCCACCGCAGTCCTCCTGACTGGCTCTTCACCCATCCCAGTCCTCTCAGGCGTGCCTCCCCAGTCCTCCTGACTGGCTCTTCACCCATCCCAGTCCTCTCAGGCGTGCCACCGCAGTCCTCCTGACTGGCTCTTCACCCATCCCAGTCCTCTCAGGCGTGCCTCCCCAGTCCTCCTGACTGGCTCTTCACCCATCCCAGTCCTCTCAGGCGTGCCACCGCAGTCCTCCTGACTGGCTCTTCACCCATCCCAGTCCTCTCAGGCGTGCCTCCCCAGTCCTCCTGACTGGCTCTTCACCCATCCCAGTCCTCTCAGGCGTGCCTCCCCAGTCCTCCTGACTGGCTCTTCACCCATCCCAGTCCTCTCAGGCGTGCCTCCCCAGTCCTCCTGACTGGCTCTTCACCCATCCCAGTCCTCTCAGGCGGGCCTCCCCAGTCCTCCTGACTGGCTCTTCACCCATCCCAGTCCTCTCAGGCGTGCCTCCCCAGTCCTCCTAACTGTGTGTCACTCACCAGCCCTCTTCAGGGCCGTCTTTACCGCGGGGCAAAAGGGGCATCTGCCCAGGGCCCTGTCATTGTTGGGGGCCCTGCGCTGCCCGTCCCTTAAACCCTGCACACTGCCCGCCGGAGTTCGGCCACCTCCGGTGCTGGTCGCATGCTGGCTGCTCGCTACTGTCACTTGGAAATACACAAGCACGGCTTGTGTATTTCCAAGTGACAGCGCTTCTCTTCCGGCAGCTGTTCTCATGCCTCAGGGACACACACGATCTATGAGAGCAGAGGAGGAAGGGGGCGGGGACTCTGCACAGGGGAAGCTGTTTCTGGGACTGGCAGGTTCCACGGACATCGGAGGACAACATGCTGTGAGTACACAGAGTTTTCCTCTATACTGGAATGGGGGATGGGGGCTTTGTGGGAGGACAGCCTTGTACTTAGGGAGAGTGGAGCTCTGTATTGAAATCTGGGTGGGAGGAGAGCTGTGCACCTCTGCACTCTGCACCCACCTTACTCTGCACTCTGCACCCACCTCACTCTGCACCCACCTCACTCTGCACTCTGCACCCACCTCACTCTGCACTCTGCACCCACCTCACTCTGCACTCTGCACCCACCTCACTCTGCACCCACCTCACTCTGCACCCACCTCACTCTGCACTCTGCACCCACCTCACTCTGCACCCACCTCACTCTGCACTCTGCACCCACCTCACTCTGCACCCACCTCACTCTGCACCCACCTCACTCTGCACTCTGCACCCACCTCACTCTGCACCCACCTCACTCTGCACCCACCTCACTCTGCACTCTGCACCCACCTCACTCTGCACCCACCTCACTCTGCACCCACCTCACTCTGCACTCTGCACCCACCTCACTCTGCACCCACCTCACTCTGCACCCACCTCACTCTGCACCCACCTCACTCTGCACCTACCTCACTCTGCACCCACCTCACTCTGCACCCACCTCACTCTGCACTCTGCACCCACCTCACTCTGCACCCACCTCACTCTGCACTCTGCACCCACCTCACTCTGCACCCACCTCACTCTGCACCCACCTCACTCTGCACCCACCTCACTCTGCACTCTGCACCCACCTCACTCTGCACCCACCTCACTCTGCACTCTGCACCCACCTCACTCTGTACCCACCTCACTCTGCACTCTGCACCCACCCCACTCTGCACCCACCTCACTCTGCACCCACCTCACTCTGCACTCTGCACCCACCTCACTCTGCACTCTGCACCCACCTCACTCTGCACCCACCTCACTCTGCACCCACCTCACTCTGCACTCTGCACCCACCTCACTCTGCACCCACCTCACTCTGCACTCTGCACCCACCTCACTCTGCACCCACCTCACTCTGCACTCTGCACCCACCCCACTCTGCACCCACCTCACTCTGCACTCTGCACCCACCTCACTCTGCACCCACCTCACTCTGCACTCTGCACCCACCTCACTCTGCACCCACCTCACTCTGCACTCTGCACCCACCCCACTCTGCACCCACCTCACTCTGCACTCTGCACCCACCTCACTCTGCACCCACCTCACTCTGCACCCACCTCACTCTGCACTCACCTCACTCTGCACTCTGCACCCACCCCACTCTGCACCCACCTTACTCTGCACTCTGCACCCACCTCACTCTGCACTCTGCACCCACCTCACTCTGCACCCACCTCACTCTGCACTCTGCACCCACCTCACTCTGCACCCACCTCACTCTGCACCTACCTCTCTCTGCACCCACCTCACTCTGCACTCTGCACCCACCTCACTCTGCACCCACCTCACTCTGCACCCACCTCACTCTGCACTCTGCACCCACCTCACTCTGCACCCACCTCACTCTGCACTCTGCACCCACCTCACTCTGCACTCTGCACCCACCTCATTCTGCACTCTGCACCCACCTCACTCTGCACTCTGCACCCACCTCACTCTGCACCCACCTCACTCTGCACTCTGCACCCACCTCACTCTGCACCCACCTCACTCTGCACTCTGCACCCACCTCACTCTGCACCCACCTCACTCTGCACTCTGCACCCACCCCACTCTGCACCCACCTCACTCTGCACTCTGCACCCACCTCACTCTGCACTCTGCACCCACCTCACTCTGCACCCACCTCACTCTGCACTCACCTCACTCTGCACTCTGCACCCACCTCACTCTGCACTCTGCACTCTGCACCCACCTCACTCTGCACCCACCTCACTCTGCACTCTGCACCCACCTCACTCTGCACCCACCTCACTCTGCACCCACCTCACTCTGCACTCTGCACCCACCTCACTCTGCACCCACCTCACTCTGCACCCACCTCACTCTGCACCCACCTCACTCTGCACTCTGCACCCACCTCACTCTGCACTCTGCACCCACCTCACTCTGCACCCACCTCACTCTGCACCCACCTCACTCTGCACTCTGCACCTACCTCACTCTGCACCCACCTCACTCTGCACTCTGCACCCACCTCACTCTGCACCCACCTCACTCTGCACTCTGCACCCACCTCACTCTGCACCCACCTCACTCTGCACCCACCTCACTCTGCACTCTGCACCCACCTCACTCTGCACCCACCTCACTCTGCACCCACCTCACTCTGCACTCTGCACCCACCTCACTCTGCACTCTGCACCCACCTCACTCTGCACCCACCTCACTCTGCACCCACCTCACTCTGCACCCACCTCACTCTGCACTCTGCACCCACCCCACTCTGCACCCACCTCACTCTGCACTCTGCACCCACCTCACTCTGCACCCACCTCACTCTGCACCCACCTCACTCTGCACTCACCTCACTCTGCACTCTGCACCCACCTCACTCTGCACCCACCTCACTCTGCACCCACCTCACTCTGCACCCACCTCACTCTGCACCCACCTCACTCTGCACCCACCTCACTCTGCACTCACCTCACTCTGCACTCTGCACCCACCCCACTCTGCACCCACCTCACTCTGCACCCACCTCACTCTGCACTCACCTCACTCTGCACTCACCTCACTCTGCACCCACCTCACTCTGCACCCACCTCACTCTGCACCCACCTCACTCTGCACCCACCTCACTCTGCACTCTGCACCCACCTCACTCTGCACCCACCTCACTCTGCACTCTGCACCCACCCCACTCTGCACCCACCTCACTCTGCACCCACCTCACTCTGCACTCACCTCACTCTGCACCCACCTCACTCTGCACCCACCTCACTCTGCACCCACCTCACTCTGCACCCACCTCACTCTGCATCCACCTCACTCTGCACCCACCTCACTCTGCACTCTGCACCCACCTCACTCTGCACCCACCTCACTCTGCACCCACCTCACTCTGCACCCACCTCACTCTGCACCCACCTCACTCTGCACTCTGCACCCACCTCACTCTGCACCCACCTCACTCTGCACCTACCTCACTCTGCACTCTGCACCCACCTCACTCTGCATCCACCTCACTCTGCACCCACCTCACTCTGCACTCTGCACCCACCTCACTCTGCACCCACCTCACTCTGCACCCACCTCACTCTGCACTCTGCACCCACCTCACTCTGCACTCTGCACCCACCTCACTCTGCACCCACCTCACTCTGCACTCTGCACCCACCTCACTCTGCACCCACCTCACTCTGCACCTACCTCTCTCTGCACTTACCTCACTCTGCACTTTGCACCCACCTCACTCTGCACCTACCTCACTCTGCACCTACCTCACTCTGCACTCTGCACCCACCTCACTCTGCACCCACCTCACTCTGCACCCACCTCACTCTGCACCCACCTCACTCTGCACCTACCTCACTCTGCACTCTGCACCCACCTCACTCTGCACCCACCTCACTCTGCACCTACCTCACTCTGCACTCTGCACCCACCTCACTCTGCACCCACCTCACTCTGCACCTACCTCACTCTGCACCTACCTCACTCTGCACCCACCTCACTCTGCACCCACCTCACTCTGCGCCCACCTCACTCTGCACTCTGCACCCACCTCACTCTGGACCCACCTCACTCTGCACCCACCTCACTCTGAACACTGCACTCACCTCACTCTGCACCCACCTCACTCTGCACCCACCTCACTCTGCACCCACCTCACTCTGCACCCACCTCACTCTGGACCCACCTCACTCTGCACTCTGCACCCACCTCACTCTGGACCCACCTCACTGTGCACTCTGCACCCACCTCACTCTGCACCCACCTCACTCTGGACCCACCTCACTCTGGACCCACCTCACTCTGGACCCACCTCACTCTACACCCACCTCACTCTGCACTCTGCACCCACCTCACACTGCACTCTGCACCCACCTCACTCTGCACTCTACACCCACATCACTCTTCACCCACCTCACTCTGCACCGACCTCACTCTGCACCCACCTCACCCCTGCACCCACCTCACCCCTACACTCTGCACCCACCTCACCCTACACTCTGCACCCACCTCACTCTGCACCCACCTCACTCTGCACCCACCTCACCCCTGCACCCACCTCACCCCTACACTCTGCATCCACCTCACCCCTGCACTCTGTACCCACCTCACTCTTCACTCTGCACCCACCTCACTTTGCACCTACCTCTCTCTGCACTTACCTCACTCTGCACTCTGCACCCACCTCACCCCTGCACTCTGCATCCACCTCACCCCTGCACTCTGCATCCACCTCACTCTGCACTCTGCACCCACCCCACTCTGCACCCACCTCACTCTGCACTCATCTCACTCTGCACCCACCTCACCCTACACTCTGCATCCACCTCACCCCTGCACTCTGTACCCACCTCACCCTACACTCTGCATCCACCTCACCCCTGCACTCTGTACCCACCTCACTCTTCACTCTGCACCCACCTCACTTTGCACCTACCTCACTCTGCACCCACCTCACCCCTGCACTCTGCATCCACCTCACCCCTGCACTCTGCATCCACCTCACTCTGCACTCTGCACCCACCTCACTCTGCACCCACCTCACTCTGCACCGACCTCACCTCTGCACCCACCTCACCCCTGCACCCACCTCACCCCTGCACTCTGCACCCACCTCACCCTACACTCTGCATCCACCTCACCCCTGCACTCTGTACCCACCTCACTCTTCACTCTGCACCCACCTCACTTTGCACCTACCTCACTCTGCACCCACCTCACCCCTGCACTCTGCATCCACCTCACCCCTGCACTCTGCACCCACCTCACCCCTGCAATCTGCACCCACCTCACCCCTGCACTCTGCACTCACCTCACTCTGCACCCACCTCACCCCTGCAATCTGCACCCACCTCACCCCTGCACTCTGCACTCACCTCACTCTGCACCCACCTCAGTCCTGCACTCTGCACCCACCTCAGTCCTGCACTCTGCACCCACCTCAGTCTGCACCCACCTCACCCCTGCACTCTGCACCTACCTCACCCCTGCACCCACCTTACTCCTGCACTCTGCATCCACCTAACCCCTGCACTCTGTAGACACCTCACTCTGCACCCACCTCACCCCTGCACTCTGCACCCACCTCACCCCTGCACTCTGCACCCACCTCAGTCCTGCATTCTGCACCCACCTCAGTCCTGCATTCTGCACCCACCTCAGTCCTGCACTCTGCACCCACCTCAGTCCTGCATCCTGCACTCACCTCAGTCCTGCACCCTGCGCCCACCTCACTCCTGCACTCTGCGCCCACCTCATTCCTGCACTCTGCACCCACCTCACCCCTGCACTCTGCACCCACCTCACCCCTGAACTATGCACCCACCACACCCCTGCACTCTGCACCCATCACTCCCCTACACTCTGCACCCACCTCACCCCTGCACTCACCTCACTCTGCACCCACCTCAGCCTTGCACTCTGCACCCACCTCAGCCCTGCACTCTGCACCCACCTCAGTCCTGCACTCACCTCACCCCTGCACTCTGCACCCACCACACCCCTGCACTCTGCACCCACCTCACCCCTGCAATCTGCACCCACCTCACCCCTGCACTCTGCACTCACCTCACTCTGCACCCACCTCACCCCTGCAATCTGCACCCACCTCACCCCTGCACTCTGCACTCACCTCACTCTGCACCCACCTCAGTCCTGCACTCTGCACCCACCTCAGCCCTGCACCCACCTCACCCCTGCACTCTGCACCCACCTCACCCCTGCACTCTGCACTCACCTCACCCCTGCACTCTGCACCCACCTCACCCCTGCACTCACCTCACCCCTGCACTCTGCACCCACCTCACCCCTGCACTCTGCACAAAGCGCACCCCCCAACCCTGCACTCTGTACATAGTGCACCCCTCAATGCTAGTGCAGTTTGGCCACACCCGCAATTTGCACTGAGAGGTTATGATGTGTAGTAACCTCTAGCAACTAATCTGTAAGCTGTAATGATGTGTTGTAATCTCTGGCAGCCAATCACAATCGTTGCCTGATCTGCTGCAGTAAACTCATTTTGAGTCTAGCTGGGGGGGCCCCAATAAAATCTTTGCCCAGGGCCCAATCAATATTAAAGACGGCCCTGGCCCTCTTGGCTTTTCCTTTCCTCCTGGAGACTTGCCTGGCAGTGTTCTCCTGCTGTCCTCTCATCGCTCCCGTGCCTCCTGGCCAGGACACCTCTGTGTGTGTTTTGAAGAGGGTCCTGTCTGCACCCGAACCCAGGCCTAAGGTCACCCTACAGACTGGGGAGCACCATCAGCCTAACACTCCATCTCCAGCTTCCACCCGAACAAAAAATCCTCCCCAGCTGGGCTGACCCTGAGTATCTGAGGGGGCCTGCCCCCTGCCAACCCTTCTGTAGGGAACTGGTCAGGGCCCTCAGAACACTCCAAGCATCTCCACATTCCCCTCCCATTCTTCTAGAAGGTTCTAGTACATTCTAGAAATAGGGGAGGGTCTCAGTGATGCTGTCCGTGAGTCATCCAGCTCTCCCTGGATCTTTGCCCAACCCAGGAAACACACAGGCTTGGCTGGCAGGCAAGCCTGAAAATGTACCTACACTTAGGCCCTGTTTACACCTAGGCGTTTCTGGGTGTTTTTCTGCTCTAAGCCTCAGCTCTAAATTCTTCCATTCATTTCAATGGTCCCTGTTCACATCTGAGCGTTCTGTCGCCTAAAGCAAAATGCCCGTCACTCAAAAAAGTACAGGAGCTTCTCTTTTGGGAGATTACAGGCGTTTTTAATTCTTTTGCACTGGTGACCTTTTAACCTTGAAAACGCCAGTAGAAAGACTCTGCAAAACGCCCGAAAAACGCCTGGAAAACAGTAACGCCTAGGTGTGAACAGAGCCTAACACAAAAATCTCATCACTAGCACTCTAGCAACACTAGGGGGTGCTACGTATCCATCTAAAGGTAAATAAACAAGCAAGTTATCTTGTGTCTAGCAGTTCTATTGTATATATTAGATATTCTGTATATATTAGTTATATTGTGTATGTGTACAGTATATTAGATTTATTTTACACCGTATATTAGTTGTATTGTTTATTCTGTACATGAAGTTAAAAAACCTTCCGCATGCAGCTCCCTTCCCAGCCCCTTCTAATACTTACCTGAGCCCCATCTCAATCCAGCGTTGTGCATGAGAGCCGAGGTTCTCCTGGGTCTCTCCCTCCTCACTGGCTCGGACACAGGAGCGGGAGCCATTGGCCCCTGCTGCTGTCACTCACAACCAGTGAGGAGGGAGCAGGGGGTGGAGCCGAGCCGCTCGGGAGTGAGCATACATGAGTGCCCCCCCAGAGTAAGCAGTTAGCTATGGGGGCACTTGGTGGGGGGGTGGGGAGCCCTGAGCACCAGCGAGGGACCCGAGAAGAGGAGGATCCGGGCTGCTCTGTGCAAAACCATTACAGTAGTTATGAAATGTTTATTATTTTTAATTAAAAATGTACCTTGACAATCACTTTAACATAAATACAGTTAAGGGAATGTTATTATTAAAAATTAAAAAAAAATACATATTTTATTTGTAAAAAACTTTTCAATGCTTTGTACCATTGCTGACAGCTGAAGTGTGAACATAACAGCGGTACAGTAGGTATCGGTAATTGGTATCGGCGAGTGCTAAAAAAATAAGTATCGGTACTCATAAAAAAAAAGGGTATCGGCGCATGCCCCAATCACCATCACAGAGCTACAATGATTTATGCATTTTTCATATTTGCCTGGAGTCCGGCTTTGTATAGTTAATGGAGGAAGGGGGTTGGGGGAATCTGCCCCAGTGGCGTCTCCTATGACCGACTCTGTATTCGGGGTGAATTCTAGGTTCTCACGTTGCTGGTTTTGGACTGGTGGTTCCCGGAGTGACGAGCCGAGCTTTGTGAGGTTCACGTACGCCGCGACATCGGAATACACTGAGAGAAAGCAGCGAGAGAAGCTGCGAAGGTGTTGATTAAGCAGTTGCTAGGAGACCCGTTGGGATCTCTTCGGTGAATATCACTTTGTTTACCTGAAATGTGCTAAAAATATGATAAAGTGCCGGAACAGGATCACTCGGGGTGAAGGTATGTGTGTGCCGGCAGAGGCGATGCAAGAAACGCATTATCCAACTAAAAAACATGGCACCACTATGCCAACCAATCATTGGACTACAAGATGGAGCGAGCGTTCTCCTCCCCCCCCCCCCCCCCCTGAACTTTTACATTTCGTAGTGTTATAAATATTTATATATTCCAGGTATTTATACATACAGAGAGAAGAGTTTACACAGAACTATACATTCTGTACAGTCCCTGTCCTCAAAGAGCGAACCTCCTAAGGTCCCGACTTCACATACAAACACATGCCAGGTCCGTAGTGTGGGGTTCTATTGTGTTGTAGCCTAGGCACATGCTGGGGAGCATGTCCTCTATGTGTGCAGCCATGTGGTGTACTCTTTAACCCAATCCCACCCGGCATAGGTGTGACAGAAACGCTTCCCACACTCCGCTTGGGGGCTTCCGTCAGTATAACGCTTCCCAAGCTCTGGAACACGAGATCAGTCAATCTGGCTATAGTTTCCCAAAGTACTAGGCAACACCAGTTTTGGAGTAAACCAAAGAACAAAGAACTGTTTATTTGAACAAGAATACAGGCTTTTATACACCTCAGGAGGACATTCCCCCTCCTGATCATATTACCCTAACAATACAACCTGCACACAGGAATATAATTATAACAACCGACATATACTATAAACATTACATTAATTAGCCACCTGGATGACTCAGATGTCTCATTGAAGGTCAGACTTGCCGGCTCCAAGCTCAGAAGGTACAATACACATTAACATAAGTATAAACACAGAACACCTTCAGACAATAGCAGGAGACCTACTTACAATAAACACATTATGGCAGGGGGTCCCAGACACGTGGCTTGCTGATGACACCAGCATCTGCTATGAGTCCCAGGCTGGCAGAGACCATCATGGCCTTTTTAATAATGTCCTTTTGCATTACATAACAGAACATTTTTCTAAATGCTTGCAGCTCCCTCAAATGCCAGGGCCCATAGTCGGCAGGCAAGAGGCCAGCATTCAGTCCCCTCCAAAAGCCTCTGTCCCAGGTGAGTCTCTCACAATAGGTTGGTTCCCTTAGACCAGGGGCTTCAAACTGGCGCCCCCCCCCCCAGCTGTTGTAGAACTACAAGTCCCATGAGGCATTACAAGGCTGACAGTTACAAGTGTAGCGCTTACCCCCGAAGGAGCGGCTGATTAATTATTATATCCGTAATTCACGTTTACCACCCAGCCCATAAAATCAGAAACAGTCCTTATTTTAATTTTCTCTTGCTTTTATTTTTCATAACATAAACTGGGATAGGAGAAGGTTTTTCTAAGATGCTCTTTTGTTGCTTTGTAATCTTTTCTTTGCCTCTCAGGCAAAGACCTAGAATCATTGCGGATAATAGGAAATCACTCTATGTAATTTCTTCATCAGGGAAGATGGAAGTAGATTTGATAGAGAATAATTGATAAAGAGTCACTCTGAATAATTCCTCCCACTTGACTGATTGGAATCCCGGGGCATTGTTGAACCCAAAGTCACAGGCCATCACCACCTGTCTCACTGACTTGTGTACCAACAATCCTCAGCCTCTGGCAGTACCCTTCTCTTGGGCTTTCACTCACGTGATCAATAATCCATGTGCCACTCATAAACGATCGATCGCCCAGTTGTCTTCCGCTTAGTTGCTACTTCTTCTGCATGGTTTCTCCATCCCTTTTCTCCTTTATGGCACGCTCCCTTCCCCGCAGGGGCGTCCAATGACATCAGCGACTACATGCTGTACGGTGTCACTAACTCTGCTGCGAGTCCCGGTTCACCCCCCCCCACCCTCCTCGGAGGGGGGCTCCGTTGGCTCCCCAGAGGGGGGGGGCCTCTCCTCTCCAGGGACCAGGCTGGACTCTCGCTCCGAACTCTGAACAGGAACTCCTCTCTGACCATGTGACCTGGCTTTTATATGAGAGTCCCGCCTCCTGCCAAACAAATTAATGATTGGTCAGAACTCACATACAAACTACCTGTCACTCAAATCCCAAATAAACAAACAGGCCTGCTATAATGGTAAAAGCCTGCCTAAATTTACCTGATACTATAACCTAGCAAAAAGAGTCACCTACATAAAAGTAGGTGCCCGCTACACAAGCATGACTTCCAAACCCAGAGGTTGTTCCACAACAGCTGGAGGGCCGCCAGACTTGCTAAGGTGCTCTTGCCATGGGTTCCTCCCTTGAGGAACCCACGTCCATGAGGTATTCCCCAGGAGGACCCTGACCCGGCCTAAACATCACAACCCAGTGGCCCTGCTCATACTTTACTCGGGTCTTATGACACTGACCCCAATAGCAGCTTCACCCAACACTAGTTTAAGCTCCAGAAGGCGTTCCCATCTTCAGGTTAGAAGAAGGAAGAGTCCACACAACAATAGTCTCTTTAACACTTTACTGAAATGCATTTTACATATTTACATTGTTTCACTCATCCCGATGGTGAGGGCTCATTCCTACAGAAGAGCAGAGATGAGAGCTGAGTCAAGGAGCAGCCCATACCTTTAGGAATGCTGCCAGAGTCCCACATCCCAAACAAAGGGGTATTGAGTAGTCCGAACAGTCCTGACCCTCTCCTTCCCAACTTCCCCCTATGGGGAACCTTCCAAAGGCTAGATTCTCAGAGATTACATTTTTGCATGCCTTAGGTCTTGCATTGCTTCCCATGACCAGCACTGCAGGTTCCCCCCTGCCAGACTATTTATACCCCCTTTACTCAAAATGCTTCACTACCTCACTATCTGTGGTACATTCTTTCTCTGGGGACCTTTGGTGAGCACCTACACTATCAATTTTTCACTATAGGGTTCCCAACCCTAAATATGGGAACATCCATTGGCCAATGTGGAGAACTACACCAGGCACCCCCATGACCCTACCCTACAGGGCCATTTTAGACAGGAGGATTAACCTGCCAGCATGTCTTTGGAGTGTGGGAGAAAACCGGAGTACCAGGAGGAAACTCACGCAGGCCCAGGGAGAACATGCAAACTCCATGCAGATAATAAACCTGGCCATTATTCAAACCAGGGACTCTAAATAAATCCAATCACTAACATCTCACAAACTCTTTAACATGTAAATGTAATTTTAACTGTTTTTTTATTTATTTATTTGTTTTTCTAATCTGCAGCTTTCATTGGTGATCACACCCTGCAAGCTGTGTGATACACGCTCCTGAGCACTGCACAAAACATACTCCTAAACCCTGCAACCAGTGTGACACACACTCCTGGGCCCTGCAACCAGTGTGACACACACTCCTGGGCCCTGCAACCAGTGTGACACACACTCCTGAGCCCTGCAACCAGTGTGACACACACCCCTGAGCCCTGCAACCAGTGTGACACACACTCCTGAGCCCTGCAACCAGTGTGACACACACCCCTGAGCCCTGCGCCCAGTGCTATCCACACTCCTGAGCCCTGCACCCAGTGCTATCCACACTCCTGAGCCCTGCGCCCAGTGCTATCCACACTCCTGAGCCCCGCGCCCAGTGCTATCCACACTCCTGAGCCCTGCACCCAGTGCTATCCACACTCCTGAGCACCGCGCCCAGTGCTATCCACATTCCTGAGCCCTGCACCCAGTGCTATCCACACTCCGGAGCTCTGTGTTCTGTGTCCTAAACCCTACAACCTGTGTAATACGCCCCTGAGCCCTGCGACCAGTGTTATACACACTTCTTAGCCCTGCTCCCTGTGCAGTATGCCCCTGAGCCCTGCAACCAGTGTGACACACATCCCTGAGCTCTGTGCCAAGTGCTATCCACAATCCTGAACCCTGTGTCCTGTGCAATATGCCCCTAAGCCCTGTGACCAGTATGACACAAACTTCTGAACCCTGCAACCAGTATGATACACACCCCTGAGCCCTGCACCCAGTGTTATCCACACTCCTGAGCCCTGTGTCCTGTGCAATACACCCCTGAGCCCTGCAACCAGTGTGATACATACTTCTGACCCCTGCGACCAGTGTGACACACACTCCTGAGCCCGGCGCCCAGTGCTATCCACACACCCGAGCCCTGCATCCTGTGCATTACGCCTCTGAGCCCTTCGACCAGCATGATACACAATACTGGTCCCTGCAACCTGTGTGCTCCTGAGCACTGCACGATACACACTCCAAAACCCTGCACTACAGTATGTGCAATACACACTTCTGAGGCCTGTGTAATACACTCCCCTGAGCCCTGCAACCTGTGTGATACAGACTCCAGAGCACTGCACAATACATACTCCTGAACCCTGCACTACGCGTGATACATACTCTTGGGCTCTATACTCTGCATAATACTCATTACTGAACCCTGATCTATACACAGTCCTGAGCCCTGTGCCCTGTGCAATACATGCCCCTGCGCCCTGCGATCAGTGTGATACAGACTCCTCAGCACTACACAATACATACTCCTGAACCCTCCACCATGTGTGATACATACACCTGAGTCATGTGTTCTGTGTATTACGCATTCCTGAACCCTGCACCCTGTGCAATACACAGTCCTGAGCCCTGACTCCCACCATTTGGTGTGACGCACTGGGCGCCCCACTCTGCCTCTCTCAGTCCTGGTGAGAATTTATCTCTGAGAAATAAAGACCTGACTAAGAACATCAAATCTTCAAATTCTGGATGGCTGCACTCCGAAAGATTCCAGCTTCCTGAAAACGCATATACAGCCAAACAAGTACAGAGGGCACAAAGAGGAGTTGACGCGTTTCATGCTGATTTAGCGCCTACCCATGACTTACCTAACAAGAGTGCTTCGCTGTAACCTGGTGCTCCTCAGGATGACTTATCTTGGTGGTCACGTTATCTTAGTGGGAATGCAATTTTATTTTTATTTAAATAAAGTCATTTTACCCTTTTCTATCCAACTCGCTCATTTTTGCTTTAAAATTCACTTTTTTTTCTAAAATCCAGCCCCCCTATTTACCAACATACCATTAATTTTCCTCTATTGCAGAAAAATAAAAGCTTTCTTTAATTTTTTTAAGAAGGCCTTACCTTAGCCCTTGCTATGTGTCAGAAACCATGAAATCAAACCGAGACAGAAGTACAGTTAAATCACACTTGTTTAATAATAAAAGTAAATAGAACAAACGTAGTTAAAACATAGCCAGAGTTTGGTAACCGGAATGGATAGTCAGCCAAGCCAAAAAGTCAGGGATCGGTGTAGTGGAGCAGCAAGCAGGATCTGGAGCCAGAAGGGATGTCAGCCAAGCAAGTTTTTAAACAGGAACACAGGGGATAGTCTCTGTGATGTTGACCAAGGCAAAGGCAGAGAACCTCTGGGCTGGACGGCTTAAGTAGGCAGGACTGACGAGCAGGATATCATCAACAGGTGAGTCACTGTGGAGAGAGATGAGAGCTGGCAATTAGCCGACAGCTGAGCAGCCAGTTCAGAGAAGGAAGGGCTGAGCCCAACCCTGATACTATGTTCATAGAAAACATCATGACTTTCTGGTATGTTGATTCGGGACGTAAGAGCCAGTAATACACAAGACCTGCCTTGTAATGGTTTTGCACAGAGCAGCCCTGATCCTCCTCTTCTCGGGTCCCTCTTCGGTGCTCCTGGCCCCTCCCTTCTGTTGAGTGCCCCCAGAGCAAGCAGCTTGCTCTGGGGGCACCCAAGCCGAGCCGATGTGCCGTGTGTCCATTCAGACCCGGAGCCCCGACCCGGCCCCGCCAGGAGAGACCCAGAGAGCCGAGTCTCTTGTGCAACATCGCTGGATAGAGAGAGGGCTCAATTATTAGGGGGGGGGAGGCTGCTGCACACAGAAGGCTTTTTATCTTAATGCATCTTCTGCCTTTACAACCACATTCAAGTTAACTTAGAGCAGACTGCACAGTGGGCCCCAATAAGGGAAGACCATGGTCAACAGAAACCCACCCCTTTCCACTCCAGTCAACCAATGGGACCCCAATGGAGATCCCATATTTAACGTCTCATTGGGTCACATGACAAGAGTCCCCATGAGCCACCAATAAGGAAGTACAGTACTGATATCAGGAGGTGCGGAAAATAGATATCTCCTTATTAAAGCGATGATGTCACAAAGGGGAACACAGCGTGGATTGGTTCATTTATGTTTGAAGTCAACCAATCCACTGGTGAGTTCACATAGACGGGGATTGGTTGACGTGAATACACCATCACAAACATCCTGAGATCACCGATGATAATGAGGCAGTGAAGAATAAATACATTACAAATGTATAGTAACATTCACCCGTTTAGGTTTATAGCCGCACACGCTCACAAATCTCATTTTCCTGACCGCCTGCGGACGGCGGTGGTACCGATCTGCGCGGCGTACAAGCTTCAAATTTCCATTTCACAGTCAAATGACCCCAGTGAGCAGAAAATGTGCTTGGAAACAGAGTGGTAATCCCGTAACATAACATTTCCCGGAACATCTTATCTTGTACATCTTGTAAGTACATATTCCTTAAAAGCCGGCAATTTGCTTCAGGCAAACCGCGCATTTCTACAACTCGCCACGTTATTGTAAAGCAGACCTATAGCCAAATTAATCCCAACACCGGACAGTATGAAAAAATAAATCCCCGCAATGTTTACACAACTTGCAGTTAACGCTTGTAGCACCCTCCTAGTTCAGAGTAGACTGTCAGGTGAATTTAGTTTGGCCCCTAATCTAATCAGCGGAGTGGAGGGGTTGATTGCTTAGGGCTGTTCAGTGGCTCACAGGCTGCTCTTCTTCTACTCCTCCCTGTCCTCTACGGACTTCTAGAAGTATAGAGGAAGGGAGAGCAGGACAGGCAGCCTGAATATTTATGGAACTCCATTCAATCCATGGGGAGGTGCGCCCAGAAGGTGGGGGAGAGCTCATAAATATTCTGAGGCTTCAGCAGCAAGGGTGCGGAGTTCCTAGATCCAGCCCTTCAGAAGGAGACCCCCTGGGGTAGAGAGAGACAATGAGGAAGCCAGAGGAGCCTTTCATCAAGGTCCCAGCTAGGCTTAGCTGGGGGACCTACCGAAGAAAGCTGTGTCCAGAGACTGAGCAGAGCCAGAAGGGAGTTGGTGGGAGGAAGCCCAACCATTCTGAGACTGAGTGAGTAACTGATCCTGCTATTCAGAGGAGAAATGATTTTGGGGTGGTCTAACCCTTAAAGCAAGTGCAGTGCAGCCAGGAGAGACAGCCTGCAATTTTGCACAGAGCAGCCAGAAGCTTAGCAGTCCTAAAGTTGTTCTATAGTTCTGGGATATTGCATGCTCCCCCCATCCTATCCAAGTTGCTGTTCTAATAAAAACCCCAAAAGAAACTTCTAGACTGATCTTTGTGCCAGAGGAAGAATATCAAAAATGCTGTGAGCCTGGCTGTGAATGCTGTGAGTGGGGGAAATAGGCCCAAATTACCAGCGGCTCCTACGGGGGTAGCTCTGCATGCTGTCAATGCATTTGGTCATGAGATCTTGGCGGGATGAGGGCTTGGACAAAGCCAGGACTGACGGGCTGCCTAAAGATCCATCGAAGACCCCTCAGCCAAAGATCATGTATCTAAAAACTCCTCAGCCTATTGGCTAAGATAAAGTGTATTTATGTAGTATGAAAGACAAGGGACTACACAAATGTTGTTAAAATGTAACCATTTTTCATTTCATATCAATTAAATATTCATTAAAACCATGAATCTCATTGTTCTATGATCAACAAACATAGTTTACATATTCCATGTTTACAATAGATGCGTCAATCTCAACATGTTTCGTCCAAAGTTTTTCGGCTTTTTCAGGAGTAATAGGCATCAATTGGAATTGTGTGAAACACTATCTGTTGAATCAAAAAATAGGAATGACGACAGATGATATAATCAATATTTACATCAATAACTGGAGCTCATATACTGGTGATCAGGGGAGCTGGATAGATGGCCACAAGAAGGACAAAAAGTCCCAGAAAGAGGTCACTAGTTTAATTGTATCACTCAGAAGTAACTTCAGGTTCTGCTTATGTTGGTAGTATATCCAAATGAGGCAGATTTATATGCAGGTAGAGTTTTTAGGAGATGTTTGCCATTGTAGCCCCTCGTGGCTCCAATCTGTTCTTATCAGTGACCAGTAGGGGCGCTCTGCTGTCATTCTGGTCTTTTGGCTGGGATGGCCAGCTATATAGTATCCATGCTGCTATGATGGGGGTCCTGAGGGATCTTCCTCGTGGAAGGAAATCAAATTAAGGGCCCACTGGGAAGGGTGGGGTTGGGTAGTACTTCCCTGGTGTGGAGGGTTCTGAGCGGCCCAATGCCTACTGATTTGAGCAGTGCTACCTGATCTGACTGAGGGCTGCTGGGAAGGCAGAAAACCTACAGTGTCATGTGCCCCCTGTCGGTGGCGCCATGGGGGTGCCTAGGTACCACCCAACTATGTGAAACTGCACTTGGCTATGACATACTAGCTTTTTTTCTTGCACGCCTCATGGACATTCCTTTTGGCCGAGACCGGGGTGATTTTTGTTACCAGGCCGCAAGGCCCAACCATTGTAATTTATAGTGGCTCTTTTTATTTATGTAGCACTTACCCCTGGAGGGGCTACTGGAAATAACCCAGGTCTCCCTTACCTATCCAGAAGCTGCCAGCCCAGGTACCGGCTCTATACACCAAGTTTCAGGCTCACTCTAGGGGTGTCTTTTTGAAAATTGATTGCAGTACTTGAAGATACTGGGGTAGAGGGATGAAGGTGCAGGATACTTCAAGAACACACGCAGGCATTAGAGGACAATTTCTCAGTCATTAAGTAGCAGCCAAAAGTATTGCTGGAGGTAGAGGAGTTAGCCAGAAAATCTGAGACTCTGTAAGAGCTGTCACAGTCCTTGTGGCAACCTCTGGTTTCTAAACCCCAAAGCACAAGCTCCTCTGGAGCTCCTTTCCTACTCACAATGTCCAGAGACAGCTCCTAACCAGCTTCCCTGCGATACTCCTCAGTAAAAAGGGGTCCCCAAGGTTGTCTCCTCCAGCAAATGTATTTTAGTCCAGGTTCCTCCAGGCCTTCAGCCAAGCACATGCTGAGGCCTGACAGCAACAGCTCTTCAGTAACACAGGCTGCCTCCTAGGGGGGACACCCCAGGAGAGAGAGCGAGAGCTGAACTGGCCCCCCTAAACATTAATCTTCTCCCCAGCTACACTTTCTGGGCGTTCCCTCCCAGGGATTGGCTGAGGTCAGATAAAAATTCATTGCCCCAAGATTGCTCCTTCTATTCTTTTTCTGAAAGCTTCTTCCAGAGGCAGGCAGGAGCAATCAACCCCCAGGTTTAGGGACAGACCTGACCAGACCTGAAAAATAAAGTGCTGATCAACTGAGTACAGCAGAGCTAAAAACAAAATGTATCCAGCCCAAGGCAGGACACTAAACAAGGCTAGGGCAGGGGCGCTACTTTTATTTATCCCTGCATGTGTTACTTCGCTTTTTTTCACTCCCACAACGATGGTAGAGTGCAGGTCTTCAGGCCTACCCTGAAATTCATGGGGAAGATGTGTGGCCCTTAGGTCTCTTCTTCTCTTCAGGAGAGCCTCTAACCTAGTGCTGGTTGGCTTCATCTAGCCATGAGAAGAGGGGTGCGCCAGGTCTTTTGATGGAACAGAGTGTCTTTGCCCCTTTAGAAGCTTCCCACCCCGGGAAAAGGTCACTTCCTCTTCAGGATGGGACCAGCATTGCCAACCGCCCGTAAATCTGGGCACCTGTTTTATACTAGGCACAAGCTGGGCACCTGTTATATAGTGGTCATAATATATTATATATAGCACAACAAGACACCTTATATATGTTAGGCACAGTAGATTTGGGGTCAGGTCACTGATTTAAGGGGGAGTGAATACCGTAAGGTAAGGGGGGACACTGATATAAAGATTACCCCTTATATCAGTAACCCCCCTTTTACCTTACAGTATTCACTCTGCGTTAGGTGGTCTGTGGTCATCAGAGCCCCCCCAAATCAAAGTTCTCAGCGTTCCCCATTTAATTAGTATCATCGAAGTTCCCCTTTACATCAGGGTCCGCAGGATTCCCCCTTACAGTGCAAGTCTTGAGCCTGATGTAAAGGGCAATTCTGTGGACTCTGATGTAATGGAGGGGCTCTGGCAACCAGAGACCACCTTGCATCAGAGTTCCACTTTACACTGGAGTCCATAAAATTCACCTCTCTGATGTAAAGGAGAACTCTGTGTACTCTGATGTAAAGGAGAACTCTGTGGACTCTGATGTAAAGCAGAACTTTGTGGACTGCAATGTTGCAATGTAAAGAGGAAATCTTGAGTCTGCTGTAAAAGGAAACTCTGATGTAAAGGGAGATGCTGCAGACTCTGATGTAATGGGGGGATCTGGCGATCAGAGACCACCTGTCCAAAAAAACCCCTAGGTAGGTGACCATCCCACCCATCCTACCTCAGTGACTTGCCGGACATTAGATGTGCTCCCCTCAGCTTGGCAGGAATGGGCGTACTGTATGGGTTTTGAATGAGCCAGAGCATTTGTTCTTGGGCACACCACAACATCCAGAACCTGGGGGAGGGGGGGGGCCGGTTCGCCTACCTAGGAGTTTTTCAGACAGGCTTGGGAGAAGCCATAAATGTCCTACAGATATGACTTTCAAAGCAGACACTGGAATGGACGGACAACATTGTTGTACTTAGTGCACTCCGGCATACGTGCGCCCAGTAAATATTTCCTCACCGTGGTGATTATCACACCCAGTTAAGATGCTGCAGTCAGTTTTGGACCTTCACTGCAATCGTATCCAAACAGTAAACCGCCCCACAGAACAGAGGGCCCCAGGTATGTAGGAAGCAGACAGTGGGGCTGTCGGGGTTAATCCCATCATCTCCTGTTCATATTGCACATTCACAGATCCCAGAGACATAATATATGGAAGTCTGTAGATTATTTTGTCCTCCGGTGACCTTTGCGCCGTCTCCATGCAGGACTGAAGGCCTCAGCACAATTTCTAATGGGCACAATCTCTCCGTAGGGGAAAATGTAATATTAATATCAGCCGAGGTGCTGGTGTGGAGTGTTAAAATGCTGTTCTAAGGTAAGCTCCATCCGAGTCGCAGATCACATCCTCCACCTCAGCACGATTTGCCCAGAAGCCGCCATCTTTGATTGATTGACGAATTCATTTAGACGTGTTTGGGGAACAAGTGGAGCCAATCACCAAACCCCGACTGCACACTAAGCCCCCTCTGATTACTGACTTCTTTATAGTTTATTGTAGACAAAGACGTGTCCATAGGGTGTTGGACCCAAAAGGTAGATAAAATCAATTCCATCTTTTGAAGGCTTCTCTGAGTCAGCGCGGGTGTTGCTGGTGATCCCCAGAGCTGTCTGAAGAGTTTTTTAATAGGAGGAGAGCACTCAAGTCTAGAATAAGTCCAGTGAAAGTTTATTTTCCACAACAGAAATAGATACAGTATACAGTGCCTTGCAAAAGTATTCACCCCCTTGGCTTTTTACCTATTTTGTTACATTACAGCCTTTAGTTCAATGTTTTTTTAATCTGAATTATATGTGATGGATCAGTACACAATAGTCTAAGATGGGGAAGTAAAATTAGAAAAATAAATACATAAAACTATTTTTCAGAAATAAAAAAACTGATAATTGGCATGTGCGTATGTATTCATCTCCTTTGTTATAAAACCCATAAAAAGCTCTGGTGCAACCAATTACCTTCAGAAGTCACATAATTAGTGAAATGATGTCCACCTGTGTGCAATCTAAGTGTCACATGATCTGTCATTACATAGACACACCTTTGTGAAAGGCCCCAGAGGCTGCAACACCTAAACAAGAGGCACCACTAACCAAACACTGCCATGAAGACCAAGGAACTCTCCAAACAAGTAAGGGACAATGTTGTTGAGAAGTACAAGTCAGGGTTAGGTTATGAAAAAATATCCAAATCTTTGATGATCCCTCGGAGCCCCATCAAATCTATCATAACCAAATGGAAAGAACATGGCACAACAGCAAACCTGCCAAGAGACGGCCGCACACCAAAACTCACAGACCGGGCAAGGAGGTCATTAATCAGAGAGGAGCACAGAGACCTAAGGTAACCCTGGAGGAGCTGCAGAGTTCCACAGCAGAGACTGGAGTATCTGTACATAGGACTACAATAAGCTGTACGCTCCATAGAGTTGGGCTTTATGGCAGAGTGGCCAGAAGAAAGACATTACTTTCAGCAAAAAACAAAATGGCACGTTTTGAGTTTGGGAAAAGGCATGTGGGAGACTCCCAAAATGTATAGAGGAAGGTGCTCTGGTCTAATGAGACTAAAATTGAACTTTTTGGCCATCAAAGAAAACGCTATGTCTGGCACAAACCCAACACATCACATCACCCAAAGAACACCATCCCCACTGTGAAACATGGTGGTGGCAGCATCATGCTGTGGGGATGTTTTTCAGCAGTCGGGACTGAGAAACTGGTCAGAGTTGAGGGAAAGATGGATGGTGCTAAATACAGGGATATTCTTGAGCAAAACCTGTAGCACTCTGTGTGTGTGATTTGAGACTAGGATGGAGGTTCACCTTCCAGCAGGACAATGACCCCAAACACACTGCTAAAGCAAAACTTGAGTGGTTTAAGGGGAAACATGTAAATGTGTTGGAATGGCCTAGTCAAAGCCCAGACCTCAATCCAATAGAAAATCTGTGGTAAGACTTAAAGATTGCTGTTCACAAGTGCAAACCATCCAACTTGAAGGAGCTGGAGCAATTTTGCAAGGAGGAATGGGCAAAAATCCCAGTGGTAAGATGTGGCAAGCTCATAGAGACTTATCCAAAGCGACTTGGAGCTGTGATAGCCGAAAAAAGGTGGCTCTACAAAGTATTGACTTTAGGGGGGTGAATAATTTTGCACATTGACTTTTTCTGTTATTTTGTCCTATTTGTTGTTTGCTTCACAATACAAAAAAAAAACTTCAAAGGTGTTGGCATGTTCTGTAAATTAAA
Organism: Aquarana catesbeiana; assembly: GCF_042186555.1. Taxonomy (NCBI): domain Eukaryota; kingdom Metazoa; phylum Chordata; class Amphibia; order Anura; family Ranidae; genus Aquarana; species Aquarana catesbeiana. Next base: position 114,370 of record NC_133328.1, on the reverse strand, counting down.
TGATGCAACTCCTCAAACAATCCATGTTAATTCCAGGTTGTGAGGCAACAAAACACACAAAAAAGGCAAAGGGGGGGGGGGGGTGAATACTTTTGCAAGGCACTGTATCTTACTTGTTTCAGAGACTCAAATCATCCTTTATTCCAGGCTTTACGCTGGTAAGAGAATACTGGACAGGTGCTTGCAGAATATAAAGCCAAAAGTTCCTGACCATCATCCTTTATGAGCTTGTTCATTAATGTGGAGTTGTCCATTTACCTCCATGGCCATTAATATGCAGTTGCCCCCTTTGTAGCTATAACATCCTCCATTCTTCTAGGAAGACTTTCCATAAGATTTCAAAGGGTGTCTATGGGAAGTTTGCCCATGTATGAGGTCAGGTACTGATGTTGGATGAGAAGACCAGGATTACCATCAGCATTCCAATTCATCCCAAAGGTGTTCAGGAGGAATGAGGTCAGGGCTCTGTGCAGGACACTTCAGTTCCTCCACACCAAACCATATCTTTATGGAGCTGGCTCTACTCCTTTGTGAAGACTTCCCATGAAACTTTGGAGTATGACTGTGGGAATTTGTGTCCAATAAGCCAAAAGAACATTTGTGAGGTCGGGTACTGAACTTGGATGATAAAACCTGGGTTACCATTGGTGTTCCAATTCATCCCAAAGGGGTTCAGTAGGGTTGAGGTCAGGGCTCTGTACAGGACATTAGAGTTCCTCCACACCAAACTGGTCAAACCATGGCCCTTAATATAGAGTTTCCCCTCCCCCTCATGGTCATTAATATAGAGTTGCCCCACTTTGCAGTTATAGCATCCTCCACTCTTCTGGGAAGACTTTCCAAAGGGTTTTGTAAAGTCTGTGAGAACTTGTGCCCATTTGTGAGGTCAGGTACTGATGTTGGATAAGAAGACCTGACTCACCATCGGTGTTCCAATTCATATTAAAGGTGATCAGTAGGGATGAGGTCAGGGCTTGAGTTCCTCCACATTAGACTGGTCACACCATGTCTTCATGGAGCTGGCTTTGTACACGGGGGGGGGGGGGGGCACAGCCATACTGGAACAGAAAAGGGTCTTCACTAAACTGTTACCACAAGGTTGGAAGAGCACAATTATCTACAATGTCTTTGTATGCTAATATTGTTCAATGGAGATTACATGCTATGTGCTACGTTATATGTCCCTGGTTTTGGAATGGGATGATCAGTGGAGATTTCGCTAAGCTACGACAGTCAATCCATTTTTTTTTTCAATATGTTACTCCTGGAGCTGTCAGCTTCTATTCTGGCCTATCCTCTACCTGTCAAACCTGTAGCACAGAGCCAAGGAGGAGTTTAAGAGCACTTTGCTGGGCTCTGTGCTACAAATCTGACAGGCACCGGGGAGGGGGTAGAAGCTGATTATTACTCTACATGGGGTGCCCCCAAATCTTACACAATCCTAGTAATGCCCCTGATGATCCAACAATTCATACAGGTCTGATAGGTGACAGGTGGGGACAGAAACTGATGGCAGGTACACACACTCCATCATTGGTCTACATAGGATACCCCCAGATCCTTCACAATCCTAGCAATTCTCCTGATGATCAACAATTCAGACAGGTCTGACAGGCAGCGGGTGGAGACAGAAGCTGAGGGCTGGTACTCGCACTTCATCATTGCTCTTTATAGGGTGCCCCCAGATCTTCCACAATCCTAGCAATGCCCCTAATGACCAACAATTCATACAGATCTGACAGGCAGGGAGTGTGGACAGAGGCTGATCATTGCTTTAATTAGGGTGCCCCCAAATATTCCACAATCCTGGCCATGCCCCCCTGATGACCAACAATTCATTCAGGTTTGAGAGGTGGCAGGTGGGGACAGAAACTGACGTCTGGTACTCAAACTCTATCATTGCTCTACAAATAGTGCCCCCAGATCTTTAACAATCCTAGCAATGCCCTTGATTACGAGCAAGTCATACAGGTCTGACAGGTGGCCGGTGAAGACAAAAGGTGAAAGCTTCTTCTCGCACTCCATCATTGCTCTTCATAGGGTGCCCCCAGATCTTCCACAATCCTGGCAATACCCCTGATGAACAACAACTCATGTAGGTCTGATAGGTGGCAGGTGGAGACAGAAACTGACCGCTGGCACTCGAACTCTAACATTGCTCTACAAAGGTTGCCCCAGATCTTCAACAATCCTAGCAATGCTCTTGATTACCAGCAATTCATACAGGTCTGACAGGCGGCGGTGGGGACAGAAAGTGACGGATGGTATTCACACTCCATCATTGCTCTTCATAGGGTGCCCCCAGATTTTTAACAATCCTAGCAATGCCCTTGATTACCAGCGATTCATACAGGTCTGACAGGTGGGAGGTGGGGATAGAAACTGACCGCTGGTACTTTTACACCATCACTGCTCTACATAGGGTGCCCAAGAACTTTCACAATGCTAGCAATGCCTCTGATCACCAACCGTTCATACAGGTCTGACAGGCAGCAGGTGGGGGCTAAAGCTGATCATTGCTCTAAATAAGGTGCCCCCAGGTCTTCCACAATCCTGGCAATGCCCCTGATGATCAACAGTTCATACAAGTCTGACAGGTGGCAGGTGGGGACAGAAACTGGTGGCTCGTTCTCAAACTCCATCATTGCTCTACATAGGGTGGCCCCAGCTCTTTAACAATTCTAGCAATGCCCTTGATTACCAGCAATTCATACAGATCTGACAAGAGGCGGGTGGGGACAGAAACTAACTGCTAGTACTTACACTCCATCATTGCTCTACATAGGATGCCCTAGATCTTTCACAATTCTAGCAATGCCCCTGATGACAACAGTTCATACAGGTCTGAGAGGTGGCAAGTGGGGACAGAAACTAACTGCTAGTACTCACACTCCATCATTGCTCTAGATAGGATGCCCCAGATCTTTCACAATTCTAGCAATGCCCCTGATGACAACAGTTCATACAGGTCTGACAGGTGGCGGGTGGGGACAGAAACTAACTGCTAGTACTCACACTCCATCATTGCCCTACATAGGATGCCCTAGATCAGTGATGGCGAACCTTGGCACCCCAGATGTTCTGAAACTACATTTCCCATGATGCTCATCTACACTGGAGAGTGCATGAGCATCATGGGAAATGTAGTTCCAAAACATTTGGGGTGCCAAGGTTCGCCATCACTGCCCTAGATCTTTCACAATTCAGCAATGCCCCTGATGACAACAGTTCATACAGGTCTGACAGGTGACGGGCAGGGACATAAACTGACGGCTTGTACTCGCACTCCATCATTGCTCTCTATAGGGTGCCCCCAGAGCTTTTACAATGCTAACAATGCCCTTGATGACCGAGAATTCATACAGGTCCGACAGGCGGCGGGGTGGAGACAGAGACGGCTGGTACTTGCGCTCTATTATTGCTCTACATAGGGTACCCCCAAATCTTTCCCAATCCAATCAATGGCCCTGATGACCAACAACAACGGCGAAGTGTCTGCAAATTTTTGGAGTGGAATAAATTTGCTGAAATTCACCCGTTGCTCCCAGTTATCCTCCACTAAAAAACATTTTATTCCCAGGCACAGAGAAATCTCAGCTTTGCTCTCGCCTATTTTGAGTTATGAAGATTTGATTTTACTAAAAGGTCAGCGATAATATCTGTGTGTAAGTGCCGAGTTATCGTCCAATAAATATTTTCTATTTAATTGTCATTCAATGAAGTTTTACTGCTCTCCATTATTACTTATCACAGCCATGCGAATAAACACCTATTAAGTCCGGGAAGCCATATTTACTTTATTGTATTACTTAGGAACGGCATATGTGCCTACTGTTAAATTGCATCATATTTACATTAAATTAATACTTCTGCATAATAAAAACGCAGCGCTTGAGAGGGGGGAATAAAGATGCAAGCTGACTTCCTTAATCATAAAGAAATCAATTTCTTACCGCTCCGGGGAATTCGTCGGCAAACGCAATCTAATTTATTGAGTAAAAAAAAAAAAGAAAACGACTGAATGAATTTTTCAGTTATGCCAGATTCGCTGTTTTACTCTCCGTCTCAGGTACTTCTCTATTCGGAGCAGGAAAACAGTGAGGAACGTATTCCACAAACATATCAATATCATCAACATAAATCTATAAATCATGGCGTGGACCGGTATGGTTGTCCCAGCTTCCTCACTTTGGATTGCAGGCTTACACGTGCGATTCGTGAATTTGTGAACAAAGTGGAATTTTGGTTAAAGTGGCGAGTTAAAAGTCATGACTAGGGTAGTTCAGATCACTTACTGCCCCAACTCTATTATGTACCTGCCAACACCCCTCATTTTCTCTTCAGTAAGGACACTGACACTCTGTTGGATTTAAATGGCCGCTTGGCCTTTTATTAACTCAAAACATATTTAAACATCAACCTTCTTAAATGCTCCATCTCTATTATGAATAAATGACTGCAGATCCTTCACGACACCATCTTCCAAACTTTCTGGAATCTGTGGTACCCGGGGCTTTCTTTTAGTAGGAACTAGGGGGAACTCAGTTCCACTACCTCTGACTCAGGTCTTCTGCTCCCTGCTCACCACTATCACTTGATAACATTGAAGTCCAGCTTCTGCGTTTACAAGTGATAGCTTATATCCTAGTAGCTCCCACAGGTCAGATCTCCTGCGTAGATCCCACTGAGTGCCGGACAGGGACAAGGGAGATACAGAACAGGTGCCCAGGGTTCAGTGCAGTCATGGGCAGGAGAGGGTGTGTGGTAGGCCGCACCCTCTGTGGTCTCCATTTTTTTTCCCTGGTGACCAGTTGTTGGTGCTCCTACTGCATAATCTCCCTTGCAAGTAACTGTAATATAGTATAGTATGCTGGGAGGTACTACAGCCGGATAGGTGCTTCAACTTAATATTGCAACAAAGGTAAGACATATGACAGGTGGTGGAGCTTTTAAGGAGGGGGAGAAGATGAGGGCAGTGGAGGGAGGGGTTATATGCAGAGGGAAGAGCTACTTTCTCATGCCATTTCGCAGGTATGTGTGTGTGGCGGGCATGGTTGAGTTCCTGCACCTATTCTCTGAGAAAAAAGGCCCTGGTGGTACCTCTAAGTTAGATTCTGTCCCAAGCCGCAAACACCGCCTCGGGGACTTACTAACTGACCACAGACCCCTTACCACCTTACTACACTGTAGTCTAGACTGAACTAGACAAACCAGGAGGACTCCATACCTGAGACGGGTCCCACCGTTTTATCAAATACCTCATTTTTGTAACCCTCGTCAAGGACCCCAATCGCTGCACGTTTTGTATGAAGTACCTCCAAACTTCTCCACTAGGGCGAGAAGGGACGTTCCACCACCGACTTTCCACCTGCAACTGACGCCTCCTACTTCCTCCCTACACTAATTATCCAGCTCCTCCCCATCCTGCACTAAACTCCTCCAATCAGGTAAGGGCCGGTTTATTTTCTCTAAACAGTCCCAACCCGTCTTTGCACACAAATAGAGCTTTCTTATCGTGATATTTAATCACCACTGGGGGGGGTTTATTTTTTGCTAAACAAATGAAAATAGACCAAAAATTAAAAAAAAAAAAAAAAAAACAATTTCCATGCAGCCACTGTGCCCATTAAACGCAGCCACTGTGCCCATCAAATGCAGCCACTGTGCCCATCAATTGCAGCCACTGTGCCCATCAATTGCTGCCACTGTGCCATCAAACGCAGCCACTGTGCCCATCAAACGCAGCCACTGTGCCATCAAATGCAGCCACTGTGCCCATCAATCGCAGCCACTGTGCCCATCAATTGCTGCCACTGTGCCATCAAACGCAGCCACTGTGCCCATCAAACGCAGCCACTGTGCCATCAATTGCCGCCACTGTGCCATCAAACGCAGCCACTGTGCCCATCAATCGCAGCCACTGTGCCCATCAAATGCAGCCACTGTGCCCATCAATTGCTGCCAATGTGCCATCAAACGCAGCCACTGTGCCCATCAAACGCAGCCACTGTGCCCATCAATCGCAGCCACTGTGCCCATCAAATGCAGCCACTGTGCCATCAATTGCCGCCACTGTGGCATCAAACGCAGCCACTGTGCCCATCAATCGCAGCCACTGTGCGCATCAATTGCCGACACTGTGCCATCAAACGTAGCCACTGTGCCCATCAAATGCAGCCACTGTGCCCATCAAACGCAGCCATTGTGCCCATCGAACGCAGCCACTATGCCCATCAAACGCAGCCACTATGCCCATCAAACGCTGCCACTGTGCCCATCAAACGCAGCCACTATGCCCATCAAACGCAGCCACTATGCCCATCAAACGCAGCCACTGTGCCCATCAAATGCTCCCACTGTGCCCATCAAATGCTGCCACTGTGCCCATCAAATGCTGCCACTGTGCCCATCAAGCACAGCCACTTTCCCTTCTCAAATGCTGCCAGTGTGCCCACCGTCTGCACTTACCCATGTCTCGGTGGGACAGCTCCTCGATGCTCCTCGATGTCTTCTCCCGTCCTCTCCTCCCGTCCTCTGCTATGATTGGATGCCTGATAGGCGTCCAATCACAGCGCCTGTCGTTTCAGCCAATGGGTGATGGGTAACAGATCCGAGCATCTGACTGGCGGAGAGGCGGTTTAGTGTTAGGAAAGTGAATATTCATTTGCTTTTCTAACACAGCTGAGCGACCTGCGAGCGCCCAGCATTGTAGGACACCTTTTTTGACGCCTATTAGTGCCTATGGCTCTAATCAGGTGCTTCAGAAACACCCCCCGCCGCTGTAATTCAGGCACTCGGTGCCCGAAAAGGGGCCGGGCGCCTGAATAGGGGGTGGCAGCAGCGATAGAGTGATAGAGGGGGTGGCAGGAGAGAGGGGGCGGCGCCTGTGCATCCTTATGGACGCACCGCCACTGGAGCTGGTGAATGTATATATGGTTTAGTCTCAGTTTCTCAGTGTAGCCATACAGATCTGCCCATCCCTGCTGCTGGTTCCTGACACATGGTCAGCAATGGAGACAATTAGCAGGATTATTAGGATCATCAATGGGAGGGAGGGTGCAAACAATGTAGCTATGGTGGGAACACGCTTCTCCATCTATAATGAGAGCCACCACCATGTCTGTCGCGTTCGGGAGCAAATCTTCGGTGTACAGATAATTCTGCTCCGCGCGTGCGGGGAGAATTTCCACCATCGTTCTTAATTAGTCGGTTACTTCTAAAACACTTCTGGGAAGCAAAATCTCATTTTTTAATCATCTAACTTTTGGGTCTTGTTACTTACTGCTAAAGAGGCAATCAAGAGTAATTATGTAAAAGGGAAAGTAATTCTGTTTGGCCATGTTTATTTATAAAGATATTTTTATACTTGTAAATGATGAGACGGGATTCATGTTAGTGAGACTGTCTGTGGGTGGATATGAGACGAGAGATGAGATTGCTTTTGTTTTTTTGTTTGTCCTCATTTTGAACCGTAGATCCTACAGAAAGCAGTAATTTTTTTTTTTTTTAATCAGATTAGTAAATAGTTCTCATTGGACGACCTCTGTAAAGATTACATTCCAAGAGAACAAGTCTGGTTGGCCATGGATGATCTGTAGGGGTAGTAGAGGTTTTGAGAGATTGAAGGACCTTTTAGCTTCATGTACCGCCCCTTTAGTTAGGACTTTCCGAGATCGAAGGTTTGGATTCTGAGACACTTAAATGGATCCTCTCTGATTGTATACAGAATTGTTTTCTCTCATTTCTTGTTGCTGATGGCATTCCATATGTTACTTTGTGGGGAGAATTTCCACAAATAAATCCTCATTTTTAGCCTTGGGGTGTCAGAGGATGATGCATTGCCAGAAGTTGTCACCTGGAATCAGGGGCCCCATCCATAAGCGACTCCTTCGGGGGTAAGCGCTGCACAATATTTCAATTTTTTTCATATAAATGAACCTTCCCATCCCACCTCCATCAATGAGCCTTACCTCCCCACCTCCATCAATGAGCCTTCCCTCCCCCACCTCCATCAATGAGCCTTCCCTCCCCACCTCCATCAATGAGCGTTACCCCCCACCTCCATCAATGAGCCTTCCCTCCCCACCTCAGTCAATGAGCCTTCCCTCCCCACCTCCATCAATGAGCCTTCCCCCCCCCACCTCCATCAATGAGCCTTCCCTCCCCACCTCCATCAATGAGCCTTCCCTCCCCACCTCCATCAATGAGCCTTCTCTCCCCACCTCCATCAATGAGCCTTCCCTCCTCCACCTCCATCAATAATCCTTCCCTCCCCCACCTCCATCAGTGAGCCTTCCCTCCCCACCTCCATCAATGAGCCTTACCTCCCCATCTCCATCAATGAGCCTTCCCTCCCCCACCTTCATCAATGAGCCTTCCCTCCCCATCTTCATCAATGAGCCTTCCCTCCCCCAACTCCATCAATGAGCCTTCCCTCCCCACCTCCATCAATGAGCCTTCCCTCCGCACCTTCATCAATGAGCCTTCCCTCCCCACCTCCATCAATGAGCCTTCCCTCCAACCTCAATAAATGAGCCTTCGCTCCCCACCTCCATCAATGAGCCTTCCCTCCTCACCTCCATCAATGAGCCTTCCCTCCCCCACCTCCATCAATGAGCCTTCCCTCCCCCACCTCCATCAATAGGCCTTCCCTCCCCACCTCCATCAATGAGCCTTCCCTCCTCACCTCCATCAATGAGCCTTCCCTCCCCACCTCCATCAATGAGCCTTCCCTCCCCCACCTCCATCAATGAGCCTTCCCTCCCCACCTCCATCAATGTGCCTTCACTCCCCACCTCCATCAATAAGTCTTTCCTCCCCACCTCAATTAATGGGCCCCCCCCACCTCCATCAATGAGCCTTCCCTCCCCTACCTCCATCAATGATCCTTCCCTCTCCACCTCCATCAATGAGCCTTCCCTCCCCACCTCCATCAATGAGTCTTCCCTCCCCACCTCCATCAATGATCCTTCCCTCCCCACCTCCATCAATGAGCCTTCCCTCCCCCTCCATCAATGAGCCTTCCCTCCCCACCTCCATCAATGAGCCTTCCCTCCCCACCTCCATCAATGAGCCTTCCCTCAACACCTCCATCAATGAGCCTTCCCTCCCCACCTCCATCAATGAGCCTTCGCTCCCCACCTCCATCAATGAGCCCCCCCCCCCAACCTTCATCAATGAGCCTTCCCTCCCCACCTCCATCAATGAGCCTTCCCTACCCATCTCCATCAATGAGCCCTCCCTACCCACCTCCATCAATGAGCCTTCCCTCCCCATCTCCATCAATGAGCCTTCCCTCCCCCACCTCTATCAATGAGCCTTCCCTCCCCCACCTCTATCAATGAGCCTTCCCTCCCCCATCTCCATCAATGAGCCTTCCATCCCCACCTCCATCAATGAGCGTTACCCCCCACCTCTATCAATGAGTCTCCCTCCATTAATGAGCCTTCTGTCCCCATCTCCATTAATGAACCTTGGATGCCTATGACCCTGTGGCCTACCTTGAACCACTTTTGGTCAGTCCTGACCACTGCAGACCTAGAACATCCCACAAGAGCTGCAGATTTGAAGTTGCTGTGACCCAGTCTTCTAGACATTACAATTTAGTCCTTGTCAAAGTCCCTCAAATCCTTACAACTTGTCCATTTTTTCTTCCTCCAACACAAGAACTTCAGGAACAACATGCTCACTTGCTGCCTAATATCTCCCACCCACTTTTAGATGCCAATCTAGTGAGTTAATCAATGTTATTCACTTCACCTGTCAGTGGTCAGAATGTTATGACTAAGGCCTCATTCACACGAGGCGGATCCGCTCAGCAGGAGATCTCTCCGGTGGATGACAGGTCTGTCTCTGCTCACTGAGCGGGGAAGGGCCTGTCAGAGCGCCGCTGTTTCCTATGGAGGGATCGGACGAAAATGGACAGCATGTCCGTTTTCATCAGATCTCATCCGATCCGCCAGGACGGATGCGAACGTATCGCCTTATGTCTGATTTTAGCGGATCGGATGTCAGCAGACATGGTCACCGCTGACATCCGTCGCTCCATAGACCTGCATGGAGCGTCCGTTCAGGTCCACCTAAAAAACTGACAGGCGGACCTGAACGTGGTTTGTCCACGTGAAAGGGGCCTTATCCGTGTATGTATACCGATCTGTAACACAAACATCAGAACATGGGACAACCAGCGGCAAATACTCTGCTAAGGAGCTCACACCGATATCTCCAAAGACATTGGCTCTAATTGGAATGCGGTTCACGGTTCTAGCCAGCGAGGCGTCGCTCGTTGTGCATCTATACTGTAAAAGCTTTGTGTCATTATACAATCATCTCCTTCCTTCAGATAATTGTTGGGGGCACAGTGTACGTCTCCTCCCCATTGATTCCCATCACATCCACCATACATTTACATCAACAAAATAAAAGTCATCTTTGTTTATTGCCGCGGTCACAGCTAATCTGCTGTTTTGAGGATTTTATGATTAAAGTGAGTTAAGCGGGAAATAAAACAAAGTTCCATAGTTATCTTGGGGGCTCTGAACTGCCGCTGTGACAGCGTGACGAGATTCTCATACAGAGGGTGCCGGGCTCTCAGCTTTTCTCCGATGCTTCTTCTTGAGTCTTTGTCAGAGAAGTGTCAGAAATGTGTGATTGGATTCGGAGGTTCTAGGTGGAGAAAACCCTGTCCAATCCTTGGAACAGGCCAGATGTCCAGGAAAGAGGCCAGGAAGAAGCTTGGGAAGGAAGCTCAAAAAGAAGCAAAGAAGGAGGCCAGGAAGGAGGTCAAGAAGAAACCCAGGATGGAAGCCACAAAGAAAGCCTGGAGGAAGGCTAGGAATGAGGCAAGGAAGCCCAAAACGAAGCAAAGATGGGGGCCAGGAAGGAAACCACAAAAAAATCCAGGAAGGAGGCCACACAGAAAGCAAGGAAGGAGAGAAAGGCAGGAAAGGAGGCCAAGAGGGAGGTTAAGAAGAAAGCTGGGAACGAAGCCACGCAGAGAGCCAGGAAGGAGGTTGAGAAGGCCAGGAAGGAGACCAGGAAGAAAGCAAGAAGGTGGTTAGGAAGGAGGCTGGATGGAAGGCCAGTAAAAAAAGTTAAGAAGGAGGCCAGGAAGAAGCCAGGGAAGGAGGCTGGAAAAGAGGCAAGGAGGGAGTCAGAGAAGGAGGCCGGTAAGAAGCCAGCAAAGGAAGCTGGGAAAAAAGGAAAGGAAGGAGGGTGGAAAGAAAGCCAGGAAGGTGGCTAAGAAGAAGGCTGGAAAGAAGGCCAGGAAGAACACTAGCTGGTGTCCCACTAGACCCACAGCTGACCCTCCAGGGGGTGGGGTGGCAGCAGCCCAAAAGTCTCTATGATCTCTCAGAACCATCTGTACTCAAGGACCAACTTCCAAGCAACACCTTCCAGTGGCACCAGACCAGATCTTCAGCAGATAGCCCTCTCAGTCAGCTCTCCCTTGGTCTCAGAATCCCATACCCTCAGGTCACCCACCAGAGGCCTCACAATAGCAGGCATGCATCAGCATTGCATGGAAGGGCAGCATGCCCTCCAGGCTGAACTAATCCACTCCAGTTAAAGACCCAGAGCCCAGTGTGCTCACAGAATATATACAGTCTTCCAGCATGCCTTCAGAGCCTACCTCTCTGGGATTGGCCACAGGACTGTATCAATATTCATGCTAAAATTTGCATAATTCAACACCTAGAAGCTTCTCAAGCTTTCTAGAGACAGAGGGAGCTATCAGGCTGGCAGCAGCTGAACCCACCGAGCAGACCTAACTAGTGGAATGCAGCTGTGCTGAGTACAGTGAGCCAGCTATGATTTTTCCAAACAAACAAACACAGCCACTCTGACTACAGGGTGGCAACTAAATGTACCTATCAAAACACATACCAATCCAATCTATCTAATCCTAGCACCTACCAAGAGGGTGCTACATGTAAAAAAATGGAAATGGTATTTTAGGAGGAATAATATGCCAGCAATTATCTACCATGCACAATAAGCTCATGTCCTCCAGTTAGGGTTTAGATCTACTTCAAGGTGTGTGTGAGGCCAGTTGGTGCTTTTTTCCTTATTAACATTCAATGCTAAATGTAAATTTGTCCTTTTTTGATTGGAGACTTGCCCAAACCCCTTTGCAAATTCATACTGGACTACAAATCATCTTGAAGTTTTGGGATTTGCAGGAGGTGGGATGGACTTTCCTGGGGAAAAAAAATCAAGATTCTCACCTCAGGATATGAGGATTAGGAAAGGTCATCCCAATCAGGGTGCTATTATAGTTTTTGGGCCACTTAATTCCCCAGCTGTTTGTGACCCTCTGACTTTCCCTATGTGGTAGCATCTGCATTTGACATAAATCCTCTTCCTATTATGGATGGTCACATGGCAGACAGGTTTCCACAATCACTGAGAGTGCAGGGTGCCATTCTCAGGGGGAGGGGCCATGCCACCCTACTCTCACCTCAGTCTTCTGGGGTGAATGACATTGGGCATTATTCAGCCTGGTTATCACTTCTTAGGCTTTTGGCTAAGATCAAGAGTAGTATCTGTTCTTATCAGTGTCCAGTAGGGGCGCTCCACCATCATTCTGGCCTTTTGGCAGGGATATCTGGCTGTATATTATCCCTGCTAGTATAATGGGGGTCCTGAGGGCCCTCCTCATGAGTAGGAATCCAAATTGAGCATCAACCATGTAATTCAGGGGTCCGTAGTACTTCCCTGGTGTGGAGGGTTCTGAGCAGCCCAGTGCCTCCTGGGTAAGGTGGAAGTCCATAGTACTTTACTAATGTGGAGGGTTCCAATGGGCTCAGTGCCTCCTGGGTAACATGGAGGTCCATAGTACTTCCCTAGTGTGGATGGTTCTGAAGGGCCCAGTGCCTCCTGGGTAACATGGAGGTTCATAGTACTTCCCTAGTGTGGAGGATTCCAATGGGCCCAGTGCTTCCTGGGTAAAATGGAGGTCCATAGTACTTCCCTAGTGTGGAGGGTTCTGAGGGGCACAGTGTCTCCTGGTCCTGGGTAACATAGAGGCCAATAGTTCTTTCCTAGTGTGAATGGTTCTGAAGGGCCCAGTGCCTCCTGGGTAAAATAGAGGCCCGTAGTACTTCCCTAGTGTGGATTGTTCCAAAGGGGCCCAGTGCCTCCTGGGTAACATGGAGGTCTATAGTACTTCCCTAGTCTGGAGGGTTCCAATGGGTCTAGTGCATCCTGGGTAATATGGAGGTCCATAGTTCTTCCCTAGTGTGGAGGGTTCCAAGGAGCTCAGTGCCTCCTGGGTAACATGGAGACTCATAGTACTTCCCTGGTGTGGATGGTTCTGAAGGGCCCAGTGCCTCCTTGGTAACATAGAGGTCCACAGTACTTTCCTAGTGTGGATGCTTTAGAGGTGCCCAGTGCCTTCTGGGTAACATAGAGGCCCATAGTATTTTCCTAATGTGGAGGGTTCCAAGGGGCCCAGTGCATCTTGGGTAACATTGAGGTCCATAGTACTTCCCTAGTGTGGAGGGTTCCAAGGAGCTCAGTGCCCCCTGAGTATCCCTGCTGGTATGATAGGCATCCTGAGGTCCCTGCTCATGGGAAGGAATCCAAATTGAGCATCAACCATATAACTTGGGGGTCCATAGTACTTCCCTGGTGTGGAGGGTTCTGAGCAGCTCAGTGCCTCCTGGGTAAGGTGGAAGTCCATAGTAGTTTACTAATGTGGAGGGTTCCAATGGGCTCAGTGACTCCTGGGTAACATGGAGGTTCATAGTACTTTCTTAGTGTGGATGGTACTGAAGGGCCCAGTGCCTCCTGGGTAACATAGAGGTCCACAGTACTTCCCTAGTGTGTATGGTTAAGAGGGGCCCATTGCCTCCTGGGTAGCATAGAGGTCCATAGTACTTCCCTAGTGTGGAGAGTTCTGAGGGTCACAGTGCCTCTTGGGTAACATGGAGGTCTATAGTACTTCCCTAGTGTGGAGGGATCTAAGGGGCCCAGCGCCTCCTGGGTAACATGGAGGTCAAAAGAACTTCCCTGGTGTGGAGGGTTCCAAGGGGCCCAGTGCCTCCTGGTTAGAATGGTGGTGTCTTGTCTGCCCAGGGGATGAGGAGGCAGAGAGCCTGTGTTGTCAGCACCCCCTGGGAATGCTGTCCAGGGGTTCTCTAGTATCTCTATAGATTTGGGACCCAGTGTGAGAATGAGCACAAGGCCACAGCCCCACTTGGCACCTTTTTATTTTTATTTATACACTCTTTACATGTGTCTACCCTAAAGTCTAGGAGGAGAATATGTGGCCATCAGGTTCCTTCCTCCCTTGCCTTGAGAAGTCTCTGTTCAGAAGAGCCCCTCACCTAGTACTCGTTGGTCGGCTTGGCTGATCATAACAAGCGGGGTCTGCCAGCCCTTTGGCTAGGTTGACCTGAGTGTGCCTTGCCTCATCCGGAGTCTTGTGTCCCAGGGAGCCAGAGAGGAGGGGTCCTTCATCTTCATGAGGGGACCATGACACACCTTAAGAGGAGGGCCAGTCAAAAAAAAAAAATTAAAAGTCAGCAGCTACAAATACTGCAGCTGCTGACTTTTAATTGGATACTTACCTGTCCCAGGGTCCAGTGATGCGGGGGATCGAAGCCCCGCTCGTCTCCCCCTCCGCTCGGCGGCGCCGGCATTGCAACTGTGGGTGCCGGGCTGTGGCTTCACAGCCTGGCACCCACTGCGCATGCGCGAGCGGCGCCGCGCGCCGTGATTGGCCGCTCAGTCACCTGGGACCTGTAATGGGTCCCAGATGATTGACAGGAGGGAGGGAGCAGAACTGAGCCCTTCCTGTGCCGAGGGGGAAGTGATGTCACCAGCCCAGGCACTGAAAGAGGCAGACTACGAGGGACCACCTAGCAACAGGCATTTAGAGGTAAGTTAAAAAAATATATATATCCAAATGTTTTCTTGTATTTTTTTTTAGGATTTTTCATGTAGTTTTTTTTTTTTTTGGGTGGAACCCCACTTTAGTGCACTTCTGTGGTTGTGTGTTCACATGAACTTTTTTTGGTTCACTTTGGTGTTTTCTTTCTGCTCACCACAACGCAGACTTCATAAAAACATTTAAAAAAAGAATTCAACCTGGAAGTCTGAGGTCCCCTTGTGGTGAAGAGGAGGTACTGTAGGAGGGCAGCACTGGATTGGAAATTAGTATTGCACCAGAGCTGCTTTTGAATAAGCTAAAAACTCCCAGGGGGACTTAAAAAAGGATCTTGGATTTGACCCTCATGTAGTACATTTGTACAAATCAAACAGCAACTGCTCAGTTCTCAGTGAGTTTCTATGCTGACCATTTCCTCCCCATCACATCTGAGCAGCCCATGTGACTATAGAGTCACGCATGTGGGCGTGTACACAATGACAGGCCCCTCCCTCCCTCCTCCTCCATGCCCACTAACCAGCTAAACACAATGGGGGGGTGGGATATTACATGTAGATTGATGGAGGCTTCACCTCCCTCTTATTCTAAGACACAGGCTGGAGGGGGGGTGTGACACAGCCTGTGACTGGCAGAACTCCGCCCACACCATGTTATTGCCAAAAAAATAATAAAGTTTTGATTTCAAATATATATTTGTATGACAATTTAATGTTAATGATTTATTTTTACTCTGTATTTCAACGGCTGTTTTTTTTTTTGTTTTTTTTTACACTTGTGACCAGCAGCAGAGGACTAGAAGCTATTCCTGCCACTGTTTCCCTGCAGACAAGCTGGGAGAGAGCTGGGTTATGTGACAGATGGATACGGGAGAGAGCTGGGTCATGTGACAAATGGATATGGGAGAGAGCCGGGTCATGTGACAGATGGATACGGGAGAGAGCTGGGTCATGTGACAGATGGATACGGGAGAGAGCTGGGTCATGTGACAGATGGATACGGGAGAGAGCTGGGTCATGTGACAGATGGATACGGGAGAGAGCTGGGTCATGTGACAAATGGATATGGGAGAGAGCTGGGTCATGTGACAGATGGATACGGGAGAGAGCTGGTTCATGTGACAAATGGATATGGGAGAGAGCCGGGTCATGTGACAGATGGATACGGGAGAGAGCTGGGTCATGTGACAGATGGATACGGGAGAGAGCCGAGTCATGTGACAAATGGATATGGGAGAGAGCTGGGTCATGTGACAGATGGATACGGGAGAGAGAGGGGTCATGTGACAGATGGATACGGGAGAGATCCGGATCAAATCTCGTATATATATATAGCTGGATACGGGGAGAGAGCGGGGTCATGTGACAGATGGATACGGGAGAGAGCCGGGTCATGTGACAAATGGATATGGGAGAGAGCCGGGTCATGTGACAGATGGATATGGTAGAGAGCCGGGTCATGTGACAGATGGATACGGGAGAGAGCCGGGTCATGTGACAGATAGATACGGGAGAGAGCCGGGTCATGTGACAGATGGATACGGGAGAGAGCCGGGTCATGTGACAGATAGATACGGGAGAGAGCCGGGTCATGTGACAGATGGATACGGGAGAGAGCCGGGTCATGTGACAGATAGATACGGGAGAGAGCCGGGTCATGTGACAGATGGATACGGGAGAGAGCTGGGTCATGTGACAGATGGATACGGGAGAGAGCTGGGTCATGTGACAGATGGATGTTGATTAAAAAAGGGACTTAGATGTTTTTCTATTAAAATAATTACATTATTATAATTATAATTACTGTATGTGGACATCATCCACAGAGATAGAAGGGACAATGTAAATGATACAGCGTGTTTATTATCACTTTAAGGCTGATCGTGGAGCCAGCATTCAATCGAACGTTGCATTTAGATCTTATGCTTTTATTTCCTCATGGAGTTTTCCGTGTCCATAGTAAGATGTTGCTTGTAGGATGTCTGATGTGGTCCGGTCTTCTCTAATTGGTCAGGTGAATACGGGGGAAAATGCTGATTTAAAGCCCAGTAGCTCTTTTCAGGAAGCCGTCGGTTTAGCGGGAGGGTGTGAGGACAGTCGCCCTCGCTGTTCGTTTTATCTGCTCGGCGTGGAGGGAACTGACACACGTTATATAAAATAATACAATGACTTCCTGAATCAGACACGGCTTTCATCTCATTCCCTGCGTGTCACATTGTGATACTCCAAAAGGCCGAATAATAGGATTGTCCATCAGACTGCACAATGCGGAGCGAGTCTGAGGGGCCAATATAATAACGTGCGTTATGTGTTTATTGTTGTCTGAATTTATACAGTCTGGGCTTATTACTAAGGAACCATTCACTTTAGTCCCTGTCCCACAGGAGCTTACACTCTAATTCCTAGTACTACAAGCAGATAGTTTATATTGTACTGTTAGGGGCAGGGCTGCTGTTAGAAATCACAAGGCCCTGTACAGCCTACCTGGCAGGGCCCCCAAGGCACCCCCCCCCCCCCGAAATATAGCAAAACAATAGGAAACATAAGGCGAATACAAAGACACTGGATTTCAAAAGAGCCAACCTAAACTACAAACCTTGCTAGAAGATACTAAATGGGATAAAATCTTAGGAACAAAGAATACGGAGGAGAGATGGGTTTGCTTTAAGAGCATATTAAATAAGAGCATTAGCCAATGCATCCCAATTGGAAATAAATTTAAAAGAGCTAATAAAAGTCCTGGGTGGCTTAACTCCAATGTAAAAATGCATATAAAAGCAAAGGAGAAGGCCTTCAAAAAATGCAAGGCTGAGGGATCATCATCAGCATTCCAATGTTACAAAAAATGCAATAAGAAATGTAAGGGTGCAATCAGGGCAGCTAAGATAGAACACGAAAGACACATAGCGGAGGAGAGTAAAAAAAATCCCAAGAAATTCTTTAGGTATATAAATAGTAAGAAAGGGAGGTCAGACCATATTGGCCCCATAAAGAATGAGGAAGGACATCTGGTTACAAAGGATGGGGAGATGGTGAAGGTATTGAATTTATCCTTCTCCTCAGTCTTCACAAGGGAATCGGGGGGCTTCAGTAACCAAAACTGCAGTGTTTATCCTCAGGACACATCACAGGAAGCCCCTCCATGGCTAACAGAGGACAGAATTAGAAATAGACTTGAAAAACTTAACATTAATAAATCACCGGGACCAGATGGCTTGCATCCGAGGGTACTTAAGGAACTCAGTCAAGTAATTGCCAGACCGTTGTTCCTAATTTTTACAGACAGTCTACTGACTGGAATGGTAACAGCTGATTGGAGAAAAGCCAATGTAGCACCAATATTTAAAAAGGGCCCAAAATACATCCCTGGGAATTACAGACCAGTTAGCCTAACATCAATAGTATGTAAACTCTTGGAGGGGATGATAAGGGACTATATACAAGATTTTAGTAATAAGAATGATATCATTAGCAGTAATCAGCATGGATTCATGAAGAATCATTCTTGCCAAACCAATCTATTAACCTTCTATGAGGAGGTGAGTTGCCATCTAGATAAAAGAAGGCCCGTAGACGTGGTGTATCTGGATTTTACAAAAGCATTTGACACAGTTCCCCATAAACGTTTACTGTACAAAATAAGGTGCGTTGGCATGGACCATAGGGTGAGTACATGGATTGAAAACTGGCTACAAGGGCGAGTTCAGAGGGTGGTGATAAATGGGGAGTAGTCAGAATGGTCAGGGGTGGGTAGTGGGGTCCCCCAGGGTTCTGTGCTGGGACCAATCCTATTTAATTTGTTCATAAACGACCTGGAGGATGGGATAAACAGTTCAATCTCTGTATTTGCAGACGATACTAAGCTAAGCAGGGCAATAACTTCTCCGCAGGATGTGGAAACCTTGCAAGAAGGCACGTATATACATTTTTTAACAAAATTAATTTTTTAATATACATATATATCACAATATTACAATACATATATACTAACATAAAAGTTGGACTACTTGTGGTTCCCCTAATATGTGGACTAGATATCATTTTACTGTGTGACAGTACTGAAGATGCGTCCACATGAGGATATCCACTTAGTTGGGGTTCCACTTCTCCATTTATAGATTAAAAACAGTTCTGCTCCACATGTTTCGTGACTATACCCATCACTTCTTCAGGAGATTGAATATTTCTATATAGAAAAATATTTTTAGTAACGATATATTGTACAGGACAACTTACAATTATAAAAATGGAAATAAAAACTGCTGCAAAAAATACATAAAAAATGTATCTAAACTCACTTGTGCCGTAGGTACCAGACAGCAAGACTCCCCCCAAGAAGAAGGGGAAAGCAACCACCAGGGCCTCCAAAACCAGGAAGTACCTGCAGTTAGCACATCAGGGTGTGGGGACATACAAAGTAACTAAAAAAGTAATAGGAAAAAGGGTAGTATATAATTAGGGTAAGTGGGTCCAGGTGTGGTGGTATATATATGTATACAAGGGTACTCCCTCCCAAAACTCACTTATAACTCACACTTGGCTTTCTTGGCAGTTTTATATAAGGCTTTGCAGGTCTAAACTCAGACAGGAACAGCGGCAGAAAAGAGAGAGACACACAAAGTTCTCTAATGAGGCTCAATATCGGCACACCAGGTACAGGTGTATATAGTAATATGAAGAGTGCAGCAAGGACATGGATTTACCTTGGAACCGTTGCTGTTATTGGTGTAAAACAAAATCTGCTACTAGTAGAGAGTGAAGAAAGTTCTGCTGCTGACAGGCAATGCCAAATTGATATTGTTGGTATTCCCTGAGGGGGAAAAAGAAAGAAAGAGAAGCCATAGTGAGAGGGAGGGAAGAGGAAAGGATACCTCCAGCCACCTGTACTTAGTACTATTCGGTACATGCAGGACCCACCTGAATGATGAGTTCTTCCCAAATGCATCCAGAGAGTCAGAGGAGCGAGGGACGTCCGTCTACGCTATTCTGACGCATGATCCCGGTCGGGACATACAAAACAGAGGTGAGGTTGCCCAGGGGCGGACTAACAACTCATGGGGCCCCCCGGGAAACAGGAGATCATGGGGCCCCCTGTGTCTCCGCCCACACTCAAGCCACACCCACACAAAGCCCCACCCCCAGCTTGCACTGCGTGGACTCCTCAATTCTGGGTTGAACCTGAGATAAACAGTACACAGGGGGCAGCAGGGCAGAGCATTGGATGTCAAGCAAGCACAGTACATAGGGGGCAGCAGGGCAGAGCATTGGATGCCAAGCAAGCACAGTACATAGGGGGCAGCAGGTCATAGCACAGGGGGTCTGGAGGGCACAATATGTGTGTGTGGAGGGCAGGAGGGCACGCTACATGAAGAGCAGCAAGGTACATTATGGGGCACACCAGGGAACATTACAGGTTGGGGGGGCACAATAGGACACATTACATGGGGGGGCGGCAGGGAACATTATAGGGCACATTACGTGGGGGGAGGCAGAGTTGCACAGCATGGAACATTACATGGGACAGGAGGGCACATTATGGGGTACAGCAGAGTATATTATATAGGGGTATGAGGGCACATTATGGGGCATATTACATGGGGACAATAGAGCACATAATGGGACACAGCAGGGCATATTACAAGGGGGCATGAGGGCACATTAAGGGGCACAGCAGAGCACATTAGGAGGGATAAAATCTCATATTATGGGGCACAGCAGGGCACATTATGAGGCATAGCAGGGCATATTACATGGGGCAGGAGGATACATTATGGGGCACAGCAGGGTATATTACATGGAGCAAGAGGGCACATATAGGGCACTGTATGGTGCACACAGAAGAGCACATTATGGGGCACTGAATGATGCATCAAGGGGCACACAGCAGGGCACATCAGCAGGGTACAGAGAACATCATGGGGCATACAGTAGGGCTCAGGGCACATCACAAGGCCCACAGGAGGGAATTGGGCACACAGTGGAGCACATAGTAGGGAATGGGGCACACAGTAGGACACAACATGGAGCACACCACAAGGGCACACAGTAGAGCACATCATGCGGCACACAGTAGGGCATATCACGGGGCACACAGTAGGTCATGGGACACATCACAGGGCACATAATGGGGGCACACAGCAGAGCATGGGGCAGACAGCCAGGCATGGGGCAGACAGCAGGCCATGGGGCACAGAGCAGGATGTGGGGTGGACATCAGGGCATGGGGGCACAGAGAAGGGCATGGGGGCACACAGCAGGGCATGGAGACACGGAGCAGGGCAAAGGATAGAAGGATAAGAACGATATCATTAGCAGTAATCAGCATGGATTCATGAAGAATCGTTCTTGCCAAACCAATCTATTAACCTTCTATGAGGAGGTGAGTTGCCATCTAGATAAAGGAAGGCCCGTAGACGTGGTGTATCTGGATTTTACAAAAGCATTTGACACAGTTCCCCATAAACATTTACTGTACAAAATAAGGTGCGTTGGCATGGACCATAGGGTGAGTACATGGATTGAAAACTGGCTACAAGGGCGAGTTCAGAGGGTGGTGATAAATGGGGAGTACTCAGAATGGTCAGGGGTGGGTAGTGGGGTTCCCCAGGGTTCTGTGCTGGGACCAATCCTATTTAATTTGTTTATAAATGATCTGGAGGATGGGATAAACAGTTCAATCTCTGTATTTGCAGACGATACTAAGCTAAGCAGGGCAATAACTTCTCCGCAGGATGTGGAAACCTTGCAAGAAGACCTGAACAAATTAATGGGGGAGGGGCGACTACATGGCAAATGAGGTTCAATGTAGAAAAATGTAAAATAATGCATTTGGGTGGCAAAAATATGAATGCAATCTATACACTGGGGGGAGAACCTCTGGGGGGATCTAGGATGGAAAAGGACCTGGGGGTCCTAGTAGATGATAGGCTCAGCAATGACATGCAATGCCAAGCTGCTGCTAACAAAGCAAACAGAATATTGGCATTAAAAAGGGATCAACTCCAGAGATAAAACGATAATTCTCCCGCTCTACAAGACTCTGGTCCGGCCGCACCTGGAGTATGCTGTCCAGTTCTGGGCACCAGTCCTCAGGAAGGATGTACTGGAAATGGAGCGACTACAAAGAAGGGCAACAAAGCTAATAAAGGGTCTGGAGGATATTAGTTATGAGGAAAGGTTGTGAGCTCTGAACTTATTCTCTCTGGAGAAGAGACGCTTGAGAGGGGATATGATTTCAATTTACAAATACCGGACTGGTGACCCCACAATATACAAATACCGGACTGGTGACCCCACAATATACAAATACCGGACTGGTGACCCCACAATAGGGATAAAACTTTTGCGCAGAAGAGAGTTTAATAAGACTCGGGGCCACTCATTACAATTAGAAGAAAAGAGGTTTAACCTTAAACTACGTAGAGGGTTCTTTACTGTAAGAGCGGCAAGGATGTGGAATTCCCTTCCACAGGCGGTGGTCTCAGCGGGGAGCATTGATAGCTTCAAGAAACTATTAGATAATCACCTGAATGACCACAACATACAGGGATATACAATGTAATACTGACATATAATCACACACATAGGTTGGACTTGATGGACTTGTGTCTTTTTTCAACCTCACCTACTATGTAACTATGTAACTATGATAGACAGCAGGGCATGGGGGCACGGAGCAGGGCAAGGGGTAGACATCAGAGCATGGGGCAGACATCAGGGCATGGGGCACAGAGCAGGGCATGAGGGGCACACATCAGGGCATGGGGGCAAAAAGCAGGGCATGGGGCAAAGATCAAGGCATGGGGCAGACATCATGGCATGGGGGCACAGAGCAGGGCATGGGGCACAGAGCAAGGCATGGGGGAACACATCAGGGCATGGGGGCAGACAGCGGGGCATGGGGGCAGACAGCAGAGCATGGGGGCAGACAGCAGGGCATGGGGGCACAGGGCACGGAGCAGGGCATAGGGTAGACAGCAGGGCATGGGGGCACAGCAGGGCAAGGGGGCACAGAGCATGGCATGGGGTAGACATCACAGCATGGGGCAGACATCAGGGAATGGGGGCACAGAGCAGGACATGGGGCAGACAGTAGGGCATGGGGGCACACATCAAAGCATGGGTGCAAGGAGCAGGGCATGGGGCAGAGAGCAGAGCATGGGGGCAGACAGCAGGGCATAGGGGCAGACAGCATGGCATGGAGGCACGGAGCAGGGCATAGGGTAGACAGCAGGGCATGAGGGCACAGAGCAGGGCAAGGGGGCACAGAGCATGGCATGGGATAGACATCAGAGCATGGGGCAGACGTCAGGGCATGGGGGCACTGAGCAGGGCATGGGGGCACACTTCAGAGCATTGGGGCAAAGAGCAGGGCATGGGGCAAAGAGCAGGGCATGGGCAAACATCACGGCATGGAGCAGATAGCAGGGTATGGGCAGACTATAGGTGATGGGGCAAAGTTCAGGGCTTTTGGGCACAGAGCAGAATGCTAGGCACACAGAGGGGCACAGAGCAGGATGCTGGGCACACAGAGGGGCACAGAGCAGAATGCTGGGCACATAGAGGGGCACAGAGCAGGATGCTGGGCACACAGAGGGGCACAGAGCAGAATGCTGGGCACATAGAGGGGCACAGAGCAGGATGCTGGGCACACAGAGGGGCACAGAGCAGAATGCTGGGCACATAGAGGGGCACAGGACAGCATACAAGCTGCTGCACTTTCCTTCCTAGGTGCAGAGCAGCGCAGGAAGCGGCTGTAAACGGACCTCTTGTGATGCGCTCCTCCCCGCCGGCCCCTCCTCTCTTCTCATCTGTCCGAGGTGATGACAAATATAAGTACCTGGGGTGGATGGGAGGGAAGGAGGGGCCGGCGGGGAGGAGCGCATCACGAGAGGTCTGTTTACACTGCAGTCTCTTAGCAGGGAGTAGGGATTTGAGACCCGATCTACCCATCAGCTAGCTGTGATTGACGGGAAGAATGAAGTGGAAGCTGTCATGGGGCCCCCTACTGGCCACGGGCCCTTGGGCCATGCCCGAAGTGCCCGATGGTCAGTCTGTCCCTGAGGTTGCCATTTCCCCAGGTGCCTCAAGGTAGACGGACATCCCTCGCTCCTCTGGCTTTGGTAGCTGCGGCTTCACACTGCATGCTATTGTTCAATCTGTCATCTACTAAGACCCCCAGATCCTTCTCCATCCTTCATTCCCCCCCCCCCCCAGAGGTTCTCCCCCCAGTGAGTAGTTTGCATTTATGTTTTTTGCCACCAAGTGCGTTACTTTACATTTCTCCACATTAAACCTCATTTGCCATGTATTGGCCCTTTACACATTATTTTGTTCAGATCTTTCTGTAAAATTTCTATATCCTGATGTGAAGTAATTGCCCTACTTAATTTTGTGTCGTCTGCAAAAAATGAAATTGAGCTACAGTATCTGACAAAAGTAAGTACACCCCTCAGTGACATGTTTGTAAATCTTTTCTTCTATCTTTTCATGTGACAACACTGAAGAAATGACACTTGTCTACAATGTAAAGTAGTGAGTGTACAGCTTGTATAACAGTGTAAATTTGCTGTCCCCTCAAAATAACTCAACACACAGCCATTAATGTCTAAACCGCTGGCAACAAAAGTCAGTACACCCCTAAGTGTAGCCCCCCAGTGCCGGCAGCACTCATGCAGCCCCAGACCATGACACTCCCACCACCATGCTTGACTGTAGACAAGACACACTTGTCTTTGTACTCCTCACCTGGTTGTCGCCACACACGCTTGTCACCATCTGAACCAAATACGTTTATCTTGGTCTCATCAGACCACAGGACATGGTTCTAGTAATCATAGTTACATAGTAGGTGAGGCTGAAAAAAGACACAAGTCCATCAAGTCCAACCTATGTGTGTGATTATGTGTCAGTATTACATTACATATCCCTGTATGTTGCGGTCATTCAGGTGATTATCTAATAGTTTCTTGAAGCTATCAATGCTCCCCGCTGAGACCACCGCCTGTGGAAGGGAATTCCACATCCTTGCCGCTCTTACAGTAAAGAACCCTCTACGTAGTTTAAGGTTAAACCTCTTTTCTTCTAATTGTAATGAGTGGCCACGAGTCTTATTAAACTCTCTTCTGCGAAAAAGTTTTATCCCTATTGTGGGGTCACCAGTACAGTATTTGTAAATTGAAATCATATCCCCTCTCAAGCGTCTCTTCTCCAGAGAGAATAAGTTCAGAGCTCACAACCTTTCCTCATAACTAAGATCCTCCAGACCCTTTATTAGCTTTGTTGCCCTTCTTTGTACTCGCTCCATTTCAAGTACATCCTACCTGAGGACTGGTGCCCAGAACTGGACCGCATACTCCAGGTGCGGCCGGACCAGAGTCTTGTAGAGCGGGAGAATTATCGTTTTATCTCTGGAGTTGATCCCTTTTTAATGCCAATATTCTGTTTGCTTTATCAGCAGCAGCTTGGCATTGCATGTCATTGCTGAGCCTATCATCTACTAGGACCCCCAGGTCCTTTTCCATCCTAGATAACCCCCAGAAGTTCTCCCCCCAGTCTATAGATTGTATTCAGATTTTTGCCACCCAAATGCATTATTTTACATTTTTCTACATTGAACCTCATTTGCCATGTAGTTGCCCCTCCCCCATTCATTTGTTCAGGTCTTTTTGCAAGAAGTTATTGCCCTGCTTAGCTTAGTATCGTCTGCAAATACAGAGATTGAACTGTTTATCCCATCCTCCAGATCGTTTATGAACAAATTAAATAGGATTGGTCCCAGCACAGAACCCTGGGGGACCCCACTACCCACCCCTGACCATTCTGAGTACTCCCCATTTATCACCACCCTCTGAACACGCCCTTGTAGCCAGTTTTCAATCCATGTACTCACCCTATGGTCCATGCCAATGGACCTTATCTTGTACAGTAAACGTTTATGGGGAACTGTGTCAAATGCTTTTGCAAAATCCAGATACACCACGTCTACGGGCCTTCCTTTATCTAGATGGCAACTCACCTCCTCATAGAAGGTTAATAGATTGGTTTGGCAAGAACGATTCTTCATGAATCCATGCTGATTACTGCTAATGATATCGTTCTTATTACTAAAATCTTGTATATAGTCCCTTATCATCCCCTCCAAGAGTTTACATACTATTGATGTTAGGCTAACTGGTCTGTAATTCCCAGGGATGTATTTTGGGCCCTTTTTAAATATTGGTGCTACATTGGCTTTTCTCCAATCAGCTGGTACCATTCCAGTCAATAGACTGTCTGTAAAAATTAGGAACAACGGTCTGGCAATCACCTGACTGAGTTTCCTAAGTACCCTCGGATGCAAGCCATCTGGTCCCGGGGATTTATTAATGTTAAGTTTCTCAAGTCTAATTTTAATTCCGTCCTCTGTTAACCATGGAGGTGCTTCCTGTGTTGTGTCCTGAGGATAAACACTGCAGTTTTGGTTACTGAAGCCCCCCGATTCACTCGTGAAGACTGAGGAGAAGAATAAATTCAATACCTTTGCCGTCTCCCCATCCTTTGTAACCAGATGTCCTTCCTCATTCTTTATGGGGCCAATATGGTCTGTCCTCCCTTTTTTACTGTTTACATGCTTAAAGAATTTCTTGGGATTTTTTTTGCTCTCCTCCGCTATGTGTCTTTCATGTTCTATCTTAGCCGTCCTAATTGCACCCTTACATTTCTTATTGCATTCTTTATAAATTCTGAATGCTGAGGATGATCCCTCAACCTCGTATTTTTTGAAGGCCTTCTCCTTTGCTTTTATATGCATTTTTACATTGGAGTTAAGCCATCCAGGATTTTTGTTCGCTCTTTCAAATTTATTACCCAATGGGATACATTGGCTAATGCCCTTATTTAATATGCTCTTAAAGCAAACCCATCTCTCCTCCGTATTCTTTGTTCCTAATATTTTATCCCAATTTATGCCTTTTAGCAAGGTTTGTAGTTTAGGGAAGTTGGCTCTTTTGAAATTCAGTGTCTTTGTATTCCCTTCATGTTTCCTATTTGTGTGATTTATACTGAAACTAATTGACCTGTGATCGCTGTTACCTAAATTGCCCCGTATTTCCACATCTGTTATCAGGTCTGTATTGTTGGTAATCAGTAGATCTAGTAATGTTTTATTTCTAGTTGGTGCGTCTACCATCTGACCCATAAAATTGTCCTGCAAGACATTAAGGAACTGGCGAGCCTTAAATGAATGCGCAGTTCCCTCTGCCCAGTCTATGTCTGGATAATTAAAATCCCCCATTATGATAACATTTCCCATCCTTGCTGCTAATCCAATTTGTGATAGGAGATCCGTCTCCACTTCCTCCTTCAGGTTAGGGGGCCTATAGCATACTCCCAGTATTATTTTCCCCTTAGCTTCATCCCTTTGGAGCTCTACCCATAAAGATTCCACCTCTTCTCTAGGTCCCTCAGTAATGTCATCTCTCACATTCACTTGTACATTATTCTTGATATATAGGCATACCCCTCCCCCTTTTTTACCCTCTCTATCCTTGCGGTATAGGGTATGGATCCATGTCCTTAGTCTGCTTGTCTTCAGCAAACTGTTTGCGGACTTTCTTGTACATCATCTTTAGAAGAGGCTTCCTTCTGGGATGACAGCCATGCAGACCAATTTGATGCAGTGTGCGGCGTATGGTCTGAGCACTGACAGGCTGACCCCCCACCCCTACAACCTCTGCAGCAATGCTGGCAGCACTCATACGTCTATTTCCCAAAGACATTCTCTGGATATGACACTGAGCACGTGACCTCAACTTCTTTGGTGGGCCATGACGAGGCCTGTTCTGAGTGGAACCTGTCCTGTTATACCGCTGTATGGTCTTGGCCACTGTGCCGCAGCTCAGTTTCAGGGTCTTGGCAATCTTCTTATAGCCTAGACCATCTTTATGTAGAGCAACAATTATTTTTTTCAGATCCTCAGAGAGTTCTTTGCCATGAGGTGCCATGTTGTACTTCCAGTGACCAGTATGAGAGAGTGAGAGCGATAACAACAAATTTAGCACACCTGCTCTCTATTCACACCTGAGACCTTGTAACACTAATGAGTCACATGACACCGGGGAGGGAAAATGGCTAATTGGGCCCTGATTTGGACATTTTCACTTAGGGTGTACTGACTTTTGTTGCCAGCGGTTTAGACATTAATGGCTGTGTGTTGAGTTATTTTGAGGGGACAGAAAATTTACACTGTTATACAAGCTGTACACTCACTACTTTACATTGTAGACAAGTGTCATTTCTTCAGTGTTGTCACATGAAAAGATAGAAGAAAAGAATTACAGAAATGTGACTGAGGGGTGTACTTACTTTTGTCAGATACTGTATGTGATGAATACTCTGTGGGTATATTGTGTCATAATTGTGTATTTTTTTACTTACTAGTTAATATATTGTGTAAACCTCAAGTGGATCCTGAAGAAGCCCATTTAGGAGGAAATGCGTCGATCCTATCTCCATCCTGGGTTCTGTCAAGTGTATGGCAAATTTGGCAGCACTGTATACATTTTTTTAGAATGTTTTCTTATATTTTTTTCTATAGATTAATACATTTTGTTTTTAAACATAACTCTTACTTGTTTACTATTGGCTGTGGCACATGTAAAAATCTCCTATACCCCCTGTGTTTCCCCTTGTGGCAAACTCCGGGATACCCCATGCTTTTTGTAATGTTATATACATAGGACCTGTTTTATATGCAGAGTAACAACGTTTTAGCTACACTTAATACTTAATAATAACGTTACACTTTTGAGCTGGCAATGTGATTATTGGCTTTTTACGGAAACTGTGATAGTCCCGCTGTTTGTATCAATGTATCAATGCCGTATCGGTAATGCCGGGAGGATGGGACCTGGTGTACGTCCATACACTTTAGTAAATCAGCTCCATGGGTCACCTCCGGCTCTATAAGAATATTATCCAGGATGGCGCAGTTTGTTGTAGCGAGCCGGAGTTCAACATGACTCAACTCTTTTTTTTTGGCACCCAATTAATTTTGGGGCGATTAGGTGGCAGGATAAGCCCATATTTCTGAGTCACTGTTGTGTTCTCATCCAATAATTCTCCAGAAAATACGTGTAAAAATTAATTTTCGTGTACTGTCGGGTAATTACCTCCTGTCGCTACAAAGCTTCTATGAAACGCTGTAATAAGCCTATCAATTAAAACAACGCTTAATTGGCATTTCAATTAACTCGCCTGACCCCGTAATACACGGCGGTGAGTGAGACCCTCCTACATGGTACCTGGCGCTGATCTCATTCACGTTGTCATGTAGAATCTCCGATCCATTCTTCTCACCACCGGAGGTCAGAGCTCCTCAGAAGATACACGGATTCCTAGATCTCCGACACCTTCTACCTCCATATCCGGGCCCTCCGAAGGCCGTCATCAAGGGCCCCACCACTTCCAAATTCATTTTATTTTACCTAAAAGAAAAAACTGATTTTGAAACAATAATATTTAAATTTAAACTTAAACATGTATCATTTTATTTTAAATATATCTCAGCAAATGAAGCACAGCGCAAACCTAATGTTCCGCCTTTTTCCTTTATATCTCAACTTTCTGGAAGCCGCCATCAAGGATCCTGTCATTTAAAACATTTTTAAATTTACTTTAAAACAAAATTGGTTTTATAATATTATTAACTGTAAATAACATTGATAATAATAGTTATTATTACTATTATTATTAATAATAATAATAATAATAATAATAATAATATTTATTTATATTTTTAAGCATTTATAAATGGATCTAGACTTATAAATATATTTTATTATTTATTTTTTTATATATATATATATTTATAATATAAAATAAATTGGTTTTATAATATTATTAACTGTAAATAATATTGATAATAATAATAGTTATTATTACCATTAATAATAATAATAATAATATTTATTTATATTTTTAAGCATTTATAAATGGATCTAGACTTATAAATATATTTTATTATTTTTTTATATATATATATATATATATATATATATATATATATATATATATATATATATATATATATATATATATATTTATAATATAAAATAAATTGGTTTTATAACAACAACAATAACAATTAATCATAATAATACTTATCATGATTATTTTTATTATTATTACTGTTATTATTATTATTCATTTATATTTTATAAACATTTTATCATAATAGTAATAGTTATTATGATTATTATTAGTAGTAGTATTATCCACTTCCGCCCCGGAAGGATTTACCCCTCTTCCTGACCACAGCACTTTTTGCGATTTGGCACTTTAACTGACAATTGCGCGGTCGTGCGACGTACCCAAACAAAAATTGACGTCCTTTTTTTCTTACAAGTGGGGTTTTCTTTTGGTGGTATTTGATCACCTCTACGTTTTTTTTTTTTTTTTTTGCGCTATAAACAAAAAAAGAGCGTCAATTTTGAAAAAAAAAATCGATATCTTTTACTTTTTGCTATAATAAATATCCCCAAAAAATCTATAAAAAAATACATTTTTTTCCTCAGTTTAGGCCGATACGTATTCTTCTACATATTTTTGGTAAAAAAAAAAAATCGCAATAAGCGTAAATTGATTGGTTTGCCTAAAAGTTATAGCGTCTACAAAATAGAGGATAGACTTAAGGCATTTTTATTATTTTTTTTATTAGTAATGGCGGCGATCTGCGATTTTTATCGTGACTGCGACATTGCGGCAGACACATTGGACACTTTTGACACCATTTTGGGACCATTGTCATTTATACAGCGATCAGAGCTATAAAAATGCACTGATTTACTGTGTAAATGACACTGGCAGGGAAGGGGTTAAACACTAGGGGGCGATGAATGGGTTGAGTGTGTCCTAGGGAGTGATTCTAACTGTGGGGGGGGATGGGCTACCTACAACACGACAGAGATCACAGCTCCCGATGAAAGAGAGCAGTAGATCTCTGTCATTTTAAACATTTTTTAAACATTTCAAAAATGTATTAAAGAAATTGGAATAATAATAATAATAATAATTAATATTCGTTTATAGATTATATAAAGTAGAACCATAGGTAAAAAGTTTTTTTTTTCATTTTGGATAGAGCAAGGGAGTGTTATAACCCGTCAGATTTTTTTTTTTCACCATCTGTGTCCCATTGCGGAGATTTCCCTCCATTTCCTGTCCCATAGCCAAACAGGAAGTGAGAGGAAATCCCTGCAAATTGAGGGAAACTCCTTGGGGACCCCCCAGATCACCAGGACTAGTGTCCTCATTGGAAAATTTCTCCTCTATTACTTTTCTGGGGACAACCCAAAATTTTGGGTTTTCTTTTACTCACTTGCACTGATAACGGTAAACAGGAGAAATAGAGAGGGGGGATCTCCCTAACGGGGGGCACAGACAGCAATAAAAACCCGACAGGGGTCCTAATTCCTCTCCACTCCATCCAACACTAAAATAAAACTTTTTGCCTTTAGTTTTATTTTAAACATTTAAAAATGGATTAAGGAAATTTGTATAATAATATTATTATTATTACTATTATTACTATTATTATTATTATTACTATTATTATTACTATTATAATTATTATTATTATTATTACTATTATTATTATTATTATTATTACTATTATTATTATTATTATTATTATTATTATTATTATTATTATTATTACTATTATTATTATTATTATTAATAAAAATAATAATAATGTTATTGTTATACATTTGGATCTAGAGTCATACATGTCTTTTAATATTTAATAATATTTAATATTATTACCTAATTGTTTACAAATTTATCAACTGATATTTTTAACAATTGTTCCATTATTTGAATAAAATGTGTATTTTACAAATAAACATTTAATATACAGAGTTCTCGTGGCATTTAAATGGCAGAGTATGGTGGACTCTCTGATAACAAAGCCCGGCGCTGCCTTTCCACCACTTCACATCCTTTATCTAAATGAAAATCCATTCGGGTTCATCTGAGTTAGCAAGAATGGCAGTGGGTGTCAAATAACATGGGCTATTCACAGCATAGTAGAAAAGTTCTACTGAAAGTCCAGCTTCCACAGACACTAGCATGCCATTTTCAGGCTATTTCTATGTACTATGTTCATTTACCTGACTAAGGAGTCCTATATAGACAGGACACACAATACATTTTATTTAGGCCCTTTCTCCCATGAGATGTGTCGGGTTCTGTATAGAAGATCCCAGGATCTGTTCACATCTGTATACTACCAATAACGTATTGACAATTGGCTTGCAGAGGTCACATGGAATGGTTCCAGGTAAGGTACCTCGGGGGAGTGCCCTCCTCCTCTGGGTACACATGCCCCCTGACACCGGGATGAAGGTAGGTGCTCCATGGATGAACCAGGCAGGTATTCCGAGAGACAGAACGTTCCATTCTCATGTTTGTCACGGAGTTGTTCTTGTAATGCCCACCAGGGGAACTGACAGATGGCAGCTACAGCACAGAACTCGTCCCCCTTGGCAGCAATGTTAATTGCCGCTGCACCTCACTGCGACAAGAATGAATTCATTACTTAACCTGCTTAGTGACACTTTTATGGGCAGCAAATCAAGAAAACATCCCTCATGGGAGAGTCATGGAGCACCATCCCCCAACCTTCCATCCAGATAAGCATCTCTCACAGTCATTCAGATTTGGAGCAGGTCTCCCTCTCGGGGCAATAAGGGATGTTTAATAATTGTAGGTCTGGTGATTGTATCCTCTGAGGGGTGAATAGCTGAAGGTGGTGGTGAGCCATCAGAAGGTACCAGCGGGGGGGGGCATAGCAGGCGAGACACCTGCAGAACAAGACAGAGGCTGCTTGGAGACACATGAGTGCCTAAGAGTCACTGGAGACAAAGGAGTTCCCAGGAGTCACTGGAGACACACGAGTGCCCAGGAGTCACTGGAGACAAAGGAGGGCCCAGGAGTCACTGGAGACAAAGGAGGGCCCAGGAGTCACTGGAGACAAAGGAGGGCCCAGGAGTCACTGGAGACACACGAGTGCCCAGGAGTCACTGGAGCCAAAGGAGGGCCCAGGAGTCACTGGAGACACACGAGTGCCCAGGAGTCACTGGAGACAAAGGAGGGCCCAGGAGTCACTGGAGATTCAGGAGTTCCCAGGAGTCACTGGAGATTCAGGAGTTCCCAGGAGTCACTGGAGACAAAGGAGTGCCCAGGAGTCACTGGAGACAAAGGAGTGCCCAGGAGTCACTGAAAACACAGGAGTTCCCAGGAGTCACTGGAGACAAAGGAGTGCCCAGGAGTCACTGGAGATTCAGGAGTTCCCAGGAGTCACTGGAGACAAAGGAGTGCCCAGGAGTCACTGGAGACACAGGAGTGCCCAGGAGTCACTGGAGACAAAGGAGTGCCCAGGAGTCACTGGAGATTCAGGAGTGCCCAGGAGTCACTGGAGACAAAGGAGTGCCCAGGAGTCACTGGAGACAAAGGAGTGCCCAGGAGTCACTGGAGATTCAGGAGTGCCCAGGAGTCACTGGAGACAAAGGAGTGCCCAGGAGTCACTGGAGACAAAGGAGTACCCAGGAGTCACTGGAGATTAAGGAGTTCCCAGGAGTCACTGGAAATTCAAGAGTTCCCAGGAGTCACTGGAGACAAAGGAGAGCCCAGGAGTCACTGGAGACAAAGGAGTACCCAGGAGTCACTGGAGAGAAAGGAGTGCCCAGGAGTCACTGGAGATTCAGGAGTGCCCAGGAGTCACTGGAGATTCAGGAGTGCCCGGGAGTCATTGGAGACACAGGACTGCCCGGAGTCACTGGAGACACAGGAGTGCCCAGGAGTCACTGGAGACAAAGGGGTGCCCAGGAGTCACTGGAGATAATGGAGTGCCCAGGAGTCACTGGAGACAAAGGAGTACCCAGGAGTCACTGGAGATTCAGGAGTGCCCAGGAGTCACTGGAGACACAGGTGTGCCCAGGAGTCACTGGAGAGAAAGGAGTGCCCAGGAGTCACTGGAGACACAGGAGTGCCCAGGAGTCACTGGAGAGAAAGGAGTGCCCAGGAGTCACTGGAGACACAGGAGTGCCCAGGAGTCACTGGAGACACAGGAGTGCCCAGGAGTCACTGGAGACACAGGAGTACCCAGGAGTCACTGGAGAGAAAGGAGTGCCCAGGAGTCACTGGAGACACAGGAGTGCCCAGGAGTCACTGGAGACACAGGAGTGCCCAGGAGTCACTGGAGACACAGGAGTGCCCAGGAGTCACTCGAGACACAGGAGTGCCCAGGAGTCACTGGAGACATAGAAGTACCCAGGAGTCACTGAAGACAAAGGAGTGCCCAGGAGTCACTGGAGACACAGGAGTCACTGGAGACACAGGAGTCACTGGAGACACAGGAGTGTAGCAAAGACAGGGAATAGTCTACCTTATTATAGGTGGGAGGAGACAACCTTGGTCCTTACCCATAAACATTTTTCTTGGTCCTACTTCCAATTGGAATCTAGATGGGGGAAGCCCCTCTGTACCCCTTGCTTTCCACTCTGTTGTGAAGCCCAAGTGGTCGCTATCCGATGTCCTCACACTCTACAGGTGGTCTTCATCTGTACACTCTTGTTTCCCATTTTGCAGCTAGAACATGTACCCCTCCTACCAGGGCCGGCCCTGCCATGGGACACAGTGGGCCCACAGTTCCAGGTGGCATTTTAAGAGGGGCGGCAGTGACAAGTTGTACCCATATGGTCACCCGTGCCGGCTGTCTCCCGAGATCTGCCTGTGAGACTGCATCCAATGAGTGTGCAGTCCGTGCTTCCTGTGAGACAGTTTCACACTGAGCCGATCGTTCTGCTTGTAGAGTCGCTCAGTGTGTGACATTGTTTCATTCTTTTTATTTTGTTCAATTATTTTTTTATTCTATTCTATTCTTGTTCTATTCTATTCCATTCTATTCTGTTCTTTTATTTACTATTCTATATTGTTCTGTTTTACTCTTCTATTCTATTCTATTCTTTCATTTTCTGTTATATTATTTTCTATTTTGTTATATTTTTTTTCTATTCCATTCCTTTTTTTTCTATTCTATTTTATTCTCTTTGGATATTGTTAATCTATTCGAATTTGAAAACTATTCAAATTCGAAAACCATTTGAATCTATTTGAATTCCGAAAATTTGAATCGATTCGAATTGTATAAACGAAACGAATCCTGAAAACAAATTAAACGAGTTAAACTAATTTATCTAACCAAATTTATGTAAATAACAAATCGAAACAAAACAAGTTTTTTTGTTCTGCACATGTCTACTTCTGATAACCTACCTCCTCTTCCCCCAGCATTGTATACGGACCTATCTACTCTGCCTGAGGGGCCCACTGCTAGACCCGGGCAAGTTCACGTTGGGACCCTTGTAGCAGGGCAGCAATGAAGGCGGCAAATGAAACTTACATTTGAAGTCGCCCAGGTGCACTCACCACCACTCCTGTGTGCAGTTCCTGTTTCACCAGCAGGTGGTGTGCCGCCATTGAGGAGCGCCATGCTCCCTTCGGGAGATGATCACCTTGTTACATTGTTTCTATTTTGGAAATGTGAGAAGTGATCTCTGCTGGGAGTTCACCCTCTCCGGGAACTCTATAAGGATGAATGTTCTGCCCTGTGGCTAGACTCATAGAAGGTTCCGGAGACGGATGTCTACATTCTCACCTGATGAAATATGAATGAGATCTGGAAAGAAGTAATAAGCCACCATTTATCTGAAGACATTTACATTTGACGTATAGCGCCATTCGCCGCACGCCCGGGCACAGTGGGCGGGGTATCATCTCCCGGATTATCTCATTTGTCAACATACATTGCATGATGGCCGCCAGTTATTGCCGAGACACCTCAACCAGAATTATCGACAGAACGGAGAACGCTTCCAAAATCTGCCCCCTTGTGGTCATGACTATAGGATTCGTCAACTTATGGTCCTTAACTTATAATAACAACACAGCACTGTGTGACATGGGTTTAAACGGCCACAACAGCCCTTTTATTAAACAAATTAATAAACAACAATCAAAACAATTTTTAACCCCAGAAGGGGGTCTTTGGGTGTCCTTAAATCACATTTTGATTATTACCAACCATGTCCTTAGCCCCATCCGGATCAAAGACGTTGCGACTTCCACATTTTACTTTCCCCCAGGGGACCTAGCTCCTGGGAGAACAACCAACCAGGTGGGAGCACCATACCCTAGACCCCAATACGTCTACAATCTGTTTAATCCTTGACCCCCCAAAGACCCCCTGACCTGCCAGCTGCTGTGACAAAAGTGCAAAAGATTAAAACCCTTTTTTTTTTTTTTTTTTGTATATTTATTTTAGTAATTTTTTATATATATATATATATATATATATTTTTTTTTATTTATTTATTTTTTTTTTTTTTTTAAATGAAACATCCGAATTGTCCTCCCACCCATACCGCCTCCTAACCAGAATACAGGGCGGGAGGGAACTCTTCAATCAAGGAACTTTCCGGAGTGATTACCCATCAGTCTTTGCACATACAAAAACCCCCTGCGGCTCCACCCTGACCACCTGACCCCTGATACTCCAATAAGGTAAGCTACGCCCCTACCCCCACTAACTACTTAATTATTTAACCCTTCCCCAGACCTGTTCCTCCCTTAGTCATGACGACCCTGCGTCTATTTTTTCCTTCTCCGGGTCACACTTTCCTGTGTCTCTCCATCTCAAAGTGGAACCCAACATCAGATATATCACTTCATTCCGACTTCTGCGTGCCGAGTATTATTTATTACGTCCCATGGAGATCACAGGACTCCCCCCTGACAATGTCTTTATCTGCTTCTCTCTCCAGGGGGACCAGAAAAGGCAATGCAGGGATATCTTCCAATGGGGACACCTCTTCTGGTGACAGCTAAGGGGGGTCCCTCAATTTAGAGAAATGTGATGAATATTTTGTACACCAAACCAAAAGAAACCTTCTATATAGGTTTTCACTGGATTTCTGGCAGGATCATCCGGTAGATTGTTGCACTTATTGAACAGATAGAACAACATATATCCAATTGTAAATGTAAGCAACCAAAATGGAGCCAATAGGAGAAGCTTATTGTTAGAGTTGATGTACCCCTTAAAGAATACCTATACGGTGCCGTGCTGTCTCTGGCATCAGAACTGTTTGAGTTATTGACCCACATAAAGCCCGCAGAACTCTTCATCTGCATGCTGGTCTAATGTCAGTGACCCATAAAATACAGAAGCCAATAGGAGCCAGGAAATTGGTATTTTCAAAATATTCCAGTTGCACACACCTTTATACTGTATATCCCAGATAGCCAAAAATGTGTAAGGAAAGAATACAGAACCCCCTCCAGATGATGGAGATCAGGTGTCTCCGGTGAAGGCTCCTGGTAATCCTCCATCATATGACTGTGCCCCCCATGTACAAAGCCAGCTCCATAAAGACATGGTGTGACCAGTTTGGAGTGGAGGAACTCCAGTTTCCTGTACAGAGTCCTGACCTCATCCCTACTGAACACCTTTGGGATGAATTGGAACATAGATGGTAAGCCAGGTCTTCTCATTCAACATCAGCCCTGTCCTTAGAGGTTCTTGATTTAAGAACTCTACAAATAATGGTAATAGGGTCATCACACTCCTAACGTATACACTATATAGCCCAAAGGATGCAGACACCGCTCCAAATCATGGAGACAGGTATCTCCAGTGAAGAGTTCTGGTAAGCCTCCATCATACAAAGACATTGTAGACAATTGTGCTCTTCCAACCTTGTGGTAGCAGTTTGGTGAAGACACATTGCTGTTCCAGCATGACTGTGCCCTTGTGTACAGTACAAAGCCAGCTCCATAAAGACATGGGTTTACCAGTTTGGTCCAGCTCCATAAAGACATGGGTTGACCAGTGTGGACCAGCTCCATAAAGACATGGGTTGACCAGTGTGGACCAGCTCCATAAAGACATGGGTTGACCAGTTTGGTTCAGCTCCATAAAGAGATGGGTTGACCAGTTTGGTCCAGCTCCATAAAGACATGGGTTGACCAGTTTGGTTCAGCTCCATAAAGAGATGGGTTGACCAGTGTGGACCAGCTCCATAAAGACATGGGTTGACCAGTGTGGACCAGCTCCATAAAGACATGGGTTGACCAGTGTGGTCCAGCTCCATAAAGGTATGGAATAAATAACATAAGGAGCTGTGCTTACAAACCATATACTGTATCTAAATAACAATTGTAAAAATAACACATGAAACCAAAAGATGCTAATGAATGAAAATAGTGACAGAAATACAAAAAAAAAAAAAAAATTAAGTTGAATGATGTGTGACTTTTAACAAATGAACAGTCCTGAAAATGTCCTCCAAAGGTAAAATAAGTGAAGAATCGTAGTAACACACTACGGTGATTGTCTCCCGTGACTTTATAGGACAATGTGAATCCACCACCACATAAAGTGCAAGCTTACCAGCTGCACAAGCTTTAGAGCTTGTGGCTAATACCCAGCCAGGGCCTTTGATCCTCCTCGCACCTCCGATGGCCGATCGAGCCAAGTACTCCTGGAGACTGTAGGTGTTATCCTCAATCAGCAGCCAAATGCTCAAATCCACTCGATGTAGATAATCACCGTAAACCGGAGAAAAAATAGAGGGGAATCGCCATAGGCAAAACCAGGCGGTGATTTATTCGATGAGGATATGCTTACAAGCCTAGGAGTTCCAATAAGTGCAATAAAATAGCCGGCCGGCAACAATAATACAAACGCCCGTGCAAACGGGATATAGAACAGCGCGGTGACGTCACTATATTCATTAATTTGCATCTTCTGGTTTTATATGTTATTTTTACAATTGTTATTTAGATATATGGTTTGTAAGCGTAGCTCCTTATGTTATTTATTCTATTTGTGTGTATTTCACTGAGTCGCAGCTTGTGTGATAGGCAACAGTGCAGTTTTTTTCTTTATATTATACCATAAAGACATGGGTTGACCAGTGTGGACCAGCTCCATAAAGATATCGGTTGACCAGTGTAGACCAGCTCCATAAAGACATGGATTGACCAGTTTGGACCAGCTCCATAAAGACATGGTTCGACCAGTCTAGACAAGTTCCATAAAGACATGGGTTGACCAGTGTGGGCCAACTCCATAAAGATATCGGTTGACCACTGTGGACCAGCTCCATAAAGACATGGGTTGACCAGTTCGGACCAGCTTCATAAAGACATGTTTCGACCAGTCTGGACCAACTCCATAAAGACATGGGTTGACCAGAGAGTTCCAGCTCCATAAAGATATGGGTTGACCACTGTGGACTAGCTCCATAAAGACGTGGGTTGACCAGTTTGGACCAGCTTCATAAAGACATGGTTCAACCAGACTGGACCAGCTACATAAAGACATGGGTTAACCAGTGTGGACTAACTCCATAAAGACATGGGTTGACCAGTGTGGGCCAACTCCATAAAGACATGGTTTGACCAGTTTGGTGTGGAGGAACATGAGTGTCCTGCACAGAGCCCTGACCTCAACCCTACTGAACACCTTTGGGTTAAATTGAAACGCTGATCATGCCAAGTCTTTTTTTTTGGCACCCAATGTGAGGCCTAACATGTAAGTCAGGTCTTCTCACCCAACATTATTACCTGACCTCACAGACAACTTTCAAAATCTTGTGGAAAGTCTTCCCAGCAGAGTGGAGGATGTTATATTCCAACTCCATATAAAATTGCTTTTTGGAAGAGGAGGACAACTACATAAAGACATGGTTTGATCAGTTTGGTGTGGAGGAACTCAAGTGTCCTGCACAGAGCCCTGGAATGCCAGTGGTGAGCCAGGTTTTCTTACCCAACATCAGTTTCTGACCTCACAAATGGGCACAAATTCCAACAGACACCCTCCAAGATTATGTGCAAATCCTTCCCAGAAGAGTGGAGAAAGTTTAAAGCCACAAAGGGGGTCCAAGTCTATAAAGACATGCTTTGTCCAGTGTCCGGCACAGAGTCCTGACATCATTCCTACTTTTGGAAGACCTTTGGTATAAGGGCTTTTCATCCAACATCAGTACCTGCCCTTAACCCTACGGAACACCTTTGAAATTAGGTCTTCTCACCCCAAAGGTGTTCAGTAAGTTTGAGGTCATGGAGGAACTTAAGTATCCTGCACAGAGCCCTGGCCTCAACCCTACTGAACATCTTTGGGATGAACTGGAACAGCAATGGTGAGCCATTTCTTCTCATCCAACATCAGTACCTGACCTTACAAATGGGCACAAATTCCCAAAGACACCCTCCAAAATCTTGTGGGAAGCCTTCCTAGAGGAATGGAACCAGCTCCATAAAGACAAGGTGTAAACAGTTTGATGTGGAGGAACTCGAGCATCCTGTACAGAGTCCTGATCAGTGGCGGCCCATCTATACAGGATGCAGGGGCACCACCCCCCTAACCTACATGCAGGGCACCGGACACATGGATTCCAATGGGCTTTTTTGGAAGCATATCATTAGAGCCTGAGGCTCTAATTGGCTTAAAAAAAGGGTGGGCTCGGGGAGCACCCTGGCCTCATCCATACTGGTCCTGATCTCATCCCTACTGAACACTTTGGGATGAATTGGAACACCTATTGTTAGCCAGGTCTCCTCATCCAATAGTCATTGTGCCCACCCCTCCCCTCCTCCCAATCACAGAGCAGTTTGTATTATGTGAACCCATTCATACAATACAAAGCCTTCTGTGAATGGACAGTGAAGGGGAGGGGTAGGAGCAGCAGATGTATATAAGAAAGCAGTATCTGTTCCGTCAGAGCACTGGGAGTGTAGTGGTAGCTGTACTCCCGGCGCTCAGTGAAAATGTGAAATGTAAATTAAAGAGAGAAGTCCATGAGGCAACCTTAACCCATAGTAAGCCAACGCATTGTACTAAGTGGTTGAATTCCTGGAGTCCAGCTTCAATCGTGATTGGCATCTGGTGCTTCCCCTCCCTTTCCTATACAGTGGGGACGGAAAGTATTCAGACCCCCTTAAATTTTTCACTCTTTGTTATATTGCAGCCATTTGCTAAAATCATTTAAGTTCATTTTTTCCTCATTAATGTACACACAGCACCCCATATTGTACACACAGCACCTCATATTGTACACACAGCACCCCATATTGTATACACAGCCCCCCATATTGTACACACATCACCTCATATTGTACACACAGCTCCCCATATTGTACACACATCACCCCCATATTGTACACACAGCACCCCATATTGTACACACATCACCCCATATTGTATACACAGCCCCCCATATTGTACACACAGCCCCCCATATTGTACACACAGCGCCCCATATTGTACACACAGCACCCCATATTGTACACATAGCACCTCATATTGTACACACAGCCCCCCATATTGTACACACAACACCCCATATTGTACACACAGCACCCCATATTGTACACACAGCACCCCATATTGTACACACAGCACCCCATATTGTACACACAGCACCTCATATTGTACACACAGCACCCCATATTGTACACACAGCACCCCATATTGTACACACAGCACCCCATATTGTACACACAGCCCCCCATATTGTACACACATCACCTCATATTGTACACACAGCACCCCATATTGTACACACAGCACCCCATATTGTACACACAGCACCCCATATTGTACACACAGCCCCCCATATTGTACACACATCACCCCATATTGTACACACTGCACCCCATATTGTACACACAGCCCCCCATATTGTACACACATCACCCCATATTGTACACACAGCACCCCATATTGACAGAAAAACACAGAATTGTTGACATTTTTGCAGATTTATTAAAAAAGAAAAACTGAAATATCACATGCTCCTAAGTATTCAGACCCTTTGCACTGAGGAGAGGCTTCCGTCGGGCCACTCTGCCATAAAGCCCCGACTGGTGGAGGGCTGCAGTGATGGTTGACTTTCTACAACTTTCTCCCATCTCCCGACTGCATCTCTGGAGCTCAGCCACGGTGATCTTTGGGTTCTTCTTTACCTCTCACACCAAGGCTCTTCTCCCCCGATAGCTCAGTTTGGCCGGACGGCCAGCTCTAGGAAGGGTTCTGGTCGTCCAAAACGTCTTCCATTTAAGGATTATGGAGGCCACTGTGCTCTTAGGAACCTTAAGTGCAGCAGAAATGTTTTTGTAACCTTGGCCAGATCTGTGCCTTGCCACAATTCTGTCTCTGAGCTCTTCAGGCAGTTCCTTTGACCTCATGATTCTCATTTGCTCTGACATGCACTGTGAGCTGTAAGGTCTTATATAGACAGGTGTGTGGCTTTCCTAATCAAGTCCAATCAGTATAATCAAACACAGCTGGACTCAAATGAAGGTGTAGAACCATCTCAAGGATGATCAGAAGAAATGGACATCACCTGAGTTATATATATGAGTGTCACAGCAAAGGGTCTGAATACTTAGGAGCATGTGATATTTCAGTTTTTCTTTTTTAATAAATCTGCAAAAATGTCAACAATTCTGTGTTTTTCTGTCAATATGGGGTGCTGTGTGTACAATATGGGGGGCTGTGTACAATATGGGGGGCTGTGTGTACAATATGGGGTGCTGTGTGTACAATATGAGGTGCTGTGTGTACAATATGGGGTGATGTGTACAATATGGGGAGCTGTGTGTACAATATGGGGTGCTGTGTGTATAATATGGGGTGCTGTGTGTACAATATGGGGTGCTGTGTGTATAATATGGGGTGCTGTGTGTACAATATGGGGGGCTGTGTGTACAATATGGGGTGCTGTGTGTATAATATGGGGTGCTGTGTGTACAATATGGGGGGCTGTGTGTACAATATGGGGTGCTGTGTGTACAATATGGGGTGCTGTGTGTACAATATGGGGGTGCTGTGTGTACAATATGGGGTGCTGTGTGTACAATATGGGGGTGCTGTGTGTACAATATGGGGTGCTGTGTGTACAATATGGGGTGTTGTGTGTACAATATGGGGTGTTGTGTGTACAATATGAGGTGCTGTGTGTACAATATGGGGTGCTGTGTACAATATGGGGTGCTGTGTGTACAATATGGGGCGCTGTGTGTACAATATGGGGTGTTGTGTGTACAATATGGGGTGTTGCGTGTACAATATGGGGTGTTGTGTGTACAATATGGGGGGCTGTGTGTACACTATGGGGTGCTGTGTGTAGACTTTGGGGGGCTGTGTGTACAATATGGGGTGCTGTGTGTATAATATGGGGTGCTGTGTGTACAATATGGGGTGTTGTGTGTACAATATGGGGTGCTGTGTGTACAATATGGGGCGCTGTGTGTACAATATGGGGCGCTGTGTGTACAATATGGGGTGCTGTGTGTATAATATGGGGGGCTGAGTGTACAATATGGGGTGCTGTGTGTACAATATGAGGTGCTGTGTGTGTACAAAATGGGGGGCTGTGTGTACAATATGGGGTGCTGTGCGTACAATATGAGGTGCTGTGTGTACAATATGAGGTGCTGTGTGTACAATATGAGGTGATGTGTGTACAATATGGGGGCTGTGTGTACAATATGGGGGGCTGTGTGTACAATATGAGGTGATGTGTATACAATATGGGGTGCTGTGCGTACAATATGAGGTGCTGTGTGTACAATATGAGGTGATGTGTGTACAATATGAGGTGCTGTGTGTACAATATGAGGTGATGTGTGTACAATATGGGGGCTGTGTGTACAATATGGGGTGCTGTGTGTACAATATGGGGTGCTGTGTGTACAATATGGAGTGCTGTGTGTACAATATGGGGTGCTGTGTGTACAATATGAGGTGCTGTGTGTACAATATGGAGTGCTGTGTGTACAATATGGGGTGCTGTGCGTACAATATGAGGTGCTGTGTATACAATATGGGGTGCTGTGTGTACAATATGGGGTGCTGTGCGTACAATATGAGGTGCTGTGTATACAA
The DNA here is from genome assembly GCF_042186555.1 of Aquarana catesbeiana. Lineage (NCBI taxonomy): Eukaryota > Metazoa > Chordata > Amphibia > Anura > Ranidae > Aquarana > Aquarana catesbeiana. The sequence goes on along the minus strand of NC_133328.1, from coordinate 70,488 downwards.
TATGAGGTGCTGTGTGTACAATATGAGGTGATGTGTATACAATATGGGGTGCTGTGTGTACAATATGAGGGGCTGTGTGTACAATATGAGGGGCTGTGTGTACAATATGGGGTGCTGTGTGTACAATATGGGGGGCTGTGTGTACAATATGAGGGGCTGTGTGTACAATATGGGGTGCTGTGTGTACAATATGGGGGGCTGTGTGTACAATATGAGGTGCTGTGTGTACAATATGGGGTGCTGTGTGTACAATATGGGGGGCTGTGTGTACAATATGGGGTGCTGTGTGTACAATATGGGGTGCTGTGTGTACAATATGAGGGGCTGTGTGTACAATATGGGGTGCTGTGTGTACAATATGGGGGGCTGTGTGTACAATATGAGGGGCTGTGTGTACAATATGGGGGGCTGTGTGTACAATATGAGGGGCTGTGTGTACAATATGGGGGGCTGTGTGTACAATATGAGGTGCTGTGTGTACAATATGGGGGGGCTGTGTGTACAATATGGGGTGCTGTGTGTACAATATGGGGTGATGTGTGTACAATATGAGGTGCTGTGTGTACAATATGGGGGGCTGTGTGTACAATATGGGGAGCTGTGTGTACAATATGGGGTGCTGTGTGTACAATATGAGGGGCTGTGTGTACAATATGGGGTGCTGTGTGTACAATATGGGGGGCTGTGTGTACAATATGAGGTGCTGTGTGTACAATATGGGGTGCTGTGTGTACAATATGGGGTGCTGTGTGTACAATATGAGGTGCTGTGTGTACAATATGGGGTGCTGTGTGTACAATATGGGGTGATGTGTGTACAATATGGGGTGCTGTGTGTACAATATGGGGTGCTGTGTGTACAATATGGGGTGCTGTGTGTACAATATGGGGTGCTGTGTGTACAATATGGGGTGATGTGTGTACAATATGGGGTGCTGTGTGTACAATATGGGGTGCTGTGTTTACATTAATGAGGAAAAAAATGAACTTAAATAATTTTAGAAAATGGCTGCAATATAACAAAGAGTGAAAAATCTAAGGGGGTCTGAATACTTTCCGTCCCCACTTTATATACAATGTAGTGGTGGGGGGGCGGGGGGGGGCAGGAATATATCAGATACTTGTTCTGATATCTATACAGCTGAGCTACAATGTATTTTTTCTATATATATTCTTTACTTTTGGTTTATGACTTATAACAATATTTTATTACATTGTTGTGGAGGGTATGTTGGTCTAGAACCCGGAAAGTCCAGTTTTTCTAATCTTGGCTGCTCTAGATCCATCATATTAGAACGGGTTAAGTTTGCTTCTCTTTCTCCTTTTCCAATCCTTACATTCCGTATATATTATATTCACCAATAAAAAGCTCTTCATTCATTTTCTATTTCTCCCGTGTCTCCGGGAGACGTTCCCGCTCTGCCCTCTTGTGTCTCCGGGAGACGTTCCCGCTCTGCCCTCTTGTGTCTCCGGGAGACGTTTCCGCTCTGCCCTCTTGTGTCTCCGGGAGACGTTCCCGCTCTGCCCTCTTGTGTCTCCGGGAGACGTTCCCGCTCTGCCCTCTTGTGTCTCCGGGAGACGTTCCCGCTCTGCCCTCTTGTGTCTCCGGGAGACGTTCCCGCTCTGCCCTCTTGTGTCTCCGGGAGACGTTCCCGCTCTGCCCTCTTATGTCTCCGGGAGACGTTCCCGCTCTGCCCTCTTGTTTCTCCGGGAGATGTTCCCGCTCTGCCCTCTTGTGTCTCCGGGAGACGTTCCCGCTCTGCCCTCTTGTGCCTCCGGGAGACGTTCCCGCTCTGCCTTCTTATGTCTCCGGGAGACGTTCCCGCTCTGCCCTCTTATGTCTCCGGGAGACGTTCCCGCTCTGCCCTCTTGTGCCTCCGGGAGACGTTCCCGCTCTGCCTTCTTATGTCTCCGGGAGACGTTCCCGCTCTGCCCTCTTATGTCTCCGGGAGACGTTCCCGCTCTGCCCTCTTGTGTCTCCGGGAGACGTTCCCGCTCTGCCCTCTTGTGTCTCCGGGAGACGTTCCCGCTCTGCCCTCTTGTGTCTCCGGGAGACGTTCCCGCTCTGCCCTCTTGTGTCTCCGGGAGACGTTCCCCCTCTGCCCTCTTGTGTCTCCGGGAGACGTTCCCGCTCTGCCCTCTTGTGTCTCCGGGAGACGTTCCCGCTCTGCCCTCTTGTGTCTCCGGGAGACGTTCCCGCTCTGCCCTCTTATGTCTCCGGGAGACGTTCCCGCTCTGCCCTCTTATGTCTCCGGGAGACGTTCCCGCTCTGCCCTCTTATGTCTCCGGGAGACGTTCCCGCTCTGCCCTCTTGTTTCTCCGGGAGATGTTCCCGCTCTGCCCTCTTGTGTCTCCGGGAGACGTTCCCGCTCTGCCCTCTTGTGCCTCCGGGAGACGTTCCCGCTCTGCCTTCTTATGTCTCCGGGAGACGTTCCCGCTCTGCCCTCTTATGTCTCCGGGAGACGTTCCCGCTCTGCCCTCTTGTGTCTCCGGGAGACGTTCCCGCTCTGCCCTCTTGTGTCTCCGGGAGACGTTCCCGCTCTGCCCTCTTGTGTCTCCGGGAGACGTTCCCGCTCTGCCCTCTTGTGTCTCCGGGAGACGTTCCCCCTCTGCCCTCTTGTGTCTCCGGGAGACGTTCCCGCTCTGCCCTCTTGTGTCTCCGGGAGACGTTCCCGCTCTGCCCTCTTGTGTCTCCGGGAGACGTTCCCGCTCTGCCCTCTTGTGTCTCCGGGAGACGTTCCCGCTCTGCCCTCTTATGTCTCCGGGAGACGTTCCCGCTCTGCCCTCTTATGTCTCCGGGAGACGTTCCCGCTCTGCCCTCTTGTGTCTCCGGGAGACGTTCCCGCTCTGCCCTCTTGTGTCTCCGGGAGACGTTCCCGCTCTGCCCTCTTGTGTCTCCGGGAGACGTTCCCGCTCTGCCCTCTTATGTCTCCGGGAGACGTTCCCGCTCTGCCCTCTTATGTCTCCGGGAGACGTTCCCGCTCTGCCCTCTTGTGTCTCCGGGAGACGTTCCCGCTCTGCCCTCTTGTGTCTCCGGGAGACGTTCCCGCTCTGCCCTCTTGTGTCTCCGGGAGACGTTCCCGCTCAGCCCTCTTGTGTCTCCGGGAGACGTTCCCGCTCTGCCCTCTTGTGTCTCCAGGAGACGTTCCCGCTCAGCCCTCCCGTGTCTCCGGGAGACGTTCCCGCTCTGCCCTCTTGTGTCTGCGGGAGACGTTCCCGCTCTGCCCTCTTATGTCTCCGGGAGACGTTCCCGCTCTGCCCTCTTGTGTCTCCGGGAGACGTTCCCGCTCAGCCCTCCCGTGTCTCCGGGAGACGTTCCCGCTCAGCCCTCCCGTGTCTCCGGGAGACGTTCCCGCTCAGCCCTCCCGTGTCTCCGGGAGACGTTCCCGCTCTGCCCTCTTGTGTCTCCGGGAGACGTTCCCGCTCTGCCCTCTTGTGTCTCCGGGAGACGTTCCCGCTCTGCCCTCTTGTGTCTCCGGGAGACGTTCCCGCTCTGCCCTCTTGTGTCTCCGGGAGACGTTCCCGCTCTGCCCTCTTGTGTCTCCGGGAGACGTTCCCGCTCTGCCCTCCCGTGTCTCCGGGGGAGACGTTCCCGCTCAGCCCTCCCGTGTCTCCGGGAGACGTTCCCGCTCTGCCCTCCCGTGTCTCCGGGGGAGACGTTCCCGCTCAGCCCTCCCGTGTCTCCGGGAGACGTTCCCGCTCTGCCCTCTTGTGTCTCCGGGAGCCGTTCCCGCTCTGCCCTCTTGTGTCTCCGGGAGACGTTCCCGCTCTGCCCTCTTGTTTCTCCGGGAGACGTTCCCGCTCAGCCCTCCCGTGTCTCCGGGAGACGTTCCCGCTCTGCCCTCTTGTGTCTCCGGGAGACGTTCCCGCTCTGCCCTCTTGTGTCTCCGGGAGACGTTCCCGCTCTGCCCTCTTGTGTCTCCGGGAGACGTTCCCGCTCTGCCCTCTTGTGTCTCCGGGAGACGTTCCCGCTCTGCCCTCTTGTGTCTCCGGGAGACGTTCCCGCTCTGCCCTCTTGTGTCTCCGGGAGACGTTCCCGCTCTGCCCTCTTGTGTCTCCGGGAGACGTTCCCGCTCTGCCCTCTTGTGTCTCCGGGAGACGTTCCCGCTCTGCCCTCTTGTGTCTCCGGGAGACGTTCCCGCTCTGCCCTCTTGTGTCTCCGGGAGACGTTCCCGCTCTGCCCTCTTGTGTCTCCGGGAGACGTTCCCGCTCTGCCCTCTTGTGTCTCCGGGAGACGTTTCCGCTCTGCCCTCTTGTGTCTCCGGGAGACGTTTCCGCTCTGCCCTCTTGTGTCTCCGGGAGACGTTCCCGCTCTGCCCTCTTGTGTCTCCGGGAGACGTTCCCGCTCTGCCCTCTTGTGTCTCCGGGAGACGTTCCCGCTCTGCCCTCTTGTGTCTCCAGGAGACGTTCCCGCTCTGCCCTCTTGTGTCTCCGGGAGACGTTCCCGCTCTGCCCTCTTGTGTCTCCGGGAGACGTTTCCCCTCTGCCCTCTTGTGTCTCCAGGAGACGTTCCCGCTCAGCCCTCCCGTGTCTCCGGGAGACGTTCCCGCTCTGCCCTCTTGTGTCTGCGGGAGACGTTCCCGCTCTGCCCTCTTATGTCTCCGGGAGACGTTCCCGCTCTGCCCTCTTGTGTCTCCGGGAGACGTTCCCGCTCTGCCCTCTTGTGTCTGCGGGAGACGTTCCCGCTCTGCCCTCTTGTGTCTCCGGGAGACGTTCCCGCTCAGCCCTCCCGTGTCTCCGGGAGACGTTCCCGCTCTGCCCTCTTGTGTCTCCGGGAGACGTTCCCGCTCTGCCCTCTTGTGTCTGCGGGAGACGTTCCCGCTCTGCCCTCTTGTGTCTCCGGGAGACGTTCCCGCTCAGCCCTCCCGTGTCTCCGGGAGACGTTCCCGCTCAGCCCTCCCGTGTCTCCGGGAGACGTTCCCGCTCTGCCCTCTTGTGTCTCCGGGAGACGTTCCCGCTCTGCCCTCTTGTGTCTCCGGGAGACGTTCCCGCTCTGCCCTCTTGTGTCTCCGGGAGACGTTCCCGCTCTGCCCTCTTGTGTCTCCGGGAGACGTTCCCGCTCTGCCCTCCCGTGTCTCCGGGGGAGACGTTCCCGCTCAGCCCTCCCGTGTCTCCGGGAGACGTTCCCGCTCTGCCCTCCCGTGTCTCCGGGGGAGACGTTCCCGCTCAGCCCTCCCGTGTCTCCGGGAGACGTTCCCGCTCTGCCCTCTTGTGTCTCCGGGAGCCGTTCCCGCTCTGCCCTCTTGTGTCTCCGGGAGACGTTCCCGCTCTGCCCTCTTGTTTCTCCGGGAGACGTTCCCGCTCAGCCCTCCCGTGTCTCCGGGAGACGTTCCCTCTCTGCCCTCTTGTGTCTCCGGGAGACGTTCCCGCTCTGCCCTCTTGTGTCTCCGGGAGACGTTCCCGCTCTGCCCTCTTGTGTCTCCGGGAGACGTTCCCGCTCTGCCCTCTTGTGTCTCCGGGAGACATTCCCGCTCTGCCCTCTTGTGTCTCCGGGAGACGTTCCCGCTCTGCCCTCTTGTGTCTCCGGGAGACGTTCCCGCTCTGCCCTCTTGTGTCTCCGGGAGACGTTCCCGCTCTGCCCTCTTGTGTCTCCGGGAGACGTTCCCGCTCTGCCCTCTTGTGTCTCCGGGAGACGTTCCCGCTCTGCCCTCTTGTGTCTCCGGGAGACGTTCCCGCTCTGCCCTCTTGTGTCTCTGGGAGACGTTCCCGCTCTGCCCTCTTGTGTCTCCGGGAGACGTTCCCGCTCTGCCCTCTTGTGTCTCCGGGAGACGTTCCCGCTCTGCCCTCTTGTGTCTCCGGGAGACGTTCCCGCTCTGCCCTCTTGTGTCTCCGGGAGACGTTCCCGCTCTGTCCTCTTGTGTCTCCGGGAGACGTTCCCGCTCTGCCCTCTTATGTCTCCGGGAGACGTTCCCGCTCTGCCCTCTTGTGTCTCCGGGAGACGTTCCCGCTCTGCCCTCTTGTGTCTCCGGGAGACGTTCCCGCTCTGCCCTCTTGTGTCTGCATGGGACGATTGCTGTCATGGTGAGTGTTGTCTTCTCAGAGGTTCTCCGTAGGACAATGCCCCGGGGGGAACTTCACTTACACTCATCTCTACTACTTATCTACCATCTTGCAGTGGATAAAAGTTGAATAGGATTACATATACACTATATTACCAAAAGTATTGGGACGCCTGCCTTTACACACACATGAACTTTAATGACATCCCAGTCTTAGTCCGTAGGGTTCAATATTGAGTTGGCTCCGCCCTTTGCAGCTATAACAGTTTCAACTCTTCTGGGAAGGCCGTACACAAGGTTTAGGAGTGTGTCTATGGGAATGTTTGACCGTTCTTCCAGAAGAGCATTTGTGAGGTCAGGCACTGATGTTGGACAAGAAGGCCTGGCTCACAGTCTCCGCTCTAAATTCATCCCAAAGGTGTTCTATCGGGTTGAGGTCAGGTCTCTGTGAAGGTCAGTCAAGTTCCTCCACCCCAAACTCGCTCATCCATGTCTTTATGGACCTTGCTTTGTGCACTGGTCCAAATCATTTGGTGGAGGGGGGATTATGGTGTGGGGGGGAGGGGGGATTATGGTGTGGGGGGGAGGGGGGATTATGGTGTGGGGGGCAATTATCATGTGGGGTTGTTTTTCAGGGGTTGGGTTTGGCCCCTTAGTTCCAGTGAAGGGAACTCTTAAGGCGTCAGCATACCAAGACATTTTGGACAATTTCATGCTCCCAACTTTGTGGGAGGAGTTTGGGGACGGCCCCTTCCTGTTCCAACATGACTGCCCACCAGTGTACAAAGCAAGGTCCATAAAGACATGGATGAGCGAGTTTGGGGTGAAGGAACTTGACTGGCCTACACAGAGTCCTGACCTCAACCCCATAGAACACCTTTGGAATGAATTAGAGCGGAGACTGCGACCCAGGCCTTCTCGTCCAACATCAGTGCCTGACCTCACAAATGCTCTTCTGGAAGAATGGTCAAACATTCCCATAGACACCCTCCTAAACTTTGTGGACAGCCTTCCCAAAAGAGTTGAATCTGTTATAGCTGCAAAGGGCGGAGCCAACTCAATATTGAACCCTACAGACTAAGACTGGGATGTCATTAAAGTTCATGTGCGTGTAAAGGCAGGCGTCCCAATACTTTTGACCATATAGTGTATATGTCATCCGATACGACTTTGTTTAGGTATCCACTGCAAGGTGGTAGATAGATAGTAGAGATGAGTGTGAGTGAAGTCCCACCAAAACAGAAGATATAAAACTAAAAAGGAAGAATGTTGATATAGTGTATGGATAATCCATAGAGTCCAAGCGGACGCCATTGTATTGGATGATCTGACATGGCAAACGGAATCTTGGTTTATTGTGATTGGCAACTTCTTTCCGAGACGATAGTTAGTGAATCTGAAGATTGGATTATCCATACACTAGATCAACATTCTTCCTTTTTAGTTTAATATCTCCTGTTTTGGTGGTCCTCCCACAGGCCGGTGGGACTTCACTTACACTGATCTCTCTACTATCTACCATCTTGCAGTGGATATCTAAGCGAAGTCGTATTGGATGACATATATATTTCTTGGAAGAATTACTTCAATGTCCAGTTATATTCGTATACGAGATGAGGTCCTGAGGAAGCAGAGTTTTCCACGAAACGCGTTGACCTTTACAACATAATCTTTGAGGACTACTATATTATACATCCTCTACTTCCTTGAACGGAAGACAAGTGGTAGTATTGATGTCCAATTGTGTGATTTCGACTAGATTTTAATTGGATGGAATAAAGATTTGTATATTTGTAATACATTTTGTTGCATGTTTGTATCCATTGGATGGGGTGTTTAGAGTTCCTCTGTGGATTTGTTACACTTATATGGTGTGATTTTGGGATGAAACCCTCCGGTGGTATTATTAGCGTCACTCCCACATACATAGTTATGGGTTCTATTACAGGGAATGGAGGGGAGGCAGATATATATATACAGTATCTCACAAAAGTAAGTACACCCCTCAGTGACATTTGTGTAAATCTTTTCTTCTATCTTTTCATGTGACAACACTGAAGAAATGACACTTGTCTACAATGTAAAGTAGTGAGTGTACAGCTTGTATAACAGTGTAAATTTGCCGTCCCCTCAAAATAACTCAACACACAGCCATTAATGTCTAAACCGCTGGAAACAAAAGTCAGTACACCCCTAAGTGAAAATCTCCAAATTGGACCCAATTAGCCATTTTCCCTCCCCGGTGTCATGTGACTCGTTAGTATTACAAGGTCTCAGGTGTGAACGGGGAGCAGGTGTGTTAAATTTGGTGTTATCGCTCTCACTCTCTCATACTGGTCACTGGAAGTTTTACATGGCACCTCATGGCAAAGAACTCTCTGAGGATCTGAAAAAGAGAATAGTTGCTCTACATAAAGATGGCCTAGGCTATAAGAAGATTGCCAAGACCCTGAAACTGAGCTGCAGCACGGTGACCAAGACCATACAGCGGTATAACAGGACAGGTTCCACTCAGAACAGGCCTCGCCATGGTCCACCAAAGAAGTTGAGGTCAAGTGCTCAGCGTCATATCCAGAGGTTGTCTTTGGGAAATAGACGTATGAGTGCTGCCAGCATTGCTGCAGAGGTTGTAGGGGTGGGGGGTCAGCCTGTCAGTGCTCAGACCATACGCCGCACACTGCATCAAATTGGTCTGCATGGCTGTCATCCCAGAAGGAAGCCTCTTCTAAAGATGATGTACAAGAAAGTCCACAAACAGTTTGCTGAAGACAAGCAGACTAAGGACATGGATTACTGGAACCATGTCCTGTGGTCTGATGAGACCAAGATAAACGTATTTGGTTCAGATGGTGACAAGCGTGTGTGGGGGCAACCAGGTGAGGAGGACAAAGACAAGTGTGTCTTGTCTACAGTCAAGCATGGTGGTGGGAGTGTCATGGTCTGGGGCTGCATGAGTGCTGCCGGCACTGGGGGGCTACAGATCATTGAGGGAACCATGAATGCCAACATGTACTGTGATATACTGAAGCAGAGCATGAACCCCTCCCTTCAGAGACTGGACCGCAGGGCAGTATTCCAACATGATAACCACCCCAAACACACCTCCAAGACCACCACTGCCTTGCTAAAGAAGCTGAGGGTAAAGGTGATGGACTGGCCAAGCATGTCTCCAGACCTAAACCCTATTGATCATCTGTGGGACATCCTCAAACGGAAGGTGGAGGAGCACAAGGTCTCTAACATCCCCCAGCTCTGTGATGTCATCATGGAGGAGGGGAAGAGGACTCCAGTGACAACCTGTGAAGCTCTGGTGACCTCCATGCCCAAGAGGGTTAAGGCAGTGCTGGAAAATAATGGTGGCCACACAAAATATTGACACTTTGGGCCCAATTTGGAGATTTTCACTTAGGGGTGTACTGACTTTTGTTGCCAGCGGTTTAGACATTAATGGCTGTGTGTTGAGTTATTTTGAGGGGACAGTAAATTTACACTGTTATACAAGCTGTACACTCACTACTTTACATTGTAGACAAGTGTCATTTCTTCAGTGTTGTCACATGAAAAGATAGAAGAAAAAATTTACATAAATGTCACTGAGGGGTGTACTTACTTATGTCAGATACTGTATATATATATATAGTTATACAGTATATACACCTGTGATCAGGTTCGCACTTCTCCTATGCAGACCCGGGTGTTGAGTTACATTGTTGCAGAACCTCTATCGCCCCATCAGATGGTAATATTGTCATTTTTGGCTCTGGATGTTTCTGTTTTCTCTTTGTGTCGGAATCCTTAAACAAATAATCATTCCCCAGCGGGTCATGTGATGGGGGGGGGGGGGGGGGGGGGGGGATTATGGAAGAATATACTTCAGCTGTTGGAAAAAGAAAATATTTTTTCTTATTATAAAGTACATAAATGTATCTGTGATCCTTTGCTGTCCCCTACGGGTAAGAACAGAAATTGCTGCTTCATCTCTGTTTTGGCAATAATCAAATCTTCCAATTTACAGGAGAACTACAAGTCCCAGCATTGTGTGTCGGCAGGAAACGGTTTCCGGAGGAAAGCAGGATGTCCGTGTCTTTAGTGTTTTTGGATTAAAATTTTCCTTCAAATGCCATTTTCATTCTCTGGTCTGACACTCAACTGAGACTTGCAATGTTCCTCGTAGGAGAATCTTCCTGCACCCCTCTGATGATCCCGCCACACTCTACGACCCTACATAGTACTGCCGCCCAACATCTTTCAGGCACTGGAGGCAGCAGAGAGCTTTTATAGTGGAAGTAAACTGAATCCAAGCGCCACAACCTGAGAACGATTGAATTCATTTTTACTATTCAACACAAACTCCCCCATCCATGTCTCCATCCATCCATCCATCATGTCTCCATCTATCCATCCATGTCTCCATCCATCCATCCATGTCTCCATCCATCCATGTCTCCATCCATTCATCCATCATGTCTCCATCTATCCATCCATGTCTCCATCCATCCATGTCTCCATCCATCCATCATGTCTCCATCCATCCATCCATGTCTCCATCCATCCATCATGTCTCCATCCATCCATCCATGTCTCCATCCATCCAACCATCCATGTCTCCATCCATCCATCCATGTCTCCATCCATCCATGTCTCCATCCATCCATCATGTCTCCATCCATCCATCCATGTCTCCATCCATCCATGTCTCCATCCATTCATCCATCATGTCTCCATCCATCCATCCATGTCTCCATCCATCCATGTCTCCATCCATCCATCCATGTCTCCATCCATCCATCCATCCATGTCTCCATCCATCCATGTCTCCATCCATCCATCCATGTCTCCATCCATCCATGTCTCCATCCATCCATCCATCCATCCATGTCTCCATCCATCCATGTCTCCATCCATCCATCCATCCATCATGTCTCCATCCATCCATGTCTCCATCCATTCATCCATCATGTCTCCATCCATCCATCCATCCATGTCTCCATCCATCCATCATGTCTCCATCTATCCATCCATGTCTCCATCCATCCAACCATCCATCATGTCTCCATCCATCCATCATGTCTCCATCCATCATGTCTCCATCCATCCATGTCTCCATCCATCCATCATGTCTCCATCCATCCATCCATCCATCCACCCATCCATGTCTCCATCCATCAAACCATCCATCATGTCTCCATCCATCCATCCATCCATCCATGTCTCCATCCATCCATCCAGTCATCCATGTCTCCATCCATCCATGTCTCCATCTATCCATCCATCATGTCTCCATCCTTCCACCCATCCATGTCTCCATCCATCCATGCATCCATCCATATCTCCATCCATCCATCCATCATGTCTCCATCCTTCCACCCATCCATGTCTCCATCCCTCAATGTCTCCATCCATCCATCCACCCATCATGTCTCCATCCATCCATCCATCATATCTCCATCCATCCACCCATCATGTCCCCATCCATCCATGTCTCCATTCATCTATCCATCATGTCTCCATCCATCCATGTCTCAATGCTTTGCTGAGAAATCCCTTTGAAAAGCACCCCCCCCCCCCCCCAGCAATTCTAGTCGTGGCCATCTTGAGTAAGGGCAGATGATTTATGTAGCAGTTACTTCCTGGAATCCATCTGCCCTTAGCTCAGGCATGCAGGCAGGAGGGGGTGTCTATAAGGGCTGAGCTCAGCCCTTCCTTCTCTGAGCTGGCCGCTCAGCTATCGGCTGATTGCCAGCTCCTATCTCTCACCTGTATGTGACTCACCTGTTGATGATATCCTGCTCGTCAGTCCTGCTTACTTAAGCCGTCAAGCCCAGATGATCTCTGCCTTCGCCTTGGTCACATCTCTAGAGACGATCTCCTGCGCTCCTGTTAAAGACTTTCTTGGCTGACATTCCTTCTGGCTCCAGATCCTGGTTGCTTTTCCACTACGCTGATTCCTGGATTCCTGACTTTCTGGCTATATGTTCCGGTTACCGTACTCTGGCTATGTTCTGACTATGTTTGTTCTTTTTACTTTTATTATTAAACAAGTGTGGTTTAACTATACTTCTGTCTTGGTCTGATTCATGGTTTCTGACAGTAGGCGAAGGCCATGAATTCAGAAGATACAATCAATCCACTTGTTGGTAATATTTTTCCCGGATTGGATGAGCAGGATCATCGCATGGATCAGTTTGCCATGGCATTACAAACGCTCCTGAGTCGCACGGCTTACCTGGAATCTCCCACTGTGGCTGCTTCGGTACAACCTGAGTTGCAGACCATCCCTGCTGCTGCTCCAGTCTCTGTGCAGGCACCCACCTTGAGTATTACCTCTATAAGAGGTATGTCTGGTTGTGCTCCACTTCCCCAGCGATTTGGGGGCGATCCAGTCCAATGCAGAGGGTTTCTCAACCAGGTTGAGATATACTTTGAGATGCTGCCCCAGGTGTTTCCCACAGACAGAGGCAAAGTAGATTTTGTGATATCTTTGCTTTCTGAGAGAGCCTTGGCCTGGGCAAACCCTCTATGGGAGACGCAAAACCCGTGGTCCCGAGTTACCCTTTTGAAGGAAGCCACAAAATCTGGGTATTTGACGTTCCCGCACGCTCTGCTTCTGCTGCCAAGTGCCTCATGTCCATCAAACAGAGTACGAGAACTGTTGCCGACTACACCATTGAATTCCGTACTCTGGCAGCAGAGGTTGCGTGGAACAATGAGGCCCCCGTGGCTGCTTTTTCTCATGGACTCTGGGATTCTATCAAGGATGAGATAGCAGCCGAGGTTGATCACGTTTGCAATTCTCATTGACTCCAGACTCAGAGAAAGACTCTCTTAAGGAGCGCTTGCGGAAACCTCCTGTACGTTTGTCTCCGAAGCTTTGCAGTCCCACCCTTGCCTCCCTCACCTCCCATGCCTCCTGGTACCGAGTCGGTCAGTGAAGATGAACTCATGCACTTGGGCTTCACACGTCTCTCTGCGGATGAGAGAGCCCTTAGGAGGAGGGAGAGATTGTGCCTTTATTGTGGCCAGGCAGGTCACTTTTTGAAGTCTTGTACTACCCGTCCAGGGAACGCCCGAACCTTGAGGTCCTGTCATGGACAGACCTTAGGTGGCATTGTTTCATCTCCAGTTTCCCAGAAAGATAAGCCCCTGGTTTCGGTCACCCTTTCTTGGGCTTTGTCGTCCGTTGAGATACAGGCTCTGATTAACTCTGGGGCTGCAGGCCTGTTCATTGATGCTGCCTTTGTATTGCAGCACTCGATTCCACTGCAGCTGCGTGACGCTCCACTTGCCATTGAGGCTCTTGATGGGAGACCTCTACAGCCTGCCCATGTGACTCATGAGATGGTTCCATTGTCCATGGCCGTAGGGGCTCATAGGGGTCTCAATCGTTTCACAATTAAGAATGCTTATCCGGGGGGGGCATGTCCAAGATGGCGAGGTGAGTGGCTGCTTTCTGCTTGAGCTCCACTGGGCTACCTAAGATTATCCGGATCCAGGCTGCTTGCCACCCTAGAACCAGACCCTGTCATCTCTGAATGAGGCGCAGATCATCGGGCGCGTCCACCGGCAGGGGTAAAAGGCTTTGTTTCCCGCCGGTGCTGGAGGAACAGCCATCTCCGCCTCCTGCCCGCGTGGAGACCTGTGCCACACGAGGCCCACACAAGGCTTCCATGGCATCTCAGACGGCCCCAATGGAGGAGCCCAAGCTCAGACCCCCCTGGCTCGCAGAAGTCATGGCGGCTATAGCGACATGCCAGTCCACGCTTACAGCGAAAATTGAGGCCGTCCAGCTTGATGTGGGCCTGATGTGGCAGGATATGGACAAGCTGCGGTCTCGAGTGACGGAGACAGAAATCCTGGAGCACTCCGATCCCTCCAGACCAAGGTGAAGGCCCTGGAGTACAGGGCCGAGGATGCCGAGTACAGGAATAGGAGGAAAAACCTCCGCATAGTGGGCCTAGCTGAGGGAGCGGAGGGGAACCATTCGACCGCTTTTGTAGAGGGCATGCTGCGTGCCCTCCTCCCGGATGCCCGCTTTTCTCCCCAGTACGTGATAGAACAAGCCCATTATGTTCTACCCAAACCGGGGCCTCCGGGATCCCCCCCGAGGACTTTCATACTCTGGCTCCTCAATTTCAGGGATAGAGACAAAGTCCTCCGGGCATGTATGCGCTGTAATATTTTGTTTTGTTGTGTGGTCTTACGGCTGCACTATCTTTGATGCATCTTTTAGGGTGTGCCCCCCAAATATCGTGTTTGTCCCTTTTATGGATTCTGACCAAATCCTTTTGGGCAGGAGCACCCCACTCCCTCATCAGTGCCTCTCATTAGTGTCCACCTGTGTCATAGGTGGAGACCTCTAGTTCTCCCATATAGAGGAGTGTATAGCTCCTATGGTTTAGAGAAGCAGGATCTCCCAGTCTATAGATAGTGTAGGACCCACTAATCATGGGGTACTTTGTCACAGTAAGTGAGGTTAAGCACCATATAGTAATATGGTGTGAACAATTCCCCATATTTTTTGATAATGTTTTTTTGAAAACTGCACCATCTTTAATGCATCTTTTAGGGTGTGCCCTCCAAATATCTTGATTGAAGTCCTCCGAGCGTCCCAGGCCCTGGGGGACCTACGGCACCAGAACAATAAGTTGCTGATAAAGCAAGGAGAGAAGGGTAGAGGGGATTTTTACGGTGCCAACCAAAATAATAGAAAGAGATAGTGACTTAAAATTAGCAGAATAGACTTTATTATTACAAAAATTTTTTTTATATAAAAATACAAAATATAAAGAGAATTGTTCACATTAATAACAATGGTATAGTGGTTATATAGTAGGTAGGTTCAAGCCAAACTGAATGAATACATTGCACACTAGCCCAACATGTTTCGCTGATTGCTTCTTCAGGGATGGGCAATTCAGGGAAAGATTGGCATAAAAAACCTACAAAAATCACCACCCAAAACCAAACGACAACCGGGTTCAAACAATCCCTCTCAGACCCCCTATTTCATGGGAGATGGTCAAATTTGTGGTCATAGAAGACAGAAGGATGAGATTAAGGTTATAATAAGTTGCTGATATTCCCGGATTACTCCGTGGAGATGCAGAAGCTCCGAAAATCATTTGGCCAAGTGAAGGCAGGCCATGGGAACCCGGAATATCCGTTACAGCGTCCTGTTCCCGGCGCACCTGCGGGTTCAAGTTGGAGAATCTACCCGCTTCTTCAACACCCCTCACTCTGGTTGGACTCCCTTCTACGCGTCCGCTGACAACAGAACTTGTGAGTTACAGCTTATCTGAACCCCTCTTGTACCTCTCTGTCCCACTCTAACCTCCCTTGCTGTTATTTTACCCTCCCCGGGACCCCATAATCTCCTAGGCTGGGCTGCCTAGGAGATGAAGTGATTTTGCTTCTTCATCCTGCCTGCTCCATGGCTCCGGGGGAAAGGGGTGGTGGCCCACTGGGAATCCTGAGGAGAGACATCTGAGGGGCACTGTTGCACCTGTTGTGCGAAGTTATGTTTTACTTTAGCAACCTATGCATGTACCCCTGACAGAGTCAGGAGAATGGAACTGTGCCTTCTACTTCTTTGCTAAGATATGAGGCTCAAAATGCTGTGCTGAACCTTATGCCTCGGATCATTTTGTGCCTTTGTTTCACCGGGAGGGGATGAAGAAGTGTAAACATTTTCTTCTCCTGGACTGCTTCTGCTATCCCCCTCCGGCCTAGTCACTGCCCGGCGGAAGCTACAGAGCGGTGTTCATGACAGCCCACCTGCACCCTCCAGACACTCTTGGAGGAGCACCTTGACCGCTTGAGCGGGCCCCCTACTTGGCGGCCAAGTGCTGTAATAGGATTTGCATTGAAGACCCTCCTCACTTTTTGGGGGATGGCTGGGGGGGGGGGGGGGGGTGATGCTGACCCGATAAGGGCCATTTTGTTTTTCTTTTGTTGTTGGGTTTTTACAATTGTTCTTAATTTGGTATTGTTCTACTTGTACACTAAAACACTTGATGTTTCAGCATTGCACTGTTTTCAGATGAGTCAGTTTCGGGTCCGGTGGTCTATTCCAGGAGCCGGGATGCATATTGATCCTAATCCCCCTACCGCTTCTAAACCCCATGTCCACGCTTAACATCCTCTCATAGAACACCAGGGGGATGAACTCGCCTGTCAAACGATCCCTGGTGTTCCAATTTCCTAAAGCTTACAACCCGCATATATGTGTGCTTCAAGAAACGCACCTTATGGGGAGCAGAATCCTCACCCTTAAAAAACCCTGGGTGGGCTATCACTATCACTCTACACATTCCAGTTTTGCCAGGGGAGTCAGTATCCTGGTATTAAAATCCCTTCCTTTCCAGCTCCTGGATCTGGCCCTAGACCCGGATGGTAGGTATGTCATCATTCATGCTACGACCCACTCGATCACATGGACCATTGTGGGTTTATATTTACCTCCTCTGGCCTCCTTGCTGTTGCTGAATCAAATTACCAGCAAGATGTCCGAGTTTGCCTTTGACAACGCTGTCATCTTAGGTGACTTTTATTTAGTCCCTGACTCAGACATGGACAGGTTGACGTCTGGGGGACACCATTACCCCGGGCTGGCTGGGCTGAAACTTATGGCCGGACGGATGTGTGGCGGTGCAGACACCCCCAGACTCGGGCATTCACGTGTCAGACGGCCTCCCACAGAACGTCCTGCCAAGAGTCACGGTCATACAAATACTGCCTAGGAGAATTTCAGACCATGCACCCCTGCTCCTGACCCTGGACCTCTCCCTAGGCCCAGCTGACAGACTGCGGAGACTCCAGATTTTGGATTTCAGACACTGCTGTGGATGCTCAATTCAGGACTGGGTTGACTGGGTACTGGGCGGCCAACGCTAGTTCAGCAAAGGCCACGGTGGTATGGGACACCTTTAAATCCATGACGAGGGGTCACTACCAGGCCATCATTGACAGAGTACGCAGGGAGTGCAGAACGGACTTGACTAGGGCTGAGAGGTTAGCAGAGAGGCACTTTTTGTCCGCACTCAAGACCCCCAACATTATACGCATTTGCAGCTCATGACTAAGGAGGCTGTCCGCCTCCGCACTTCTCTCACCCAGAAGAAAATGCTAGCGCAGTCCCAGCGGATCTTTGAGCAGGGGGAGAGGTCGGGGAGACTTTTGGCCTGGCTCTCTAGGGAAGAGTGTTCCACACATCATGGGACCCTCAGGAGAGTTGATTCACACTCCAGATGGGATTAATCATTGCTTTGTAGAATTCTATAAAACCCTTTACACCTCCAGGGCAGACTACAGTAATGAAGACCTGACGACATACCTGGCAGACATTGACATACCGACCCTTACGCCAACATACCGTAACAAACTAGACGCCCCCATTACGGTCCTGGAGATCCTACAGGCACTTAAATCCATGCAGTCTGGGAAGACGCCGGGGCCTGATGGAATTTCTGTGGAGTTCTACAAGCAGTATGCTGCAGAACTCGCTGACAGACTCCATACTGTATTCTCTGCGTCGATGCACCTCGAGAAACTCCCTGACGCCATGAGCGAAGCGGTCATAGTGGTGATCCCCAAGTCGGGAAAAGATCCCTCCCTGTGTTCCTCGTACCGACCTGTATCCCTGCTGAATGTGGATGCGAAAATATTGACAAAAATTTTGGCTAATAGACTAAACCTGGTCATAACTGCCCTCGTACACAGGGACCAAACAGGCTTCATGCCGGGAAGAGGTACTGATATTAATATCAGACGCCTTCTCACTCATTGATAGGGCTGATGGGGAGACGACCGGGGGTGGTGGCCTCACTCGACGCAGAGAAGGCTTTCGACTACTCTGTCAAATTGGGCTATCTATGGGAGGTGCTCTGGCAATTCGGGTTTCACGACCTGGCTACGCATGTTGTACCATAGTCCTTCAGCCAGAATTCGCACAAACGCCTGCCTCTCAGAGAAGTTTCTGTTGGGTCGGGGCACGAGACAGGGTTGCCCCCTCTCTCCAGGACTGTTTGCCTTCGCAATGGAACCCCTGGCTATACTGCTGAGAGCGGACCCTAGGGTTAGGGACTACAAGTAGGCCCGATTGAGGAAAAATTGTCTCTGTATGCGGATGACGCCCTGCTTTACTTGGCAGATGCCTCATCCTCATTGCAAGCTTCACTGGACCTAATTAACCGTTTCGGCCGATACTCAGGGATCTGTATTAACTGGGATAAATCGGTTCTCTTCCCACTCCACTCCTCGACCCCTCGAGTGACGGCCCACACACAGCTTAAATGGGTAATAGGGTTCACATATCTGGAAATTAAAATTACCACCAGAACGGAGGACTATATGGGTAACAATTTACAGCCACTCATGACACAACTAGTGGCCAGATGTGCTGCGTGGCGCTCCCTCCCCTTGATGCCTGTGGGCAGAGTTAATCTGCCAAAAATGATTTATCTGCCTAAGTACTTGTACTTCTTCTGAAATGCCCCACATACATCCCTAGGACTTTCTTCCGGAGGTTAGAGAGTCTGCTGATTTCCTTTGTCTGGGCTGGGAGACCCCCTAGGGTGGCGAAGTAGATTTTATACCTCCCACTATCTGGGGGGGGGGGGGGGCTGGCACTCCCGAACTTTCAGCTCTATTATTGGGCAGCTGTCCTGGTCACGGTGAGATGGTGGTTCTCCCAGCCTAGACAAAATCCGGTGATTACCCTGGACATGAAAGAATACCCCCTAGATGGGACTTTGAAAGACCACCAACACTAGATATACGTAAAAAAGTTTATTACAAATTTGGACAAGTGAACAAGTATAAAAAGACGTGTAGCGTCTAAATGTGCTCACAACAAACAAGGCAGAACACAAAAACCAAACGAGATATAAAATGACACTAATACTCTCCGATGGGTGAATACCCTAATACTCCAGGTTACCCTGGAGGCTGCTATTCTGAGCTCTTTTGCGGCCCTGAGCAATCTGTCGTTCCGCGGACTTAGGGCTAGCCCCTCTATGATCTATAGGTGGCCCAACCACATTTCCCCGCATACGCCCCTATGGGGTAATCCTACACTGTCTCACCTATACAGTATTCCCGACCCTTCTCTGTGGGCAAAACAAAAAAGGGAATCACTACTTTAAAACACATAGTCCTTGAGGGCAGGCTTATGACTTTTCAGGAACTGAGACGAGCATACGCACTTCCAACCTCCTTTCAGTTCCGATACTGGCAGCTGAAGCACGCCTTTGTTGCCCAATTTCCTGCCCCCCTGACCCTGGAATCGGACTCCATTGAGCGTCTCTTGATCTCCAGTGCAATGGGGAGACCTCTTTCGACCTTGTACCTATATCTCACGGTAGAATATGACACCAAACTTGCCAAATCCTGGGAAAAATGGAGGGCTGATATTCCATCCCTGGGTGAGGAGGAGTGGGAGGAGTGCCTAACCTCATACATTCCCTCTATGATTGCTGCAAAAGACAGGTTTATACAATTTAAGTTCCTACATAGGGCCTACTACACCCCGCAGAGGCTGGCGCGTATTTACCCCAAAAGGGACCCTAACTGTCAAAGATGCAAACAAGAGGTGGGCACATTCTGGCACATGGTCTGGTCCTGTCCTAAGCTCCAGCCCTACTGGATGGCTTTGGCCTCCACACTGAGTGAAGTGACCGGGTTAAAAGTTCAGGTTGACCCGCAAACTCTACTACTAAGTCATCTGGAGGACGTGCCTGACCTTCTCACTATACTATGCTAGATGTGAAATTTTATTGAAATTTACATAGTTACATAGTTACATAGTAGGTGAGGTTGAAAAAAGACACACGTCCATCAAGTCCAACCTATGTGTGTGATTATGTGTCAGTATTACCTTACATATCCCTGTATGTTGCGGTCATTCAGGTGATTATCTAATAGTTTCTTGAAGCTATCAATGCTCCCCGCTGAGACCACCGCCTGTGGAAGGGAATTCCACATCCTTACCGCTCTTACAGTAAAGAACCCTCTACGTAGTTTAAGGTTAAACCTCTTTTCTTCTAATTGTAATGAGTGGCCCCGAGTCTTATTAAACTCTCTTCTGCGAAAAAGTTTTATCCCTATTGTGGGGTCACCAGTACAGTATTTGTAAATTGAAATCATATCCCCTCTCAAGCGTCTCTTCTCCAGAGAGAATAAGTTCAATGCTCGCAACCTTTCCTCATAACTAAGATCCTCCAGACCCTTTATTAGCTTTGTTGCCCTTCTTTGTACTCGCTCCATTTCCAGTACATCCTTCCTGAGGACTGGTGCCCAGAACTGGACAGCATACTCCAGGTGCGGCCGGACCAGAGTCTTGTAGAGCGGGAGAATTATCGTTTTATCTCTGGAGTTGATCCCCCTTTTAATACATGCCAATATTCTGTTTGCCTTATTAGCAGCAGCTTGGCATTGCATGCCATTGCTGAGCCTATCATCTACTAGGACCCCCAGGTCCTTTTCCATCCTAGATCCCCCCAGAGGTTCTCCCCCCAGTCTATAGATTGCATTCAGATTTTTGCCACCCAAATGCATTATTTTACATTTTTCTACATTGAACCTCATTTGCCATGTAGTCGCCCACCCCATTAATTTGTTCAGGTCTTTTTGCAAGATTTCCACATCCTGCGGAGAAGTTATTGCCCTGCTTAGCTTAGTATCGTCTGCAAATACAGAGATTGAACTGTTTATCCCATCCTCCAGGTCGTTTATAAACAAATTAAATAGGATTGGTCCCAGCACAGAACCCTGGGGAACCCCACTACCCACCCCTGACCATTCTGAGTACTCCCCACTTATCACCACCCTCTGAACACGCCCTTGTAGCCAGTTTTCAATCCATGTACTCACCCTATGGTCCATGCCAACGCACCTTATTTTGTACAGTAAACGTTTATGGGAAACTGTGTCAAATGCTTTTGCAAAATCCAGATACACCACGTCTACAGGCCTTCCTTTATCTAGATGGCAACTCACCTCCTCATAGAAGGTTAGTAGATTGGTTTGGCAAGAATGATTCTTCATGAATCCATGCTGATTACTGCTAATGATACCGTTCTCATTACTAAAATCTTGTATATAGTCCCTTATCATCCCCTCCAAGAGTTTACATACTATTGATGTTAGGCTAACTGGTCTGTAATTCCCAGGGATGTTTTTTGGGCCCTTTTTAAATATTGGTGCTACATTGGCTTTTCTCCAATCAGCTGGTACCATTCCAGTCAATAGACTGTCTGTAAAAATTAGGAACAACGGTCTGGCAATCACCTGACTGAGTTCCCTAAGTACCCTCGGATGCAAGCCATCTGGTCCCGGTGATTTATTAATGTTAAGCTTCTCAAGTCTAATTTTAATTCCGTCCTCTGTTAACCATGTAGGTGCTTCCTGTGTTGTGTCATGAGGATAAACACTGCAGTTTTGGTTACTGAAGCCCCCCGATTCACTCGTGAAGACTGAGGAGAAGAATAAATTCAATACCTTTGCCATCTCCCCATCCTTTGTAACCAGATGTCCTTCCTCATTCTTTATGGGGCCAATATGGTCTGTCCTCCCTTTTTTACTGTTTACATACTTAAAGAATTTCTTGGGATTTTTTTTGCTCTCCTCCGCTATGTGTCTTTCATGTTCTATCTTAGCCATCCTAATTGCACCCTTACATTTCTTATTGCATTCTTTATAAATTCTGAATGCTGTGGATGATCCCTCAACCTTGTATTTTTTGAAGGCCTTCTCCTTTGCTTTTATATGCATTTTTACATTGGAGTTAAGCCATCCAGGATGTTTGTTCGCTCTTTTAAATTTATTACCCAATGGGATACATTGGCTAATGCCCTTATTTAATATGCTCTTAAAGCAAACCCATCTCTCCTCCGTATTCTTTGTTCCTAATATTTTATCCCAATGTATGCCTTTTAGCAAGGTTTGTAGTTTAGGGAAGTTGGCTCTTTTGAAATTCAGTGTCTTTGTATTCCCTTTATGTTTCCTATTTGTGTGATTTATACTGAAACTAATTGACCTGTGATCGCTGTTACCTAAATTGCCCCGTATTTCCACATCTGTGATCAGGTCTGTATTGTTGGTAATCAGTAGATCCAGTAATGTTTTATTTCTAGTTGGTGCGTCTACCATCTGACCCATAAAATTGTCCTGCAAGACATTAAGGAACTGGCGAGCCTTAAATGAATGCGCGGTTCCCTCCGCCCAGTCTATGTCTGGATAATTAAAATCCCCCATTATGATAACACTTCCCATCCTTGCTGCTAATCCAATTTGTGATAGGAGATCCGTCTCCACTTCCTCCCTCAGGTTAGGGGGCCTATAGCATACTCCCAGTATTATTTTCCCCTTAGCTTCATCCCTTTGGAGCTCTACCCATAAGGATTCCACCTCCTCTCTAGCTCCCTCAGTGATGTCATCTCTCACATTCGCTTGTACATTATTCTTGATATATAGGCATACCCTTCCCCCTTTTTTACCCTCTCTATCCTTGCGGTATAGGGTATACCCTTGAATGTTTGCCAGCCAATCATGAGAGCTGTTGAACCAGGTCTCTGAAATTCCCACAAAATCCAAATCCTCCTTGTACAACAGTATCTCTAGTTCACCCATCTTGTCTGCCATGCTCCTGGCATTGGTGAACATGCCACATAGTTTAGACCGGTCGCATATTGTCCTCGTATTGGGTGTTTCAAAATTGCAACTAGGACTTGCTACTATACTCACTTTGTGTTTTTGTGCTTTGGTTAACCTACCACTAATGCCCCCAATACTACCCTCTGGAATATCTTCCGCGCTGGCTATCACTGTCTCTGGACCCTCCCCCCCATCGCCTAGTTTAAAAACCCCTCTAACTTTTTGGCCATCTTCATTCCCAGCAGATCTGCACCCTCCTCATTTAGGTGCAGTCCGTCCCTTCTATAGTACCGGTTACCGACTGAGAAGTCGGCCCAGTCCTCCAGGAACCCAAACCCCTCCTTACTACACCAGCTCTTCAGCCACTTGTTTACTTCCCTAATCTCCCTCTGCCTTTCTGGTGTGGCTCGATGTACCGGTAGTATTCCTGAGAAATGGAAGCTAGAAGACCCCCCTACTCTTGCCTCGTGGCAGAGATCGGTGACCTCAGTACTACCCCTATATAGGTTGACCTATGAGATCAGACAATGTCCAGGGAAGTTCGATAAAATTTGGTTCTCCTGGATTAATGCTTTTGTGCTTCTGATACCTTTGATCCCCCCCCCCTCCCCCTCAGGACGACTTAAGATCCACCAGTTGATGCTATCCTGCTCTTCCCTCTCTGTCGCACCCCCCTTTTAATCCCCTTTATCCCCCTGCCCCCCCTCCTCTACCCTCCTCGCCCACTCCCCTTTCACCTTTTCTCCCCCTCCCTCTCCGCCCCCTCCCCCCGAGCCACATGATTACCGTATATTCACGAAATGTATGAGATGTCTTACTAATGTTGACATGTATTACTGATCGTATATAACTGGTACCTGTGACACCCGCCTTGGCGACTCATTAGCTGAAAGATGACTGCCGGGTGAAAGTGTTTTTTATCTGCCTGTACTTGTACATCACAGAAACCACTATAACAGATTGTATTGTAATGCTGAATTGTCTAATAAACTTTTCTGTTAAAAAAAGAATGCCTATCCGATTCCGTTGATTACGGAGTTATTTGACCGCCTTAAGGGAGCAACGGTTTTCACAAAGCTTGATTTGAGAGGGGCATACAATCTCGTGAGGATTAAGGAGGGTGATGAGTGGAAAACTGCATTTAATACCAGAACAGGCCATTATGAGTACCTCGTAATGCCTTTTGGCCTTTGTTACACCCTGGCAGTTTTCCAGGAATTTATTACCGATGTCCTCCGAGAATTGTTGCAGTTATGTATGGTGGTTTATCTCGACAATATCCTCATATTTTCCAAGTCCCTGGAGAGCCACCACACAGATGTCTGTCGTGTGCTTCAGAAACAATCTCTATTGTAAATTGCAGAAATGCGAATTCCATCGTGAACAGGTTAAATTCCTGGGCTTTCATTTCCACTGCTGGTATTTCGATGGACCCAGAGAAAATTTCAGCAGTCCTACAGTGGCCCCGACCCATGGGGTTACGTCCTCTGCAGCGTTTTCTTGGCTGTGCCAACTATTATCGGAAGTTTATTCGTAACTCCTCGTCTCTGGTCAAGCCCCTGACTGATATGACCAGAAAGGACGGTAACCCACAGAGTTGGTCTCCGGAGTCCATTAAGGCCTTTGAGAGTCTCAAGGCTGCCTTTGTTTCTGCTCCTGTGTTGGCACATCCTGATCCTACATTACCTTTTATCCTTGAGGTTGATGCTTCTGAGACTGGAGTTGGTGCCCTTCTGTCTCAACGTCCTACCTCTGAGAGCGCATCCGTGTGGCTACTTTTCCAAGAAATTGTCACCTGTGGAGTGCAATTACGAGATTGGGGGCAGAGAGCTGTTAGAGATCATTTTAGCCCTGAAAGAATGGAGACATCTCCTCGAAGGTACTACTGTGCCGGTTCTCATTCTTACTGACCATAAGAATCTCACATTCTTGTCTGAGGCTAAATACCTCTCTCCCAGAAGGGCGCGATGGGCTTTCTTGCCAAGTTTCAATTATAATCTCATTCTTACCCGGTACTAAGAATGTAAGGGCTGACACTTTGTCGCAACAATTTTCCTCCAGAGAAACCTTGTGACCGCTGCTTTGTCCCAAAGAGTCTCCATACTGCCGTACTCCAGACTTATCATTCTTCCAAGGCTGCTGGCCACTCTGGGAAGAATCAACTCTTTTGGGCCATTTCCCAACAATTCTGGTGGCCTAGTCTACACGCTGATGTAAACACCTTCATAGCTGCCTGTTCCTTGTGTGCTCAGCCTCAGAGAAAAAACTCCACGACACCTTCCAGTGGGCCTCCTACAACCCATACCCAGTGGAGAGAGGCCCTGGACCAACCTGTCTATGGGTTTCTTTGTGGAGTTAACCAACTCCCAGGGCAACACAGTTATCCTTATGGTGGTTGACCGGTTCTCGAAAATGTCTCATTGTCTCATTGTATCCCACTTAAAAAGTTGCCCACTTCTAAGGAACTGGCTTCCATTTCTGCTCGGGAGATCTTTTGCTTACATGGGCACCCAAGGTTATCATTTCGGACAGGGGTAGTCAGTTTGTGTCCCAATTCTGGCGAGCCTTTTGTGCACATTTGGGAATTCAGCTTGCTTTCTCCTCTGTGTATCTCCCGCAGTCTAATGGGGCCACAGAACGAGCCAATCAGTCCTTGGAGCAGTTCCTATGTTGCTATATTTTTGATCATCATAACAACTGGTCAGACCTCTTACCGTGGGCGGAGTTTGCTCGCAATAGTACCTTGAATTCTGCTTCCCGATTATCCACATTTATGAGGAGCTATGATTTCCAACCTTTCATGTTGCCTGACTCATTTGTTCCGCAGAGTATTCCTACGTTAGAGGATCATCTCCGTAGTTTTCGTGTCACTTGGGCACAAGTCCAGGAGGATTTGCGACATGCTAATGATAGGTACAAACTCCATGCTGACCGCAGACGCCTGCCTGCGCCTTACTACCAGGTTGGGGACAGAGTCTGGCTGTCATCTCGCAACCTCCGACTTTGTGTTCCCTCTCTGAAGTTTACACCTCGGTTTATTGGGCCTTTACATATTCTCCGCAGGATTAACCAAGTGGCTTACGCATTAGACCTTTCATCTAATATGTGTATCTCAAATGTATTTCATGTCTTCTTATTAAAACCTTTGGTCTGCAACCGCTTTACCACCTCAGTGCCTCGTCCTCACCCTGTACAGGTTGAGAACCATGAGGAGTATGAAGTACAGTCCATTGTTGACTCTCACGTAGGTTCCGTGGGCGCATACAGTACCTGGTACATTGGAAGGGGTACGGTCCGGAGGAACGCTCTTGGGTCTCATCCTCGGACGTACATGCCCCTGTCCTCCTCCATGATTTCCATAGACGTTTTCCCCCTCAAGCCTAGTGGTCCTCTGAGGGGAAGGAGTCGTTGAGGAGGGGGTACTGTTAGGGCTGGGCTCAGCCCTTCCTTCTCAGAGCTGGCCGCTCTCCTGTCAGCTAATTGCCAGCTCCTATCTCTCCACAGTGACTCACCTGTTGATGATAACCTGCTTTTCAGTCCTACTTACTTAAGCCGTTCAGCCAGGGGCGTTGCTAGGTGGCAAAAAGACCAGGGGCTTCAGCCCGAAGTCCGAGCCCGGCACCGGGGGGTTGTTGCCTACCTGATGCGCACTGACCTACCTGGCGCGCACTAACCTACCTGACATGCACTGACCTACCTGACGTGCACTGACCTACCTGACACACACTGACCTACCTGACTAGACTTCAGGTGACGTGACCTCCTCCTGCAGCTCAGCCGTAGTGTGTGGCGTGCCCATCACAGTAGAGCAGACAGTAGACAGCAGGCACTCCAGGCAGCCAGAGCCAGAGCCATGACAGCATAGGAGAGGAGAGCCGCCTGCCCGAGCGCCGAGTGGAGATCCTCTTACAGTGACGCGGCACGGGGGCCGCATTTTAATTCCTGCCTTCTGGAGCCTGCAGCACCTATGATGGACGTTACACGTCCCGCAGTCCCAGCATTGGACCAGTGGGACATCCATCATAGGCCCTACAGGCTCCAGAAAGCGGGACCTGTTATGTCACTCGGCTGCTCTCGGGGTTAGATTGATTCCCGCTCGGGCTCGGGGCTAATAATAGAATTGTGCATGCCCGAGACCCGGGGCTTTTTGGGGACCCACTCGGGGCTCCAGCCCCCCCCCCTCCTGACGCCACTGCATCCAGCCCAGATGATCTCTGCCTTCGCCTTGGTCAACATCACAGAGATTTTCTCCAGCGCTCCTGTTAAAGACTTGCTTGGCTGACATTCCTTCTGGCTCCAGATCCTGCTTGTTGTTCCACTATGCTGATTCCTGGCTTCCTGACTTTCTGGCTTGTCTGACTATCCGTTCCGGTTACCGTACTTTGGGTATGTTTTGACTATGTTTGTTCTATTTACTTTTATTATTAAACAAGTGTGATTTAACTGTACTTCTGTCTCGGTCTGATTTCATGGTTTCTGACAATGTCTTAGCTGAGAAAGCCCCTCCTCCCATGAAGACTCCTGGGATGTATGACATCATTGTGGCCTGGGCCAAAAACCAAGTAGCTGAAGAAATGTATAAAAGGGGAAAAGAAGTAAATGTGATGTCCCATCCTATCTGTGTAGTAATTCCTGGAGCAGAGGATTACAAGGAGTTCATGCTGATTGGCAGTGTGGAGTACCCCTTTAAGCAGGTTACTAAAAGGTAGACAACGAGAGACTTCAGCTCTGCACTTCAGCGATTGCACGAAGCAAGCATACATAGTAGGGATGAGACCGATGCGACTCGAACAGCAAATGTCACCCAAACATTATGGGGCGTTCGTGGCAATTTCGAGCACCGCAGGACGCCCCGTAATGCACTGCAATATCGCAGTGCATTGGCGTCTTATGATTGGCCAAAGCATGCACCTGACCTGCATGCTTTGGCCAAGCACAGCATGCTCTGCTGAGAGAGCCATTATTGGCCAAAGGCAGGGTGCTTTTGGCCAATCATGGCTCAGGGGGCTAAGTCCACGCCCCACACTATATAAGCTGCTTAGACGGCAGGTTAGTTAGTGGTGTGCAGGCAGTTTATTTGTGTGTATATATATATATATATCTATAAAAATAATCAGTCTAGTATATATGTATATACTCTGCATTCAGTGTAGCCTATATATTCAGTGTAGACTCTATATTCAGTGTAGCTTATATATTCAGTCAATGCAGGCAGTGTAGTTTATATAACACAGTGTATTGAAGTGGTTAAGGGGAACCCTGTGCCAAAATTTTAAAAAAATGGCATGGGGGTCCCCCCCAAAATCCATACCAGGCCCTTCAGGTCTGATATGGATTTTAAGGGGAACCCCACGCCAATTGTTTTTTTTTAATGGCACGGGGGTCCCCCCCACAATCCATACCAGACCCTTATCTAAGCATGCAACCTGGCAGGCTGCAAGAAAAGGGGGGACGAGAGAGCACTCCCCTCATGAACCATACCAGGCCACATGCCTTCAACATGGGGAGGGTGCTTTGGGGTCCCCAAGTTGATGTTGACAAAGGCCTCATCCCCACAACCCTTGCCTGGTGGTTGTGGGGGTCTGCGGGTGGGAGACTTATTGGAATCTGGAAGACCCCTTTAACAAGGGGGTCCCCAGATCTCGCCCCCCTATGTGAATGGGTATGGGGTACCCATTCACCAAAAAAAGTGTCAAAAGAGTAAAAACAACAGCAGACAGTTTTTTTTTTTTAATAAAGGAATTGTCAAAGTGTCCCGCGATGTAAATCCATTGTCAATCACGGCGCCAACGGTCCCGAGAAAAATGGAAAAACTATGCTTCCATGGGAGGCATTCCCGCGACTGCCGTCTTTTCGCTTTGACAGCTCCTTTATAGGCAAGGGCGGGGCCACCCGGTGACATAAATGGGTGACCCCGCCCCCTCTGACGTCATATCACATCAGAAGGGGACGGGTCACTCGGTTAAGTCACCGGGTGGCCCTGCCCTTGCTTATCAGTTTTTCAGGGGGGTTTTTTCAGGACCGTCGGCACTGTGATTGACGATGGATTTATATCGCGGGACACTTTTTTTAAAAAAATTTTTTTAATAAAGGAATTGTCAAAAACTGTCTGCTGTCGTTTTTACTTTTTTTGGTGAATCGATAGGGGTTCAATGTACCCCATACCCATTCACATAGGGGGGGCATGATCTGGAGTCCCCCTTGTTAAAGATCCAGATTCCAATAAGCCCCCCGCTCGCAGATCCCCACAACCACCAGGCAAGGGTTGTGGGGATGAGGCCCTTGTCCCCATCAACATGGGGACGAGGTGCTTTGGGGGGACCCCAAAGCACCCTTCCCTGTGTTGAGGGCATGTGGCCTGGTACAGTTCAGGAGGGGGGCGCTCTCTCCCCCCCCCTTTTCCTGCAGCCTGCTTGCTCAGATAAGGGTCTGGTATAAATTTTGGGGGAGACCCCCACGCCATTTTTTTTATTTTGGCGCCTTTTTTTTAAATGATTTTTTAGGTATATTGCCAGGATCCGACAATACATTACAGCCGCGAGCAATTTTAAATGACAATTTTTTCTTTAGAAATGTCATTTTGCTGCGGTATTGTTATAAACATGGGAAAGATGCGCTACTTTATAGGCAGACTAAGGGGACCCCCCCAGGCATGATATTTAAAGGAATGTTTTATTTTTATTGTTTCACTTTAAAAGCAGAGGTCCACCCTAAAATAAAAAATTACATTAACATTCTCCAAAAAATCTATAAAAAAACATTTGAACAAAAAAAAATTTTTTTAGTTACCAGAAATTCCTGTTGCTTGGCAGTCTTCCTAATCTGCCTCTTCCTATTCCTCGGTGCTGTTCGGTTACTTCCTCCTCTTCGGCGAGCGGCCCCGTTGTCTTCTGGGACCTGTGTGTGTCCCAGAAATCGACAGGGCCATTCACAAAGCGCAGCGCGACTTGCGCATGCGCAGTAGGAAACGGGCAGTGAAGCCGCAAGGCTCCACTGCCTGTTCGCCTTAGTTAGGATGGTGGTTCCGGCACCTGATCCGATGGACGGATCGGCCTCGGGGGGCCGTGGTCGCGGGCTCGCTGGACAGGTAAGTGCCCTTATTAAAAGTCAGCAGCTACAGTGTTTTTAGTTGCTGACTTCAAAAAAAAAAAGACGTCTGAAACACCGCTTTAAGCATTATTAAAATCGTCAGTTTTTAAAACTTTTTTTTGCATTGATCCATGTCCCCTGGGGCAGGACCCGGGTCCCCAAACACTTTTTATGACAATAACTTGCATATAAGTCTTTAAAATGAACACTTTTGATTTTTCATGTTCGTGTCCCATAGACTTTAATGGTGTTCGCACAAGTTTTTTGCCTGTTCGCGGTGTTCCAGAGCGAACCGAACTGGGAGGTGTTCGGCTCATCCCTAGTGGTCACAGTCCACCGTCCTTCTTCTGGAAGGTTGTAGATGTTTTCTATCTTCTCCATCCACTTCTTCAGGTCTAATGAGTGTCAGAAAGACCCCCCCCCCCCCCCACCGACATTTATATCCCCCAAACCTTCATGCGATCACCATCGAGTGTGTCCAGGCAGATGCTGATTGTCCAAGAAGAGGATGGAAGGTGTCATAGTTGTAGAACACCTCCTATTACCCTCCCCCGCCATTCTACATAATCCCAATCTTGGTGCCAGGGAGCCTGCATATGTGTCAATCATTTGAGTTACACGACTGAAGGTGTGAATTGTAAAATCACTGAGATGCTAAAATAGCATTATATGCAGAAGATAGGTAGTGGTGAAGGGCCTCCAGTATAACAGAGATGACCTCTTTCCTACCTCTTGTCTGGTTGTCCTCTCTGTCCAAAATGTGCTCCTCAAACATACTACAGGAGACAAAATCTCCTGCGCTCAAGAGAAGTGCACTGGCAAAAATCAATCAGACATCTTTGGCTAATCCAGTATTTGCACCGGCGTTGCTGCCCCCTATGGGCCGGGAAAACGCAGAAGAAATACTGCAAAGATGAGGAATAAAGGGCGCCCCAACCTAGCGCATAACAAACAACATCAGCAATAAGGCACATCAAAGTCCACAATGTACTTGGAATGGTCTGGTCATCTAAACAAGTCCCAAGCGCAAGAAGACATTCCAAACATCCGATGCGTTTCGAGTTATGCATCATCTGAAAGCCAATTTCAGATGATGCATAACTGGTCTCTATATAGTAACTAGATTGGATCATATGAAGCCCCAAATAGGCTCCTCCTATTATATCCACCCATGCATCATGTGACCCAATACAGTTACTATATAGAGACAAGTTATGCATCATCCAAAATTGTCTCTGAAGAAGAAGGGATTCCCCCTCAAAGTGCATCAGTTGCTTGGAAGGTCTTCTTGTGTAGATGACCAGGCCATTTCAAGTACCGTACATTATTATTAGTATTATACAGAATTTATATACAACAGTTTGCATGAGGGCAGACAGTACGGTTACAATTCAATACAGGAGGAATCAGAGAGCTCTGCTTGTTAGAGTTTACAATCTAAAAGCGAGAGTCAAGTGATACAAAAGGTAAAAACTGTGGGGAATGAAGAAAATGAAAGAAAATGAAAGTATAGTTGTTAGGTGGGGGCAGAATAGGGATCTCTGAAGAGATGGATTTTCAGGGATCGCCTAAAAGTGGATAGATTAGGCGATATTCAGACAGATTTGGGTAGGGAGTTCCAGAGGATGGGAGAAGCTCTGGAGAAGTCCTGGAGGCGAGCATGGGAGGAGGAGACTAGGGAGCTAGAGAGCAGGAGGTCTTGGGAGGAATGAAGAGGATGATTCAGTTGGTATTTTAAGACTAGGTTTGGGATGTAGCTTGGGCAGAGTTGTGGATGGCTTTGTAAGTTGTTGTTAAAATTTTGAACTTATTTCGTTGGGTGAGCGGAAGCCATTGGAGGGATTGGCAGGAAGGGGTGAAGGACACTGAATGGAGGTCAGTGAAGGGATTGGCAGAGAGGGGTGGAGGACACTGAATGGAGGCCAGTGGAGAGATTAGTAGAGAGGGGTGGAGGACACTGAATGGAGACCAGTGGAGGGATTGGCAGAGAGGGGTGGAGGACACTAAATGGAGGCCAGTGGAGGGATTGGCAGAGAGGGGTGGAGGACACTGAATGGAGACCATTGGAGGGATTGGCAGAGAGGGGTGGAGGACACTGAATGGAGACCATTGGAGGGATTGGCAGAGAGGGGTGGAGGACACTGAATGGAGGTCAGTGGAGGGATTGGTAGAGAGGGGTGGAGGACACTGAACGGAGGTCAGTGGAGGGATTGGCAGAGAGGGGTGGAGGACACTGAATGGAGGTCAGTGGAGGGATTGGCAGAGAGTAGTGGAGGACACTGAATGGAGGTCAGTGGAGGGATTGGTTAGAGAGGGGTGGAGGACACTGAATGGAGGTCAGTGGAGGAATTGGCAGAGAGTAGTGGAGGACACTGAATGGAGGCCAGTAGAGGGATTGGTTAGAGAGGGGTGGAGGACACTGAATAGAGGTCAGTGGAGGGATTGGCAGAGAGGGGTGGAGGACACTGAATGGAGGCCAGTGGAGGGATTGGTAGAGAGGGGTGGAGGACACTGAATTGAATGGAGATCAGTGGAGGGATTGGTGGAGAGGGGTGGAGGACACCGAATGGAGATCAGTGGAGGGATTGGTGGAGAGGGGTGGAGTACACTGAATGGAGGCCAATAGAGGGATTGGCAGAGAGGGGTGGAGGACACTGAATGGAGACCATTGGAGGGATTGGCAGAGAGGGGTGGAGGACACTGAATGGAGGTCAGTGGAGGGATTGGCAGAGAGGGGTAGAGGACACTAAATGGAGGCCAGTGGAGGGACTGGCAGAGAGGGGTGGAGGACACTGAATGGAGACCATTGGAGGGATTGGCAGAGAGGGGTGGAGGACACTGAATGGAGACCAGTGGAGGGATTGGCAGAGAGGGGTGGAGGACACTGAATGGAGGTTATTGGAGGGATTGGCAGTGAGGGGTGGAGGACACTGAATGGAGGTCATTGGAGGGATTGGCAGTGAGGAGTAGCAGACACTGAGCAATTAGTAAGGTGGATTAGTCTGGCTGCAGCATTCATGATGGACTGAAGGGATCGCCTATGTAAAGATAAGCCAATGAGTTGCAGTAGTCGAGGCAAGAGATGAGCAGGAAGTGAATTAAAAGTTTTGTGGTGTTATTGGTTAGGAAGGGGTGTATCTTGTAGATGTTGCAGAGGTTGAGGCGCAAGCTTTGGACAGTGATTGGATGTGGAAAGGATAGTTTAGAGTCCAGGATAATATCTAGCACCCTGGCATGTGGGGACAGACTGATAGATGTGCCATTGATCTTGACAGAGAAGTCGGTAGAAGGGGCACGTGAGTGAGGAAATATTATGAGCTCGGTTTTGGTTAGATTGAGTTTGAGGAAGTGGTGTGACATCCAGGCTGATATGTCATTCAATAAATAAGTGATAAGTGAGGAGACTGATGGAGCGAGCCGAGGGGTATAGAGGGATATTTGGGTGTCGTCAGCGTAGAGATGGTATTGGAAGCCATTGAGAGGCTATTAGCTGACCCAGGGAGGAGGTGTAGATGGAGAATAGGAAAGGTCCAAGAATAGAACCTTGGGGGACCCCGACAGAGAAAGTAAGAGAAGAGTAGGAAGTAGAATTGTAAGTGACACTGAAGGTGCGGTGGGACAGGAAGGATGAGAACCAGCAGAGCACAGTCATGGAGGCCAAAGGAGTAAAGTTTTTTAAGGAGGAGGGCGTGGTGGCCCACCATATCAAAGGCAGTCGAAATGTCCAGAAGTAGGAGGACAGAATAGTGTCCATTGGTTTTTGCTGTTAGTAGGTCATTTGTGAGTTTTCGGAGAGCAGTTTCTGTGGAGTGTTGAGTGCAGAATCCAGACTGAAGGGGATTAAGAAGGTTATTCTCAGTGAGGTGGTCACTCATTCGGTTGTAGACCAGACAATCAAGGAGTTTGGAGGAAAAGGGAGTAAGGAGATGGGGCGTAGGTTGTTAAGATTGGTGGGGTCCAGTGAGTGCTTTTTAAGTATGGGGGTGATTAGTGCATGTTTAGATGCCAGAAGAGAGGGAGAGATTGCATGCATGCAATTCACATGCTAAGACTGGGCTCTATTAAAAGGCTAACATGGGAGAACCATGAAATAAACAGTAAACTGTGTGGACTACTCTGCAGACTGGGTCACTCTTAGGAATGCCTCCTCCTGCTTTCATGGTTGAAGTTTGAAAAAAAAAAAAAAAAGAAGAAGATCTGCTATGCAAAGCGGTGAAGCACAGACAACATCCAATTAGCTATCATCCAATAAATATTGCACATCGTCCCACCACTGAACAGGATAAACAAGAGTCTCAATCTGTCAGCGGCTCTTCCTGCACCAACATGGCCCGCCGGGGTAAAAACAATGAGGGATGATTCCATTCTGTCCCAGGACTCCCCGGGGAGCTGTATCTATTAATGAGGACAGCACCCACCCCCAATGCAGCAGTGATTGAGCGCCCAGGACAGGAGCGACGTAAGAATTGAATGCTCAGCCGGGAGCGTTTCTTTCAGCCGCTGACAGTAAATTGTCACTAATACAGAGGTAATCGGGGGGAATATTTACGCCGGGGGGACGGGAGCGAGAAATTGAAATCTTCTGAGAAGCTCGGGGAGGAGGGTGGATAATCGGACCCATGAATGGCTTTTACGGTTTCGGTGACCTAGACGAAGCACCTCGCGCTAAGGTGAGACTCTCGGAGGTTCTCCGCCGTGTGAAGACGAAGCTGATAAACTGCTGAAGAAATCTGTGTGACGCGGAGCGTTAAGAAATATCCATTCCGCAATTGGCCGTAAGTTATGGATGGTTGAATGAAGGCAGAGAGGAAGTTGCTTCTTCTATAAAGAATCAATAGAAGTTTTCAATGTTAAAAGATCAAAAAAATAAGTTAGAGGAAAAAAAAATAAAAAGTTTCTGTAAAAATGAATCCCAACATGTGTAGCTGATACGAAGGCTAACCAACTTGGGGGTCACAAGAAGCCTCCAAACTCCAACAATTTTCCTCCGATGGGGGCACATGAGGTGGCAGCCATGACAGCCCATCCTCGCTCCATGTGAGCACAATACGAGGAATGAATGGCCAACAATGATCTCACTCTACTTTGGGACACCGGATGCTGACTACAATAACACAATACCAGGACTGAAGGGCCACCAGTGACCTTCCTCTACTGTGGGCACATCGAATGCCTTCCACAAGAACCCAATACCAGGAATGAAGGGTCACCAATAACCTCCCTTCACTGTGGGCACACCGGATGCCAACAAGAACCTAATACCAGGAATGAGGGTCACCAACAACCTTCCACTGTAAGCGCATCAGATGCCGACCACAAGGGCCACCAATGATCTTCCTCCACTGAACACACCGGATGCCAACCACAAGAACACAATACCACAAATGAAGGATCACCACTGACCTTCTTCCACTGTGGGCACATTAGATGCCGACCAAAAGAACCCATTAACAGGAACGAAGGACCACCAATGAACTTCCTCCACTGTGGGCACTTCAGATGCAGACCACTAGAACCCAATACCAGGAGTGAAGGGCCACCAATGACCTTCCTCCACTGTGGGTACACTAGGTGCCTTCCACAAAACATGAACGTGGATTTCTCATGTATATACAACTGAACTAGATGTGAGTTGCCAATTATATTTGGCTTTTCTATGTCTGTATGTTATTGGATTGATGTTTTAACATACTGTTGACTGTCCACTTTTGGATTTCATAGACTACATACAGTATATCCTGTTAAACCCCTGATGAAGGAGACAACAATCAGCTCTGAAATGCGTCGGGTATAGGATACTGTATCTTCATTGTTGTATACCTTGATTTTTTAGTATTCATGACCATGTTCAGTACCTTGTTTATACTGTTTTTGTAATAAATATATTTTCATAATTCATTGTTTTTTGGTAGTGCCTTCAAAGTCCCACCCCTAGGGGTTTTCCTCTTTTTCCACAAGAACACAATACCTGGAATGAAGGACCACCAATGACCACCCTCTACTGTGGTCACACCGGATGCTGACTACAATAACACAATACCAGGACTGAAGGGCCACCAGTGACCTTCCTCTACTGTGGGCACATCGAATGCCTTCCACAAGAACCCAATACCAGGAATGAAGGGTCACCAATAACCTCCCTTCACTGTGGGCACACCGGATGCCAACAAGAACCTAATACCAGGAATGAGGGTCACCAACAACCTTCCACTGTAAGCGCATCAGATGCCGACCACAAGGGCCACCAATGATCTTCCTCCACTGAACACACCAGATGCCAACCACAAGAACACAATACCACAAATGAAGGATCACCACTGACCTTCTTCCACTGTGGGCACATTAGATGCCGACCAAAAGAACCCATTAACAGGAATGAAGGACCACCAATGAACTTCCTCCACTGTGGGCACTTCAGATGCAGACCACTAGAACCCAATACCAGGAGTGAAGGGCCACCAATGACCTTCCTCCACTGTGGGTACACTAGGTGCCTTCCACAAAACATGAACGTGGATTTCTCATGTATATACAACTGAACTAGATGTGAGTTGCCAATTATATTTGACTTTTCTACATCTGTATGTTATTGGATTGATGTTTTAACATACTGTTGACTGTCCACTTTTGGATTTCATAGACTACATACAGTATATCCTGTTAAATCCCTGATGAAGGAGACAACAATCAGCTCTGAAATGCGTCGGGTATAGGATACTGTATCTTCATTGTTGTATACCTTGATTTTTTAGTATTCATGACCATGTTCAGTACCTTGTTTATACTGTTTTTGTAATAAATATATTTTCATAATTCATTGTTTTTTGGTAGTGCCTTCAAAGTCCCACCCCTAGGGGTTTTCCTCTTTTTCCACAAGAACACAATACCTGGAATGAAGGACCACCAATGACCACCCTCTACTGTGGTCACACCAGATGCAGACCACAAGAACCCAATACCAGGAATGAAGGGCCACCAGTGACATTCCTCTTCTGTGGGCACACCGGAAGCAGGCCACAAGAGCCCAATACCAGGAATGAGGGGCCACCAATGACCTTCTTCCACTGTGGGTACACTGGATGCCGACCACAAGAACACAATATCAGGAATGAAGGGCCCCCAGTGACCTTCCTCCACTGTGGACATACCGGATGCCAACCACAAGAACATAATACCAGGAATGAAGCATCACCAATGACCTCCCTACACTGTGGGCACACCGGATGCCGACCATAAGAACCCAATACCAGGAATAAAGGGCCACAAATGGCCTTCCTCCACTGTGGGAACACCGGATACCAACCACAAGAACATAATACCAAGAATGTGGGGCTACCAATTAACTTTTTTTGCACAGTGGATACATTAGATGCCAACCAAAAGAACCCAATACCAGCAATGAAGGGTCACAAATGACCTTCCACTGTGGGCACATCAGATGCTGACCACAAAAACACAATACCAGCAATGAAGGGCCACCAATGAACTTTATCCTCTGTGGATACACTGGATGCCGACCACAAGAACACAATATCAGGAATGAAGGGCCCCCAGTGACCTTCCTCCACTGTGGATATACCGGATGCCAACCAGAAGAACATAATACCAGGAATGTGAGGCAGAGGCGGCTCTCCAATTAGACAGGCACCTAAGGCCTC
Organism: Aquarana catesbeiana; assembly: GCF_042186555.1. Classification (NCBI taxonomy): domain Eukaryota; kingdom Metazoa; phylum Chordata; class Amphibia; order Anura; family Ranidae; genus Aquarana; species Aquarana catesbeiana. Next base: position 33,093 of record NC_133328.1, on the reverse strand, counting down.
GCACTCACAGGGGCCTCGCAGCTGCCAAATTTGCTTGTGCTCAATCACTGATGTCGATGCCGGCAGGTTCTGCCTACCCCCGCTGGGACTCTGAGGCCTGGGGGCTGACTGACAAATCGGGTACTGTGCAAGGAATAGCGGCCCCAGCACGGAGCAGGTGCATCCCGGTCCGGTGGCAGTAGGTGCGGGACGCGGAACAGTAGAAGCCTCTAGGTGGTGGCAGCAGCTGGATGACAGCACCCGGCTCAAGGTGCCATCTTTACAGGGTGTGTGTGCAGGCGGCATGTCCATGTGGGAGCCGCAGCTGGGCTGCTCCTTCAGTCTGCGCTGCTCACCTGACCTCTCTGCACCTGCCTCCAGCTGAGCTGCCCCGTGACTGAAGATGAAGGAGCTCCGCCTCCAATCTCCTAAAGCCGCCTGGCTGACCAGAGAGAACATGAGTGCCCGTGCAGCCTCCCTGTGAGCCTGGATAGGAGGAGCGGTGGGCGGTCGCATATAGAGGAATTGATCTTTCAATATTCCTCCTGCAGGCGCTGAATGTCTGCAGGAGGGAGAGGAGGAGAAGTGAGCATTCAGCGGCTGCAGGAGGAATATGGAAAAATCACTTCCTCTATATGCAGCCGCCCACCGCTCCTCCTAACTTCTTCTGCGCCCCCATGCTGTCCTCCCCCTCCTTGTGCTCCCTGGCTCCGCCCCAGTTATCCGGCCTCTCTCTCTTCCCCTCTCTCTCTCTTTCTTCCTCTCCTTTTCCCTCTCCCCCCTCTCTCTCCCCCCTCTCTCTCTCTCCCCCCTCCCCCTATCTCCCCCCTCCCTCTCTCTCCCCCCCCCTCTATCCCCTTCTCTCTCTCTCTCTCTGCACTGTGCTGGGATCCCCCCACTCTTTCTACCAAAGCAAGGGAAATTCTTTGAGGAGTGTGTTGCCACCTTGCTGGGTCCCAGATATTTTATTGGCTGCATACAGTATGTCTGATGGGTGCCCTGGAAATGGTGCTGATGAACTGTGTGCTAGAGCCATGCATCTTTCTGTAGCCATTTTTATTGCTTGAATTGTTTTTCCCCCATTATGGGCATGAGTGGGGCCTCATGTGTAAGCTTCGCCTAAGGCCTCACAAAGCCTAGAGCCGCCTCTGATGTGGGGCTACCAATGACTTTTTTTGACCTGATTTTACTGCTTTGCTCAGATTATGTAACTAGTTAAATAGTCAGAGCATGTGCACAATAACACCTACAGGAAGTTCCATGCAGTTATATTTGTATAGTGATGGGAAAAAGTATTGGTCCCCCTGCTGATTTTGTACGTTTGTCCACTGACAAAGAAACGATCAGTCTATAATTTTAATGGTTGGTTTATTATAACAGTGAGAGACAGAATAACAACAAAAATATCCAGAAAAAACACTTTTAAAAAAAGTTAAATTGATTTGCATTTTAATGAGTGAAATAAGTATTTGATCCCTTATCAATCAGCAAGATTTCTGGCTACCAGGTGTCTTCTATACAGGTAATGAGCTGAGATTAGGAGCACTCTCTTAAAAAGGGAGTGCTCCTAATCTCAATTTGTTATCTGTATAAAAGTCCACAGAAGCAATCAATCAGATTCCAATCTCTCCACCATGGCCAAGACCAAAGAGCTGTCCAAGGATGTCGGGGAGAAGATTGTAGACCTACACAAGGCTGGAATGGGCTACAAGACCATCGCCAAGCAGCTTGGTGAGAGGGTGACAACAGTTGATGGGATTATTCACAAATGGAAGAAACACAAAATAACGATCGATCTCCCTCGGTCTGGGGCTCCATACAAGATCTCACCTCGTGGAGGTTCAATGATCATGAGAACGGTGAGGAATCAGCCCAGAACTACACGGGAGAATCTTGTCAATGATCTCAGCTGGGACCATAGTCACCAAAAAAACAATCGGTAATACACTACACCGTGAAGGACTGAAATCCTGCAGCGCCCGCAAGGTCCTCCTGCTCAGGAAAACATATGTACAGCCTGTCTGAAGTCTGCTAATGAACATCGAATGATTCAGAGGAGAACTGGATGAAAGTGTTGTGGTCAGATGAGTCCAAAATCAAGCTCTTTGGCATCAACTCAACTCACCGTGTTTGGAGGAGGAGGAGGAATGCTGCTGATGACCCCAAGAACACCATCCCCCACCGTCATACATGGTGGGTGATTTTCTGCTAAGGGGACAGGACAACTTCACCGCATCAAAGGCACGATGGACGGGGCCATGTACCATCAAATCTTGGATGAGAACCTCCTTCCCTCAGCCAGGGCATTGAAAATGGGTCGTGGATGGGTCTTCCAGCATGACAATGACCCAAAACACACGGCCAAGCCAACAAAGGAGTGGCTCAAGAAGAAGAACATTAAGGTCCTGGAGTGGCCTAGCCAGTCTCCAGACCTTAATCCCATAGAACATATGTGGAGGGAGCTGAAGGTTCGAGTTACCAAACTTCAGTCTGGAAACCTTAATGACTTGGAGAGGATCTGCAAAGAGGACAAAATCCCTCCTGAGATGTGTGCAAAGCTGGTGGCCAACTACAAGAAAAGTCTGACCTCTGTGATCAGCAACAAGGGTTTCTCCACCAACTACTCAGTCATGTTTTGTGAAGGGGTCAAATACTTATTTCACTCATTAAAATGCAAATCAATTTATAACTTTTTGAAATGCGTTTTTCTGGATTTTTGTTGTTATTCTCTCACTGTTATAATAAACCAACCATTAAAATTATAGACCGATCGTTTCTTTGTCAGTGGGCAAACGTACAAAATCAGCAGCTGATCAAATACTTTGTATTTGCAAGTCCTCACTGTAAGTCATATTTTTGCTTGAAAAAGAAAAAAAAACTTTCTTTCTGCCCCCTCACTGCAGTGCTCTATACTGGCAGAGCTGAGTAACAGTTACACCCCTCAGCACGTGTCCTCACCCAGACTTGTATTGCTGAGGTTGAGCGATCCTCAAACAAGGTTACTGAGTGCTGATTACAGAGTGCGCTGGTTCTCTACCTCCGGTGCCTATTGGACTTCAGAATCATATTTAGACACCCTTTACAGCTGTTGTAACAGGAAAGTGGGGGTGAGATTATGAAAATGAAGGTTGTAAGTACAAAGTTTTGTGATCTTAGAACTTCATCTTGAAGATGATTTCTTCTATTTTTATGAATGTGTTCCATTCCCCAGAAGACAAAGTAGATGTAGCATTGTGTCCTATCTTCCTAGGTGGGGTCTATGGCACCCCTTCTCCTTCCACAGCCATCTGACAACACAGCTAGCCAGGAGAAGGAGTGCCTTGCCTGGAACATTTTTGCTGAAAAGCCCCCTTCCCTCCTGCATCCCTCATGAGAAATTCTTGGGCAAGTGCATGGAGATGGAAGGCAAGTTCATGGAGATGGAGAAAGGTGCCCTCTCTCAAAGCAGCCATGTCCTTGCTAGGCCATTGGGGACCTCATAGCTATCCTCATTGAGCACATAAGATGATGGGACAATGTTCTTCGTGTACTCCGCCCCCCTGGAGAACAATACAAATAAATAAAAATCAAAGTGAGACTTTTTCTTTAACCCCCAACACTATTTGAGCCCCGGAACCTCCTCATTTATATTCCTGGGCTCTGTAAGTGCTGAAAACACATTCTCCTGTGCTGAGATTTGGGCATCAAGAACATCAGATTCAGGAAACATGTTAGTGTGACCAACCAGAACATCCCATAGATGGAATGAACAGAAAAGAACACCTCCTGCTCTCAGAGGTGGTACTCGAATGCAATAGACTCTTATTTCACTGTTCAATTCTTGACCCGATTAAAAGCACCAAGCTTCGCTGCTCTCCTAAGACTGGGGTAGTCTGGGTTGGCTGTAACCGTAAACTAACAGAGGGCACACCAGCCTAGTGCAATATATATTATATATACCATTTATTAGTAATATAATAAGAGTACTGATTATACTCACAAACCAACCTGTATACAGACTCATCAAAGCAAATCCAAGAACAGAACATCAGCACGACTGCATATCATCTCATTGAAAGATCTAGAGGGCTGATGTGTCTTAAGAGACATACCCTCTTCTTCTTAGCTCTGAGGAAGAGGGTATGTCCCTCGAAACAAGCCAGCTCTCTAGATCTGTGCAGCTCCTTCTTTTGATGTGATGAGATAAGCAGATGTGGAAGGCTGATGGGTTTCCAGGGACATAACCTCTTCCTCAGAGCCAATAGCAAGAGAGCATGTGCCTCAAAATATGTCAACCTTACAGATTTGAGAAGCTCCAGGTGCACTGGCAGGTAATCAATATATGATCTTATAGTGTACAACATATTGATATATATATATTTACGTCTGGATGGCATTATTTCCCCTGTGCCTATCCTTTTTCTGTTACTGTGCGTGGACCTGGCACGGTAAGGCTGTTCCTTCTGGGACACATCAGGGGAACTGTCTTTGCTCCTCTTCTCCGGATCTGGATCAGCATTTGCTGATTCCAGCTCCGGCTTTCCGTGCCGGTGGGAGTGGACGGCGGCGCGCGTCTCCGGGACACAGCGCCGTGATGTCAGCCGTGATGATGCGCTCCAGTTTGACTGGCACGCATGCGCGGTATGGGGTTGGGGCCGGCGCCTGTGGGGAGGTGCGGCGCGGTCCACTCCCAGGGGGTCCATCATTGGACCAGGGTCACAGGATACGTGTTTGGAGGCTGACTGTCTGTCAGCTGGGGGAAATTAGGAGGAGTTAACCTAGGGTAGACTCGGTGCGCACAGCTGATTGTTTTTGCAATCAGCTGGCAGCGCACCCAGCGTAGTTAAATACTCCAGCTCATTCACTCTGATCTTTGTGGTCGGAGGAGGATGATGCACTCACGCTGTGCTCTTGGCTGCTAAAGTAAGTTACTATGGTTGATTGGGGGCACTTGGGACTGTTACTCTTCAGACTATTCTTAATTTCGGTGTGGTTTATAATACCACAACCTGTTCACATTTTTTACAAGCTCCACTTTCTTCTCTATACCAGGTCTCTTCTTTAGTATCAGATGCTTGGCAACCAACATGGCGTTCTGTGAGCCCTCCTCCCCTCCCCTACATTACATCTTGTAGGTGTCATTTTTGGCTCTAGCCCCAGGTATGTTTCCTGTCGCTAGCCTCCACATATATGCATGTTACTTATGTCTCTGGGACCCGTCATTTTTTGGATCCCAATACATATGGGTGCTCATCTTTATTTATTTGCCACTTCTCATGGTATCATATTCTTGGTCTTAGGTCCGAAGATCCTCTTGGACCCCAGCCCACGCACAGGCGCCGCGCCAAACTCTTGGACGTGGCGTTTTTCAGCATTTTTGGGGACTGTACTCCTTATATCAATCACCTATAGTATTTCACCTACCCACAATTGGATTTTCGCTATGTGCACACGGCCTGGGATACCACGGCAGAGCTGATTCTATGTCTTGAAATGCTTTTATAACATTTGCATTGGGTAAGAGAGTTTATTCTCACACAGACCCTCACGGGACGTGGGGGGTATACCTTCTCATATATGTATGTGATGTTAACCATTTGTCTTTTGCTTTTGTAATGTTCAATAGATGATAATTCTCACTTGTCAAATCTTGATGAAGGATTTTCCGAAACGCGTCGGTTTAGTGAGACTTTCCTCACTCAATACCTTGGTCTGTTTTCTTTGCTGTGTTGTGGTATTCTGTATCTCACACATGTTACCCTTGATGCAATTGTTTGTATGTATCATTTGTATCTGATTCAACAATTTTATATGGCGTATTTTCTGTCATGTGTCTGTACTTTGTAATAAAATTATCTTTTTTACCTACTATGTATTTTTTATGGTAATGCCCCCAAAATCCCACCCTAAGGGAACCCCTTGTTCTTTTTCATACGGCAGAGCTGGTCGAGTCGGGCCCTGTACCATACGGCAGAGCTGTTTGAGTCGGGCCCTGTACCATACGGCAGAGCTGGTAGAGTTGGGCCCTGTACTATACGGCAGAGTTGGTAGAGTCGGGCCCTGTACTATACGGCTGAGCTGGTAGAGTCGGGCCCTGTACTATACGGCAGAGCTGGTAATCTGGTAGTCAGGCCCTGTACTATACGGCAGAGCTAGTAATCTGGTAGAGTCAGGCTCTGTACCATACGGCAGAGCTGGTAATCTGGTAGTCAGGCCCTGCATCATATGGCAGAGCTGGTAATCTGGTAGAGTCAGGCTCTGTGCCATACGGCAGAGCTGGTAATCTGGTAGAGTCAGGCCCTGTACCATACGGCAGAGCTGGTAATCTGGTAGAGTCAGGCCCTGTACCATATGGCAGAGCTGGTAATCTGGTAGAGTCAGGCCCTGTACCATACGGCAGAGCTGGTAATCTGGTAGAGTCGGGCCCTGTACTATACGGCAGAGCTGGTAATCTGGTAGAGTCAGGCCCTGTACTATACGGCAGAGTTGGTAATCTGGTAGAGTCAGGCCCTGTACTATACGGCAGAGCTGCTAGAGTCGGGCCTTGTACTATACGGCAGAGTTGGTAATCTGGTAGAGTCAGGCCCTGTACTATACGGCAGAGCTGCTAGAGTCGGGCCTTGTACTATACGGCAGAGTTGGTAATCTGGTAGAGTCAGGCCCTGTACTATACGGCAGAGCTGCTAGAGTCGGGCCTTGTACTATACGGCAGAGTTGGTAATCTGGTAGAGTCAGGCCCTGTACTATACGGCAGAGCTGCTAGAGTCGGGCCCTGTACTATACGGCAGAGCTGGTAATCTGGTAGAGACGGGCCTTGTACTATACGACAGAGCTGGTAGTCTGGTAGAGTCAGGCCCTGTACTATACGGCAGAGCTGGTAATCTGGTAGAGTCAGGCCCTGTACTATACGGCAGAGCTGGTAATCTGGTAGAGTCAGGCCCTGTACTATACGGCAGAGCTGGTAATCTGGTAGAGTCGGGCCCTGTACTATACGGCAGAGCTGGTAATCTGGTAGAGTCGGGCCCTGTACTATACGGCAGAGCTGGTAATCTGGTAGAGTCGGGCCCTGTACTATACGGCAGAGCTGGTAATCTGGTAGAGTCGGGCCCTGTACTATACGGCAGAGCTGGTAATCTGGTAGAGTCGGGCCTTGTACTATACGGCAGAGCTGGTAATCTGGTAGAGTCGGGCCCTGTACTATACGGCAGAGCTGGTAATCTGGTAGAGTCAGGCCCTGTACTATACAGCAGAGCTGGTAATCTGGTAGAGTCAGGCCATGTACTATACGGCAGAGCTGGTAATCTGGTAGAGTCAGGCCATGTACTATACGGCAGAGCTGGTAATCTGGTAGAGTCTGGCACTTTGTACGCTCCATGTCCCGTATGGCACATCTGGTACCTATGGTGGTGGTGTGGTGGAGTTGGTTACCTGTCTGCAGTGGAAGGGTGATGTGCTCCCTCCAGTCCAGCCTCACCACGTCTCTTCCTCCTCTCTTCAGCTGTCTGACGATCGCTCCATTCAGAGCCACTTTCTCTATTCGGTCGCTGACGTCCTGCAGGAAGTGGAGAGAATGAATCTGATTTGTAACAGACGAGTCACAGAGAGGCGACACAGCATTGTCCCGGTGAGCTGTGTCCAGGGAGACCAGTAATGGCCGCTCATTGGATCCAACATTCCACCAAATAGGGAGGCAGCGAGACTCCAGAGCTGGGGAACCCACAAACTTCGATGGATCAGATGTACACAATCTAATACTAGCGCACTCCCTCTGCCCAGATCTATACATATGGGGGTGGGGATGTCACACATACAGCTTCTTCTCCATGGTCAGTACAGTGGCTGCACTTTGCTGTTCCTCTGTTAGAGTATATCACAATATTATTTCTCAGTGCAGTCATTCAGCAGAGATTCTCTCACACCTACTAATGGGAGAATCTGTGTAGGTGACCAGTCATGGTGACAGAGAACAGCGCGTATATACAATGTGAGCGAGTGGAGCCTGGCTGTTCTGTGATGGTAGGACGGTCTGAGTAGGGCTCCTCGGGGGAGAGGGGGTGGGGTGGGGGGGGCGGCGGACGGGTGTGTCTGAGGGTCCTTGTCAATCATCTGCTGGATCAGGTGATGTGCTACAAGGTCTTCTGTAATGACAGGAAACAGCCATGTGATCAGTTGGGAAGACCCCTCCAGCATGGTGCCCTCACCCTTGGGTCAGGAGTGGTGGAACTCACCATGGTTGTCTAGGCTCAGACAGTCCAGGTTTGAAGCTCCCAGTAGAATGTTGGCTTGCCGCTGCAGGGACTTGCCAAAAGGGCGTTTCCCCTCTGAGACCACACAGCCAGCAGAGAAGATATACACAATATAAGTCTGAAATAAAGACACCACCTACAGTCAGAATAAACACTAATGGAGTCCACTCAACGAGGACCTGATAATAGAGGACTCTGTACTCACCATACATTCCTCTTCATCACTGAGTGACACAGGAGATCTATTTTTCAGTCCTGTCCACTGAGAGACAACAAAACCCTAAAAACAGGTTCACCGAGGACAACAGGACTGGGACTACCTGCAGATCAGAGCCAACCGAACGATCTTGCACCAGAAGCTGGCATCAGATGGGGCCACAAGCCCACCGGGGAGAACCTGGAAATCATGAGCAAAGAACCAGATGGCGGGCCTTACACATCTCTTCTTCACTGAGTGACACAGGAAACCATTAACATCTGGGTTGTGTCTGCCTCCTACAGGACAACTGGACAAAAACAAAAGAGAAGGCTGACCCAAGATGACCCCTCCTGTACCCAGAATGCCTCAGCCTGGAGGGAGCTGTACCGAAAGCCCAAAAACCAAGGTGGAACCTGTGTCTCTCAATGGACTCCAAAAACAGAATTTTACATTCAGTACTATATTCTATTTTTCAGTCCTGTCCATTGAGAGACAACAAAATCCTAAAACAGGTTCACTGAGGACAACAGGGCTGGGGAAAAAAATCGATTTTAATCTTGAATCGAGTTGAGAGGTCAAATCGATTCAAAAATTTCAGCAAATCGATTTTTTTAGATTTTTTTTTTTCCACCAGGACCAGGACCGGCGCTGACACCGCGCCAGTCCTGAGGACAGGAGTTTTTAGGTGAGGCCGCGGCTTCGGCCTAGTCCGCGAGGCCGGACGCCGCAGACTAGGCCGAAGCCGCGGCCTCCCCCAAGAACTCCGGGCCGCAGCTCCTCAGGACCGGCGTGGTGTCCAAAAAAACAAACACTCGATTCGAATCGTGAATCGAGTTTGTTTTAAAAAAAAAAATATATATCGCATTTTTTTTTTTTTTTTTTTGAGAAAATCTCCCAGCCCTAGCTGGGACTGCCTGCAGATCAGAGCCAACCGAACGATCTTGCACCAGAAGCTGGCATCAGAGGAGGCCACAAGCCCACCGGGGAGAACCTGGAAATCATGAACAGAGAACCAGGTGGCGGCCTTACACATCTAGGAAGAGCAGTGTGATGCTAAGAGCCCAAGAAACACTCAGATCTCGTAGAGTCCCCTGGATGGTAAACAAAGGAACCCGATTCATAGGACCAGAAGCCTGGATAATGGACTGTATGAGCCACCAAGGACCGGTTCACCTTCCCAGGGATCATCTGGAACGACCAGGAGAGAGTTAGTCTGAAGTAAGCAGTGGACGCGAGAGCTATCTCCCGCAGCCTGAATCACATCCAGACAAGGAGGAGGGATCCTCTCGAAGAACCGGAGTTGGACCTCAGAAAGATGATGGCAGAAAGGATCACCACTATGTGGGTGAGAGAGGAAAGGGGAATACCCCCCGATAGGTTCAGTGGGTACCACAAACCAGACTCAGATCCCTTGGAGTCACAAGGGAGAGAACATATTGGTCTCTAGAACTGGTGAGAGCAGAGCCTTGAGGTTGCTGAGGGCCAAATGCTGGTCCAAACTCATCTGTAAAGGAGGTAAAGATCCTTCCCATGGAGAATTTACCTCACGTCAGTCCTTCCATGTATGGTGATAGTCATGGTGAGAAGGAGAATTCCTGGCTTTCAGCATCAGGGAATGAAGAATTCATAGATATCCCTCAGGACTTGGGCTTAGAATTATGGTTACCCCAACCCCATGCCATTGAATCCAGCAATCCCGAAGCAGGATACAAAAATTGGTCAGCAAGAAAAAAGACCCAGGCAATCCAACCAAATCACAGTGTCCTCCTTTTCAGGTCAAAGTACTACATCCACGAGGGTCAATCTAAGACAATGAGGATCACCAGAATATCCTCCCTCCCCTTCCTGCAATGCAAACTAGGAAGGAGTCTCAGGGAGGAAAGGCATAGATGTGGGTATACCGATCCCACCGAGCCACCAGAGCATGCACTCTACTCTACTACACCATTCCTGGAATTGGAGATAAACCTGTATAGTAAGTTGTTCAACTGTGAGGTTAGGAGGTCTAATCCATCCTCCTCCTCCAGGGACACCTCTAGGTCCGGGGACACCTCTAGGTCCGGGGGCACCTCTAGGTCCTGGGACACCTCTAGGTGCAGATAAATGGTGGACAATCCTGGAACATGAACGTCTGCCCAGGACAGGGTTGGCTCTATACCTCTCTTACCACAGCGAGATTTCTGGTGTGTGTATATATTATATATATTACACACACACTAACTCTCCTATATGCCCTGCAAGAAGAGCTGTGTGGTATATAGTGGGGGGAGGGGAGTATACAGATAGTATATAGGTGGGGAGTATATAGATAGTATATAGTTGGGGGAAGGGAGTATATAGATAGTATATAGGTGGGGTATAAAGATAGTATATAGACAGGTATGGGAGTATAGATAGTATATAGGTGGGGAGTATATAGATAGTATATAGGTGGGGGAGGGGAGTATACAGATAGTATATAGGTGGGGAGGGGAGTATACAGATAGTATATAGGTGGGGAGGGGAGTATACAGATAGTATATAGGTGGGGGAGGGAAGTATACAGATAGTATATAGGTGGGGGAGGGAAGTATACAGATAGTATATAGGTGGGGGAGGGGAGTATACAGATAGTATATAGGTGGGGGAGGGGAGTATACAGATAGTATAAAGGTGGGGGGAGGAGAGTATACAGATAGTATATAGGTGAGGGAGGGGAGTATACAGATAGTATATAGGTTGGGGAGGGGAGTATACAGATAGTATATAGGTGGGGGAGGGGAGTATACAGATAGTATATAGGTGGGGATATATATATACTGACTCTTGAAGGCCTGCAGGAAGAGGCGGTGTGGGATCTGCTCCATCTTGGTCCCCCGGGGGTGGTCCGGTGTTGGAAGGGCTGTCATGTTTCTTATGTGCCATGGGGGGGTCACACAATCACTCCTTGTAGACCCGCCTACAGCACGCTCTACCTGCCCCCCCTCATTTGCCGTCCTCTTTCTCCTCCGCGATACTCATTGGCCGACAACCTGCTCCTCCGCGCCGCTCATTGGCCGACAACCTGCTCCTCCGCGCCGCTCATTGGCCGACAACCTGCTCCTCCGCGCCGCTCATTGGCCGACAACCTACTCCTCTGCGCCGCTCATTGGCCACCACCCTGCTCCTCTGCGCCGCTCACTGGCCGCCACGCTGCTCCTCCGTGCCGCTCATTGGCCGCCACGCTGCTACTCATTAGCCCGCCCACCAGTCCGTCACCCGCGGGCACGCTCTAAGCTTCATTATAGCAACTGCGGGAAGAGGAGCGCGAGACATGCCGGGAGAAAGGGGCGGGGCCGAGTAAAGAGCGCGAATCTGACAGACTCCTTACAGGAATCCCCGGATATAGAGGTGTGACATATGTACTCTGTATATACTATATATCCACTGTCCTATATATATCTCTATTTCCGCTGACACCAATGCTGGGGGTTAATAGTGCGTCCGCTGACACCAATGCTGGGGGTTAATAGTGCGTCCGCTGACACCAATGCTGGGAGTTAATAGTGCGTCCGCTGACACCAATGCTGGGAGTTAATAGTGCGTCCGCTGACACCAATGCTGGGAGTTAATAATGCGTCCGCTGACACCAATGCTGGGAGTTAATAATGCGTCCGCTGACACCAATGCTGGGGGTTAATAGTGCGTCCGCTGACACCAATGCTGGGGGTTAATAGTGCGTCCGCTGACACCAATGCTGGGGGTTAATAGTGCGTCCGCTGACACCAGTGCTGGGAGTTAATAGTGCGTCCGCTGACACCAATGCTGGGGGTTAATAGTGCGTCCGCTGACACCAATGCTAGGGGTTAATAGTGCGTCCACTGACACCAATGCTGGGGGTTAATAGTGCGTCCACTAACACCAATGCCGGGGTTAATAGTGCGTCCGCTGACACCAATGTTGGGGTTAATAGTGCGTCCGCTGACACCAATGTTGGGGTTAATAGTGCGTCCGCTGACACCAATGCTGGGGGTTAATAGTGCGTCCACTGACACCAATGTCGGGGTTAATAGTGCGTCCGCTGACACCAATGCTGGGGGTTAATAGTGCGTCTGCTGACACCAATGTTGGGAGTTAATAGTGCGTCCGCTGACACCAATGTTGGGGTTAATAGTGCGTCCGCTGACACCAATGCTGGGGGTTAATAGTGCGTCCACTGACACCAATGTCGGGGTTAATAGTGCGTCCGCTGACACCAATGCTGGGGGTTAATAGTGCGTCCGCTGACACCAGTGCTGGGGGTTAATAGTGCGTCTGCTGACACCAATGTTGGGAGTTAATACTGCGTCCGCTGACACCAATGCGGGGGTTAATAGTGCGTCCGCTGACACCAATGCTGGGAGTTAATAGTGCGTCCGCTGACACCAATGCTGGGGGTTAATAGTGCGTCCGCTGACACCAATGCTGGGGGTTACTAGTGCGTCCGCTGACACCAGTGCTGGGGGTTAATAGTGTGTCCGCTGACACCAGTGCTGGGGGTTAATAGTGTGTCCGCTGACACCAATGCCGGGGTTAATAGTGCGTCCGCTGACACCAATGCCGGGGTTAATAGAGCGTCCGCTGACACCAATGCCGGGGTTAATAGAGCATCCGTTGACACCAATGCCGGGGTTAATAGAGCGTCCGCTGACACCAATGCTGGGGGTTAATACAGCGTCCGCTGACACCAATGCCGGGGTTAATAGAGCATCCGCTGACACCAATGTTGAGGGTTAATAGTGCGTCCGCTGACACCAATGCCGGGGTTAATAGAGCGTCTGCTGACACCAATATCGGTCCCAGTCACTCCTCTGACATACACCTGGATGACAAACCCCCAACAAGCATAGCGCCCCCCATTGATTTCCGTGCGTTGACCTATGCCTCACAAGCCTGACAAAGTATCTCATGACGCGTTCTGCTTTGTTTTATTTCCCGCGCATTTTGCCACATTTCTTGTAATGGGGTCTCACGTTTTGGGGGGACATTTACAATAAATGGCACTACAAGCGTGAGGCAGATTTTTTTGCGTGTTCTGGGATTGCGTGGAAACGTGCATTTCTGTGCGCATTACCGGAACGCGCAGATGTGACCGGAGACTGATATGGTGGAAAGTTGTCACCGTGGCACGCCGTGTTCCGCCATATTTACATTTATATTCCTTTGTTCCCTGTTCCAATTTTTCCTTTTCCGCAAGTATTGGGCATGAGTGATTGTCCATACAGAGCAGGAGATCTATGGGGGGGGGGGGGTGGTCAGTAGATCAATAGAGCATATGACTGGAAGCAGGGGGCCAAGACAAGGGGGGGCATGACCCAGGCATTATGCTCGGGGGCAAGGCACAGGTGACAGCCTCCCTCTCCTAGCACCTCCCCCACAACTTTACATCATACTCCTTTGCCCCGCCCCTAACTATTCTGCTCCACCCACTCCTCAGTCTGAATTCTCCTACACCAAGAGATTAGATGAGTCTCCTCCCACATAAAGTCCCTGGCTCCACCTCCTGCACAGGCTGGTTCATGGAGCCTTCACTAACATGGCGGACCACCCACAAGTCCTGGTCCATTGAGCAGCAGTCATTGGTTGCTAGAGATGCCGGCATGCCTAGCAACCAATGACGTCACGTGCCTGCTGTGTGCCCTGCAGCACATTTCTCCTGCCAGCTCCCACCTTCTGCCTGCCAGGCTATAGGGAGTTCTCCTGCAAGTACACTGAGCTCTGTGATGGAGGAAACTAATCTATGGGGGCACGATGATGAGGCAACTAATCTATGGGGGCAGTTTGATGGGGCAATTAATCTATGGGGACACTGTAATGGGGCAACTGATCTATATATGTACTCTGATGGGGCAAGTGATTTGTGGGGGTACACGGATGAGGCCAACTGATTTATGGGGGAATCCGAAATACAAAAATGTACTATACTTCAGCTGACCAGTCCTTAGATATGGTGGCTGCATTCGTTTTCTTTTCTTTTTGTCTTTGATCCTGCCAGTAACTTCCTGTTCTAGGGTGACAACACTCACTGTACTGAATCTATGGAGACGTTGTCACCGTAGGACAGAAAGTGTGTTTGGACTACAGAATACTCCCCCCTGTCTATAACATAGTGAGGTGATGTTTTGTAGTCCACATAGAGAACTGGGACTGAAAATAGTCCAGAGACAACAAGAGCAGAAAGTTCTGAGCTCTGTATATTTCCGGCAGGATGAAAAGTGACATTTTTGCACTTGTAGAAGGGATAGAAGAATACGGTATATTCTATTTCTTCATGCAGACTTGTAAAGTTGCTGAGAGGTCCACTTTAAGGTCTGCATGGAGTCCTGCTATGAAGCCTTGATTGCTGAGCTCTTCTTGTCCAGGATAGGGACTCTTACGTCTTCCCTTCCTCTTGTCACAGGAAGAATACCTCAACTCCTTGTTAAGTGAATATCAAGAGAAAGATGAAGTGGAGCAACAAAGAGAGCTGTGTGCCAAAGCCTGCCGAAGATCCTCCAAGGGTAAGTACTAGCAGATAACAGCCCCTGCTTCACCACAGCCACACACTTTATTTTCTATCAAAGCTGCTGCTAGAATGGAAATCACCTTGCCTTAAGTGTGGACCCCCGAGCAGAGGAAATATTTTGGCACTTACTGGGCATGGACACGTCGTGGCCTCCCCTTTCCAACCCTCTAACCACCCTATTGGTCTGTGTAGCTTCCTGTCATACATGTACTGCATTATGACCACTAGATGGAGCTGAGGATCATCCTTATTTTCTTATTCCTGCTGGGGGGATGTCAGTGTCAGGATGGGGTGTGTCAGTGTAATATTCCTGGGGGGACGTCAGGATGGGGGGTGTCGGTGTAATATTCCTGGGGGGTGTCGGTGTAATATTCCTGGGGGGACGTCAGTGTGAGGATGGGGGGTGTCGGTGTAATATTCCTGGGGGGACGTCAGTGTCAGGATGGGGGGTGTCGGTGTAATATTCCTGCTGGGGGGTATGGGTGTAATATTCATGTTGGGGGGGTATGGGTGTAATATTCCTGCTGGGGGGGTATGTGTGTAATATTCCTGCTGGGAGGGTGTCGGTGTAATATTCATGTTGGGTGGGTATGGGTGTAATATTCATGTTGGGGCTTGTCGGTGTAATATTCCTGATGGGGGAGTATGGGTGTAATATTCATGTTGGGGGGGTATAGGTGTATTATTCATGTTGGGGGGACGTCTGTGCAGGAAGTTCTTGTCGTATGATGGACACGGCGAGGATTTGGTCACACCTAGGTGTTCCGGATTCCCGAATCGGTGCAAAAATGCAGCACACGCTTGCGATCCCTTTACTTTCAATATCATCCCAATTGAGGCGTGATTTTGCCGCGATTGTTGCCTGACGGCCTATGGGAAATAGGCGTCCCGCAATTTTTTTGTGTGATTTGTCAGGTGACAATATTGTCCCATGATTGGGGTGCCATTGAAAATAACTGGATCACAATCTGGAATCGCAGTAATTCCGCCCGCGATCCGGAAGGCCTAGGTGTGATCGCAGCCTAAGCATCTTCTATCAGTTGCTGGGTTCACCTTCTATAGATTCTGGGGGGACATTTTCTTCCTCAAACATTCCACACATTCACTTCATTCTTCATTCCACCCTTGTATAGCGCTTTTCTCTCTGAGGACTCCAAGTATTGGAGAAGGCGTTGGCCGGGAATCGAACCCGGGTCAGCTGCTTGAAAGGCAGCTATGCTCACCACTGCACCACCAACGCAAGGTAGCATGTCTTTGTAGTGTGGGAGAAAACCGGAGTACCCGGAGGAAACCCACGCAAGCACAGGGAGAACATGCAAACTCCATGCAGATAGTGTCCTGGTCAGGATTTGAACCATGGACCCCAGTGCTGCAAGGCTAACCCCTAAGCCTCTGTGCTGCCTGTATGCGGCCTCTGTTCTCCAAGGCCCGCCCCCGCTGAACGGAGTTCATCAATTATGTCCACTCAAAGCGCCTCCAGAAGAAATCCAAACTTATCCTAAACTGCAATCTATGTATATAACACTCCAAAACACACCCAAAGAATACCGGCCTCCAACCTCCCCTTAGCCGGTCCAACACACGCCTGAGGGGGAGTATGGAAGAGGGAGAGAGGGAGGAAAGGAGGGGGGGAGGTTAGGGGTAAGGAAGGGGTGTGGGGGTTCCCCCCAACCCTCACTCCCTTCTTTCTCCAACCTTTCCTCCCCCCTTTTCCTCCCTCTCTCCCTCTTCCATACTCCCCCTTGTTCTTCAGGTGATTATGTTTTGGCGACGTATTGTCGAACCTTAAGGCTTCTGCAGAAGCTGCAGAAAGGTAAATAGAGGGCTGATGGGAAGACCCTCCGGTTGCTGGAGTGGCAGCTCGCACCAGTGTAGGGACCTGTGTTGGTACAGCCGTACCTGGTCCCAGGGAGGCTTCCTCAGACTTTTTGTTGAGTCTTCTTCTAGGAACAGCCAATTGTCTTGTTTGTCCATTTACATTCATAGTTGGTGATTCAGAAGCTCCAAAAAGGGAAATAGAGGGCTGATGGGAAGGTCCTCTGGATACTGGAGTGGCAGCCACCACCAGTGTAGGGACCTGTGTTGGTAAAGCCGTACCTGGTCCCTGGGAGGGTTTCTTAGACTTTTAGTTGAGTCTGTGATTCAGAAGCTGCTGATGAATGTCACATTCTGCCAGAGTCTCAGTGGTAACGCCACAATCTGCCAGTGTCTTAGTGGGAAAGTTACATTCTGCCTGAGTCTCAACAGAATCGTTGCATGCTGGAGGAGTCTCGATGTGAATGACACGTGGTTGATTTAACATTTTTTCCACCCTTTTGGTTATTTTCTTTCCCAACAGAGCTGCACCCTGCTCATTTAAGTGCAGTCCATCCCTGCTGTAGAGCAAGTGACACATTGAAAAGTCAGTCCAGGTCTCCATGAAGCCAAACCCCTCCTTCCTGCACCAGTTCTTCAGCCACTTGCTAAGCTCCCTAAGCTCCTGTTGCCTCCTTGGTGTGGCTCGAGGTACAGGCAATATTTCTGAAAATGCTGCCTTGGAGGTCCTTTTCTTCAATATAGCCCCTAAGTCCCTGAAATCATTTTGTAGGGTGCTCCATTTTCTTCTAATGTTGTCATTGGTTCCAATATGTACCATGACAACTGGATCCTCCCCAGCCCCATCCAACAATCCGTCCATCTGATCTGCAATGTCCCGAACTCGTGCGACTGGGAAACAATATACTGTTCGTTGATTGCGGTCATTCTGACAGATTGCCCTCTCTGTCCCTCTAATAACAGAGTCCCCTACCACCAGGATCTGCCTATCCTTTTCTTTAGGCTTGCCTTCATCTTCATGGGAGGAGATATTCAAATGGCTGCCCTGGTATTTTGGTGGGTTCTCAACATGAACCTCACATTGTGCTGTAGTCTCAACATGAATGTGACATTCAGGTGGTGTCTCAATGTGAATGTCACATGCTGGTGGAGTATCCGTGTGAATGTCACATGCTGGTGGAGTATCCGTGTGAACGTCACATGCTGGTGGAGTATCCGTGTGAACATCACATGCTGGTGGAGGCTCCGTGTGAATGTCACAAGCTGGTGGCGTCTCCATGTGAACGTCACGTGCTGGTGGCGTCTCCGTGTGAACGTCACATGCTAGTGGAATCTCCATGTGAAAATCCCATGCTGGTGAAGTCTTCGTGTGAACGTCACATGTTGGTGGTGGATTTAACATTTTTTCCACCCTCTTGGTTATTTTCTTTCCCAACAGAGCTGCACCCTGCTCATTTAAGTGCAGTCCATCCCTGCTGTAGAGCAAGTGACCAATTGAAAAGTCATTCCAGGTCTCCATAAAGCCAAACCCCTCCTTCCTGCACCAGTTCTTCAGCCACTTGCTAAGCTCTCTAAGCTCCTGTTGCCTTCTTGGTGTGGCTCGAGGTACAGGCAGTATTTCTGAAAATGCTGCCTTGGAGGTCCTTTTCTTCAATATAGCCCCTAAGTCCCTGAAATCATTTTGTAGGGTGCTCCATTTTCTTCTAATGTTGTCATTGGTTCCAATATGTACCATGACAACTGGATCCTCCCCAGCCCCATCCAACAATCCGTCCATCCGATCTGCAATGTCTCGAACTCGTGCGACTGGGAAACAATATACTGATCGTTGATCGCGGTCATTCTGACAGATTGCCCTCTCTGTCCCTCTAATAACAGAGTCCCCTACCACCAGGATCTGCCTATCCTTTTCTTTAGGCTTGCCCTCATCTTCATGGGAGGAGATATTCAAATGGCTGCCCTGGTATTTTGGTGGGTTCTCAACATGAACCTCACATTGTGCTGTAGTCTCAACATGAATGTGACATTCAGGTGGTGTCTCAATGTGAATGTCACATGCTGGTGGAGTATCCGTGTGAATGTCACATGCTGGTGGAGTATCTGTGTGAATGTCACATGCTGGTGGAGTCTCCGTGTGAACTACACATGCTGGTGGAGGCTCTGTGTGAACGTCACAAGCTGGTGGTGTCTCCGTGTGAACGTCACATGCTGGTGGCGTCTCCGTGTGAACGTCACATGCTAGTGGAATCTCCATGTGAACATCCCATGCTGGTGAAGTCTCCGTGTTAACGTCACATGCTGATGGTGTCTTCGTGTGAACGTCACATGCTGGTGGTGTCTCCGTGTGAAGGTCACATGCTGGTGGTGGATTTAACATTTTTTCCACCCTTTTGGTTATTTTCTTTCCCAACAGAGCTGCACCCTGCTCATTTAAGTGCAGTCCATCCCTGCTGTAGAGCAAGTGACCAATTGAAAAGTCATTCCAGGTCTCCATGAAGCCAAACCCCTCCTTCCTGCACCAATTCTTCAGCCACTTGCTAAGCTCCCTAAGCTCCTGTTGCCTCCTTGGTGTGGCTCGAGGTACAGGCAGTATTTCTGAAAATGCTGCCTTGGAGGTCCTTTTCTTCAATATAGCCCCTAAGTCCCTGAAATCATTTTGTAGGGTGCTCCATTTTCTTCTAATGTTGTCATTGGTTCCAATATGTACCATGACAACTGGATCCTCCCCAGCCCCATCCAACAATCCGTCCATCCGATCTGCAATGTCCCGAACTCGTGCCACTGGGAAACAATATACTGTTCGTTGATCGCGGTCATTCTGACAGATTGCCCTCTCTGTCCCTCTAATAACAGAGTCCCCTATCACCAGGATCTGCCTATCCTTTTCTTTAAGCTTGCCCTCATCTTCATGGGAGGAGATATTCAAATGGCTGCCCTGGTATTTTGGTGGGTTCTCAACATGAACCTCACATTGTGCTGTAGTCTCAACATGAATGTGACATTCAGGTGGTGTCTCAATTTGAACGTC
Source organism: Aquarana catesbeiana (assembly GCF_042186555.1). NCBI lineage: Eukaryota > Metazoa > Chordata > Amphibia > Anura > Ranidae > Aquarana > Aquarana catesbeiana. The sequence goes on along the minus strand of NC_133328.1, from coordinate 13,345 downwards.
ACATGCTGGTGGAGTATCCTTGTGAACGTCACATGCTGGTGGAGTCTCCGTGTGAACGTCACATGCTGGTGGAGTCTCCGTGTGAACGTCACATGCTGGTGGAGTCTCCGTGTGAACGTCACATGCTGGTGAATTCTCCATGTGAACGTCACATGCTGGTGCAGTATCCTTGTGAACGTCACATGCTGGTGGAGTATCCTTGTGAACGTCACATGCTGGTGGAGTATCCGTGTGAACGTCACATGCTGGTGGAGTCTCCGTGTGAACGTCACATGCTGGTGGAGTCTCCATGTGAACGTCACATGCTGGTGGAGTCTCCGTGTGAACGTCACATGCTGGTGGAGTCTCCGTGTGAACGTCACATGCTGGTGGAGTCTCCGTGTGAACGTCACATGCTGGTGGAGTCTCCGTGTGAACGTCACATGCTGGTGGAGGCTCCGTGTGAACGTCACATGCTGGTGGAGGCTCCGTGTGAACGTCACATGCTGGTGGAGTCTCCGTGTGAATGTCACATGCTGGTGGAGTCTCCGCGTGAACGTCACATGCTGGTGGAGTCTCCGTGTGAACGTCACATGCTGGTGGAGTCTCCGTGTGAACTTCACATGCTGGTGGAGTCTCCGTGTGAACGTCACATGCTGGTGGAGTCTCCGTGTGAACGTCACATGCTGGTGGGGACTCCTTGTGAACTTCACATGCTGGGGGAGTCTCAATGTAGCTTTCATATTCTGTCTTGCTCACTGGGGTAGTCCTGCCTTGTGAGCTGTGTCTGCAGTAAATACCGCGTACATCTGCAATAAAAAAGAATCAGATTTAGCACCTTCACCTACAATATATATATATATATATATATTTATATATATATATATATATAAAACATAAAATTATGGAGAGAAAAGTTCAAAATTCCAGTGCAAGGGACAATAAATAATCCCAACATGACAGGGACACAGGGGTGACTAATGGCCTTCATATAAAAATTTTGGTTGCCTGGCAGTTATGCCGACTCACTAAAATGAAAAAGGGGTCTGATTCTTCACTTTCGGGTGCGGTGGAGTAATCTGCAGTGCTTCTGTTTCTTATTATTAAACACCCGTGATGATGAATGCGGACATATTTAATAAATAGCATCCCCCAGGACACCTACAGTGTCCCATCTGATAACAAATAGAGATCATACACCCATCAGCATGACCAACATACACATAAGAAGGGCCTGAAGATCAAACCTACCATGCGTATCCTCAAAACTCACCGTATCTGTCAGAACAAAGACATAGCAGCCACCTCCTGCTCCATGGCCGGCTCTGTGGCTGGGGCCACCAGTCCCGTCTGGCCTGGTGGCCGCTATGTCTTTGTTCTGACAGATACGGTGAGTTTTGAGGATACGCTTGGTAGGTTTGATCTTCAAGCCCTTCTTATGTGTATGTTGGTCTTGGTGATGGGTGCATGATCTCTATTTGTTATCAGATGGGACACTGTAGGTGGCCTGGGTACCTCTTCTTACATCAGTTTTGGACCCTTTACTAGTGTGCATTAGCTTGATTACATTCTATATACATGGTGAGTTTTATGTTCATGTTGTGTGCTTCTCTGTATAGTGCTGACCCTCATGGATATTCATTAGGGGTGCAACGGATCAAAAAACTGACGATTCGGATCGTTCCTCGGATCAGGAGTCACGGTTCGGATCAACAAAAAAAAATCTGCCCCACTGTAATATCCACAATCTCCCCCACTGTAATATATTAGCAGGGTATGGCAGAGTATTGCAGGGTATTGGCGAGTATATTGACAGAGTATTGGCAGGGTATGGAAGAGTATTGGCAGGGTATGGAAGAGTATTGGCAGGGTATTGGCAGGGTATGGCAGAGTATTGTCAGGGCATTGCAGAGTATTGGCACTGCTGCCATCCGAACTCTCCCCTACACTGTACAGATCAGTACACAGGGGGGAGAGAGGAACCGGCCTCATGACATAACGCCGGTTTGTTACAAGTGATCGCTCCGTCATTTGACGGAGCGATCACGTGGTAAACGGCCGCCGGGTGTACCAAGATGGTCGCCGCTCCGGAGCTAGGCCGAAGCCGCGGCCTTTCCTATGGCCGAGGCCACAGAGCGTTCTGCGGATCGCGGGTGTCCCGATCCGCGGAGGTTGATCCGTATGGATCACGGATCAATGACGATCCGTTGCACCCCTAATATTCATTGAACATATTTATGTTATATCTGTTTGATACACATTTACTTTGATAACAGAAATGTTAATTTACGGTCATGCATAATTACTAAAAATTCTTTATGCAAATTTTTGGAATTATTGTTGTTTATTTTGATTGTATTTGTCTTTTTGTAGCTACATATTGCTTTATAAGCTCCTGAAGAAGCTGAAAAGTGAAACATGTCAAGCAACAAGCATCACGCTGGTTACAGTAACTACTTTATGTGTATATTGTACATGTGCACTGAATTGTCTTTATGAAATGTGGACAACATTCATTGTCCCCCCGTTTCTTTTAAAACTTTGGACTCCAATAACGATGTTTTTATAAAAAAATATATTTTTGTGTGTTTTTTTGCACCATTAAAGAAGATCCTGTTCCTTTAAAGCCTGTTATAGAGCACAGTGCTTGTGCTGTGTATGAAATAGCTGACTGATCCTACCAGTTTCTACCCTCCCCCCTCTGCGCTGACTCCCATGTATCAGGGCTGCAGAGTCCTGACACCGGAGTCCTGACAGAGGCTTCTTACCACATGATCATCGCGTGAACCTGGAAGTGCCGGGAAATGGCATTCCTCGGTTCGCGCTGACAGGGAGAGCCAATCGGCAGCTCTCTCTGTCAGAGGGGGGTCTGTGCTGATAATCAGCACATTGATTATTAGTGCAGCCCCCATGAGAGGTGCCCAACAACTGCCAGCAGTGCCCCCTCAAAGTCTCTCAGTGCCCACCACAGTGACAATCAGTGCCCACCACAGTGCCAATCAGTGCCCATCACAGTCCCCACCACAGTGCCAATCAGTGCCCATCAGTGCTGCCTATAAGTGTCCATCAGTGCTGCATATCAGTGCCAACTCATCAGTGCATCCTCGTGCCTGTGCGTTATTTATAAATAAAACGCTTTCTACTTGTATTAAAGAGGAAGGAATCCCATCGATTTAACAGTTTCAAAAAACATTTCTATTTCTGGCATGTCGGGAATGCTAACTGTCACATTGGTTGTGCTCTCAACCAAACTGTCAAACCATCCAATGGCTGCTGTCATAACGAATCACATGTGCAGCATTATGGCAGTTGAAGATTCACCACTTCAATACCGGCACTTCCCCCCCTTCCTGCCCAGGACAATTTTCCGCTTTCAGCGCTCTCACACTTTGAATGACAATTACGCGGTCATACAACACTGTACCCAAACTACATTTTTATCATTTTCTTCCCACAAATAGAGCTTTCTTTTGTTGGTATTTCATCACCTCGGGGGCTAAAAAAGACCCAATTTTTGAACAGAAAAACTTTTTTCTTATTTTGTCATAAAATGTTGTTTTCTCCTTCACTGCACTGATGAGTTGGCACTGATATGCAGCACTGATGGACACTTATAGGCAGCACTAAATGGGCACTTATAGGCAGCACTGATGGGCACTGTGGTGGGCACTGATTGGCACTGTGGTGGGCACTGATTGGCACTGTGGTGGGGACTGTGATGGGCACTGAGAGACTTTGAGGGGGCACTGCTGGCAGTTGTTGGGCACCTCTCATGGGGGCTGCACTGATAATCAATGTGCTGATTATATTATTGGAGTGATATATATATATATATATATATATATATATATATATATATATATATATATATATATATATATGATTGGGGTGATATATATAATTATTATTGTAGTGATCTATATACACATCAGGAGTCCGCTGCTGCCTGATGTCATCACTGGACTCCTCCCCCTACTGCCTTATATGGGCTTGTTTACTCCTTATATGCAAATGAAGCAGCTGGCTGGGGCTGCGTTGCCATGACAATAACTGACATGACTGCACTGGACCTCCTATGGGAAGGATTGTGTATGTGACGTTTCTATGGTAATATCTCCATCCCATAATAATATCATCCATTCCTTCCTGTCTAAAGACTTATTTAAATTATTAAATTATTGGGGTGATCTATATATATATTATTATGATTATTGGAGTGATCTATATATATATATATATTATTGGGGTGATATTGATGAGATATTAGTTATGAATGTGCAATCATTGTGATTTGGGGGAGATAACTGATCAGTATGACTCCTCCCCCTCCCCTCCCCCATTAATAAAAAGCTTTTTTTGCTGCAGTGGACAAGAAATCCAAATAAAAAATAAAATAAATGTTTGAAATTCCCACCGAGCTTTATCTGACAGAGGAGATGATATAAAGATCAGATTGTGGCTTATCAATCACTTTAATATCCCTTCTGTTCTATAATTCTATGAAAACAAATAATCAATAATTTGATCGATGAGTGTAGGTGACTTATCCAGAGTACTTTTTGTATCTATCACTATCCATAACACTTACCAATTTCGGTGTCTGTATATCGATGATGTTCATTGACTTTACAGCCAGAACCGAAACATCCAACAACGGCTCTGAAACAGCCGCGCACAATCCTCTTCATTTTGGGGGGCTTTTTGGTTGGGGTATCTGCAGGCTGGTCACTGATACCTCCTACCATTGCCCCTCCTTTGCTGGCTTTCTCTTTGGTGTTTTTCAGAGAAAGAAGCCGATTACATTTAAATCGGTTCATTATTAGGAATAAAGAAACTCGCTTTAAATGTATGACAATAGAAATCGCAATGAAATTGAATCGAACAAAATCAAATCTAATAAAATCGCAAGAAATATCTCAGGAGAGATAAGTAGAAGCACCTGTTCACTGGTCAGTGATATCTGAGCTTCTGAGAGCTCACTGACCTGCATCTTTCTATATAGAGACTCAGCCTATGACATCATAGTCAGAGAATCAAGGGACCAATCAGATCGCAGAGTGCAGTCAGGTGACCTTTTTTTTTTTTTTTGAAAAATAACTGACGATTTTTCTTAAAGGAGCCACGTCCTTATTTGTGAGCTTTGTGAATTCAGCCTGTAGGATCAGTATACGGATCTAATAGGGATATACGGCTCCTAGAAGAACATGTTATTGTGAATGAGATTTAACCCTTACAGTCCCATGGCTGAAATAAAGATCTCTATTCTTATAACATTGTGAATGGAGCCTTAGAAATCCTCCATCAAATCTTTTCTTTTATTTTATCATTATTACACACCAATTATTTCTACATTTTTAACCCTTTCACTGCCAAATCAAATGTTTCCCCTTTCATTTATGAAACCAATTCCCCCCCCCCCTTTTGTTTTTAACCCTTGCACTACAAAATCATAATTTTTTTCATTTTTAACCCTTTCTATGAACCATTTTTTTTCAAAACACAGATTTTTGTATGTTTTTTTAACCCTTTCAGCGCCAAACCAACTTCTTTTCTTTTTTTATACCCTCCCCTCCCCCCATTTTTAACCCTTTTACTGACAAAACCAAAATGTGTTTTTTACATTTCTTGCCCAAATGTAAAATTATCACTAAAGGAAAACTTGTTTATTGTTAGTGTTGGATGGAGTGGAGAGGGATTAGAGCCCCTGTCAGGTTTTTATTGCTGTCTGCGCCCCCTTTAGGAAGATTCATTCTCTTCAACTGCCAAATTCTTTCAGTTTTTAACCCTTTCACCACCAAACTATATTGTTCATTTGTTTCAACCCTTTAACTGTCAAACCAAGTAACCCCTCCCCCTCCCCTCCCCCTACACACACTCACATTTTAACTGCCACTTTCACTGCCAAATCATTTTTTTTTTCATTTCTCCCCCATATGTTATATTATAAATAAAGGAAAATGTTTTTATTGTTGGTGTTAGATGGAGTGGAGAGGGATTAGAACCCCTGTCAGGTTTTTATTGCTGTCTGCGCCCCCTTTAGGGAGCTTCATTCTCTCTATTTACCAACAAAAGTGAAAGAAACATTCCAGATTTTGGGTTGTCACCAGAACAGGAATTAGAGGGGAAATCCTCCAATGGGGACACTAGTTCTGGTGACACCCAGGGATGATGTCACTTTGGGAGGATTTCTCTCACTTCCTGTTGTCTCCTTCCGTTTGTATCCCGGAGATCTCCTCTTTATATTTATCATTATATAGAGAGATTTCAGAATAAATGGCCTTTTTTATAAGACTTTACATATTAACTAAATTATATATCACTCCTTTTTAAGGTCATTAATCGATTAATCTGAACAATAATCAGCCAACTAATCGATTATGAATATAATCGTTAGTTGCAGCCCTAGTGTGTGTGTATATTATATATATGTGTGTGGGGGAGGGGGTGACATGCATTGTGATATATATCTATGTGTGTGTATATTATATATATCACAACGCATGTCACCCCCTCCCCCCACACACACATTATTTATATATTTATCACTAACCAATAGCGAAGCTCGGTGGGAATTTCAGGTGCTGGAAGATCCAGACTCCCAGTATAACAAATACATTTCCTTCTTTGTTGGTGTTCAGAAGATTCCGTATCTGATAAATATTCTTTATCCAAATCATCCCCATTATTATATTATCAAATAATGAGCAAAACTCCTTCCTTCTCCCTCCGATCTCTATCACAGTCTGATTGTGTATGTGACGTTTCTATGGTAATATTTCCATCCCATAATAATATCATCCATTCCTTCCTTCCCCCAAATGTCACCTCTGCACCCCACAAAGAGAACATTTCTTTATTTTATTTTTTATTTGGATTTCTTGTCCACTGCAGCAAAAAAAAAGCTTTTTATTAATGGGGGAGGGGAGGGGGAGGAGTCATACTGATCAGTTATCTCCCCCAAATCACAATGATTGGACATTCATAACTAATATCTCATCAATATCACCCCAATAATATATATATATCACCCCAATAATATATATATATATATATATCACCCCAATAATTTATTGGGGGATCACAATATCCGACTCTTCCAGCCTTGTGAATGAAGTCTTTAGACAGGAAGGAATGGATGATATTATTATGGGATGGAGATATTACCATAGAAACGTCACATACACAATCCTTCCCATAGGAGGTCCAGTGCAGTCATGTCAGTTATTGTCATGGCGACGCAGCCCCAGCCAGCTGCCTCATTTGCATATAAGGAGTAAACAAGTCCATATAAGGCAGTAGGGGGAGGAGTCCAGTGATGACATCAGGCAGCAGCGGACTCCTGATGTGTATATAGATCACTCTAATAATATATATATATCAGTGGGGGGGGGGGTAAATATGTTGTGAACGATGATGAGTTATTTAATTTATTGATCAATTTTGGATTGGAGGATTGGATATTAATGCGCCCCGTACCCCATTATTTCTATGATTTATATTGCTGGGGGGAGGGTACAATTACTCTCATATATCAGTGATTGGGAGGGGGGAGGGGAGAGGGGAGGGGGGTCACCTATTTCTGGTATATAGTATATATCCATTACCCGACCATTCCTCACCATACACACCTCTGATTGTCAATAGAACTATCAATCACCCCTCTATATAATAAATGTCACTTTATTACACCCCCATAAGAAAGCTACATCTGTGGGGGGAGGGGGGTGTAATGATCACTGGGGGGAGGGGGGGTGTAATGATCACTGGGGGGGAGGGGGGGTGTAATGATCACTGGGGGGAGGGGGGGTGTAATGATCACTGGGGGGAGGGGGTGTAATGATCACTGGGGGGGGGGTGTAATGATCACTGGGGGGAGGGGGGGTGTAATGATCACTGCGGGGAGGAGGGGGTGTAATGATCACTGGGGGGAGGGGGTGTAATGATCACTGGGGAGGGGGGGTGTAATGATCACTGGGGGGAGGGGGGGTGTAATGATCACTGGGGAGGAGGGGGGGTGTAATGATCACTGCGGGGAGGGGGGGTGTAATGATCACTGGGGGGAGGGGGGGTGTAATGATCACTGGGGGGGAGGGGGGGTGTAATGATCACTGCGGGGAGGGGGGGTGTAATGATCACTGCGGGGAGGAGGGGGGTGTAATGATCACTGCGGGGAGGAGGGGGGTGTAATGATCACTGGGGAGGAGGGGGGTGTAATGATCACTGGGGGGGAGGGGGGGTGTAATGATCACTGGGGGGAGGGGGGGTGTAATGATCACTGGGGGGGAAGTAATAATCACTGGGGGGAGGAGGGGTGTAATGATCACTGGGGGGAGGGGGGGAGTAATGATCACTGGGGGGAGGGGGGGTGTAATGATCACTGGGGGGAGGGGGGGTGTAATGATCACTGGGGGGAGGGGGTGTAATGATCACTGGGGAGGGGGGGTGTAATGATCACTGGGGGGAGGGGGGTGTAATGATCACTGGGGGGAGGGGGGGTGTAATGATCACTGGGGGGAGGAGGGGAGTAATGATCACTGGGGGGAGGGGGGGTGTAATGATCACTGGGGGGGAGGGGGGTATTTAGAAGTAAAAAAACAAAATAGTTTGATTTCCAATATTTCATCACAGAATCCATTCAATCAATAATCGTTTATCATCGTCATGGTGATGGGAATAATTGGTGTCGGTCCAGCACAGGATTTATAGGGAGATCTATGAAGCACCCCGTGATGTGTGGGGTACCGTACCCCGGATTTCTATGGGGGATCTAAAAAAGGGGGTCCGGCCCGCTACTAGCAAGGGGGAAATAATAAAGTGGCCGGTGAGTGTACAGTATATATACAGTATCTGACAAAAGTAAGTACACCCCTCAGTGACATTTGTGTAAATCTTTTCTTCTTCCTTTTCATGTGACAACACTGAAGAAATGACACTTGTCTACAATGTAAAGTAGTGAGTGTACAGCTTGTATAACAGTGTAAATTTACTGTCCCCTCAAAATAACTCAACACACAGCCATTAATGTCTAAACCGCTGGCAACAAAAGTCAGTACACCCCTAAGTGAAAATCTCCAAATTGGGCCCAAAGTGTCAATATTTTGTGTGGCCTCCATTATTTTCCAGCACTGCCTTAACCCTCTTGGGCATGGAGGTCACCAGAGCTTCACAGGTTGTCACTGGAGTCCTCTTCCCCTCCTCCATGATGACATCACAGAGCTGGTGGATGTTAGGGACCTTGCGCTCCTCCACCTTCCGTTTGAGGATGTCCCACAGATGATCAATCGGGTTTAGGTCTGGAGACATGCTTGGCCAGTCCATCACCTTTACCCTAATGGCTGTGTGTTGAGTTATATTGAGGGGGCACCTAATTTAACACACCTGCTCCCCATTCACACCTGAGACCTTGTAACACTAACGAGTCACATGACACCGGGGAGGGAAAATGGCTAATTGGGCCCAATTTGGAGATTTTCACTTAGGGGTGTACTGACTTTTGTTGCCAGCGGTTTAGACATTAATGGCTGTGTGTTGAGTTATTTTGAGGGGACAGTAAATTTACACTGTTATACAAGCTGTACACTCACTACTTTACATTGTAGCAAAGTGTCATTTCTTCAGTGTTGTCACATGAAAAGATAGAAGAAAAGATTTACACAAATGTGACTGAGGGGTGTACTTACTTTTGTCAGATACTGTATGTACAGGAGAGGAGTGCAGAGGGTATGACAGTGACATTTTAGAGGCGGACCCAATTTTTGGCCGCTGAAACACATTGTTTGAAAATGGTGTTTTTTTTACATTCGGCCGAAAGAAAAAATGTGCCAATAATGGCACCGAAAACAGGGTGGTCCGCCCTGGGGGGCGCACATGGCGGGGGGGGCGCACATGGCGGGGGTGTCATCCCCAGTCAGAGCCCTCCCCTCCCTCCTTGTCACGCAGAGCGGCGATCTCTCTCTGTGTCACTGAGCTAAATCGTTCAGCAGCCCCCTGTGATAGACGGCACACTGATCCAGTGGCGGGAAATTGAAGCAGTGTGACGTCCATCATAGGAGGCGGGGCTTTGTTACTGCAGCCCGAGGAATTCCAACCCAGCCGCGGGACACAGCGGGAGATCGGCGCTCTGTGTGATCCGGACACTGATAGGCTTCATGTACACGGGACATTTTTACAACCTCTCCTGAATGATTTAACTTGACAGATAGTAACCCGCGTTTAAAACATCCGTTTTTCCGCGTTTACGTTTAGAAGCGTTAGGCAAAAATGAAAATTTTTTTTTTTTTTTTTAAATATTAAAAAAAAAAAAAAAAAGCCTGTAAACGGCACGCGAGCTACCACGTTTAGTGTCTGAAACGTCGGAAACTTCGGCGTCTAAAATTTTTTTTTTGTCTTCAAAGAAAAGCCTCTAAACGCAACTGCCTAAAAACGACATTAAACAAACCTGTGTACACATAAGAGAACATTGGAGGTGTTCAGGGGCAGCTGAAAAAAAGCATCCAACTACCTCTGAACAATCGTTTACCAACAGCAGTGTACATGAGGCCTAAGGCTGCAGACATGATACAAGAGACAGTCAGAGACTGAGGACATGATACAAGAGATGGTCAGAGAGTGAGGACATGATACAAGAGACGGTCAGAGACTGAGGACATGATACAAGAGACGGTCAGAGAGTGAGGACATGATACAAGAGACGGTCAGACTGAAGACATGATACAAGAGAGGGTCAGAGAGTGAGGACATGATACAAGAGATGGTCAGAGAGTGAGGACATGATACAAGAGACGGTCAGAGAGTGAGGACATGATACAAGAGATGGTCAGAGAGTGAGGACATGATACAAGAGACGGTCAGAGACTGAGGACATGATACAAGAGAGGGTCAGAGAGTGAGGACATGATACAAGAGACGGTCAGAGACTGAGGACATGATACAAGAGACGGTCAGAGAGTGAGGACATGATACAAGAGACGGTCAGACTGAAGACATGATACAAGAGAGGGTCAGAGAGTGAGGACATGATACAAGAGATGGTCAGAGAGTGAGGACATGATACAAGAGATGGTCAGAGAGTGAGGACATGATACAAGAGACGGTCAGAGAGTGAGGACATGATACAAGAGACGGTCAGAGAGTGAGGACATGATACAAGAGACAGTCAGAGAGTGAGGACATGATACAAGAGACGGTCAGACTGAGGACATGATACAAGAGAGGGTCAGAGACTGCATTTTTCCTGAGCTTTTTTTGCACTAAAAGATGCCAATAATGGCCAACAATAAATTCATATTAATTAATATCCTCAATTAAATGTAATAATTCAGATATAATACAATTGTATATAAAAATATGAATATTTTTAAAAAATGTCATTTTCAGTTTCGGCACTCAAATTTCCATTCGGTTGCACCCCTAATATTTCTGAATTACGGAGTGTCCAGAATCAGAACAAACAATCGATAATATAAGGCATTTGCCAGATTGCAGAGAGGGGGTGAGGGCCCCCCTCCCCCTCGGGGGGGTTATTGGGGTGAAATCAAACTGTCAGCATTCGTAGAAAGATTTGCTGGAGGTGGCAGATAACTTAAAACGTGAAATAATTGAGCAGGTCTTTCTCAGTTCCTCCATCTTATCAATGCGACTCGGAGACGAAGGTAACATTGTATGTAAAGACGTCGTAGAGAGTTTAACTTGGAAATAAAAGAATGATGGAGTTCAGGAATTGTCGGACGGGACGTGTTCCTCGAAGCCTTCACTCTCCCGCACCAGAGCACGCTCCAAGATGACACGCCCCTCTTTGTAGCGCTGGCTGTCCTCCGTGGTAAATTCGTAGATCCAGCCCAGCTTGCTGTTGCAGTTTTTGCATCTGACGTCCCACACCATGTGACGGCCGGTGAGCATGACACGGTCCTGGACTTCACTGTACTGCAAGTTTACCACCTGCAGGGGAGAAGAGAAGAGAAACTTTAGTGGAGACGTCATCATGGAGGGGCGGAGACACACAGTGTAAGGGACAAGAGATCACCTGGAGGGGCGGAGACACACAGTGTAAAGGGACAAGAGATCACCTGGAGGGGCGGAGACACACAATGTACGGGACAAGAGATCACCTAGAGGGGCGGAGACACACAATGTACGGGACAAGAGATCACCTAGAGGGGCGGAGACACACAATGTACGGGACAAGAGATCACCTGGAGGGGCGGAGACACACAGTGTAAAGGGACAAGAGATCACCTGGAGGGGCGGAGACTCACAGTGTAAAGGTACAAGAGATCACCTGGAGGGGCGGGACACACAATGTACAGGACAAGAGATCACCTAGAGGGGCGGAGACACACAATGTACGGGACAAGAGATCACCTAGAGGGGCGGAGACACACAATGTACAGGACAAGAGATCACCTAGAGGGGCGGAGACACACAATGTACGGGACAAGAGATCACCTAGAGGGGCGGAGACACACAATGTACGGGACAAGAGATCACCTAGAGGGGCGGAGACACACAATGTACGGGACAAGAGATCACCTAGAGCGGTGGAGACACACAATGTACGGGACAAGAGATCACCTAGAGCGGTGGAGACACACAATGTACGGGACAAGAGATCACCTGGAGGGGCGGAGACACACGATGTACGGGGCAGAGATCACCTGGAGGGGCGGAGACACACGATGTACGGGGCAAGAGATCACCTGGAGGGCGGAGACACACAATGTACGGGACAAGAGATCACCTAGAGCGGTGGAGACACACAATGTACGGGACAAGAGATCACCTGGAGGGGCGGAGACACACGATGTACGGGGCAAGAGATCACCTGGAGGGGCGGAGACACACGATGTAAGGGGCAAGAGATCACCTGGAGGGGCGGAGACACACAATGTACGGGACAAGAGATCACCTAGAGCGGTGGAGACACACAATGTACGGGACAAGAGATCACCTGGAGGGGCGGAGACACACGATGTACGGGGCAAGAGATCACCTGGAGGGGCGGAGACACACGATGTACGGGGCAGAGATCACCTGGAGGGGCGGAGACACACAATGTACGGGACAAGAGATCACCTAGAGGGGCGGAGACACACGATGTACGGGACAAGAGATCACCTGGAGGGGCGGAGACCACACAATGTAATGGGACAAGAGATCACCTGGAGGGGCGGAGACACACAATGTATGGGACAAGAGATCACCTGGAGGGGGGGGAGACACACAATGTACGGGACAAGAGATCACCTGGAGGGGCGGAGACACACAATGTACGGGACAAGAGATACACCTTAGAGGGGCGGAGACACACAATGTACTGGGACAAGAGTTGAGACCTGGAGGTGGGCGGAGACACACAATGGTATGGACA